>NW_024100838.1:311089-622179 GCF_016161935.1 Mauremys reevesii
ACGCAGGGGTGCACAAACTACGTGCATCCAGCCCTTCAGACGTTTTAATCTGGCCCTCGAGCTCCTGCAGGGGAGTTGAGTCCAGGGCATCCTGCTCCGGTGCTCCAGCCGAGGAATGGGGTCGGGAGCTTGCCCTGTTCTGTATGTGCTATGATGCTGCACAGCTCCTGGAAGCAGCGGCATGTTCCCCCACCAGCTCCTACACAAAGGAGCAGCCATGGGGCTCTACACACTGCCTCCGCCCCAAACCACCACCTCTGCAGCTCCCATTGGCTGGGAACCAAGGCCAATGAGAACTGCAGGGGCGGTGCCTGTGGACATCTGGAGCCTGCACCCTTGACCTCCTCCCATGCCCCAACCACCTGCCCCAGCCCTAATCTCCCTCCCGCCCTCCGAACCCCTTAGTCCCAGACTGGAGCACCTTCCTGCACCTCCAACCCCTCATCCTCATTCCCACCCCAAAGCCCGCACCCCCAGCAGGAGCCGTATCCCCCACCCTGCACCCCAACCCCCAATTTCATGAGCAATCATGTCCTGCCATACAATTTTCATATGCAGATGTGACCCTTGGCCAAAAAGTTTGTCCATCTCTGCACTAAGGGGACAGGTGGGAGAGGGCAAACATGCGCTCCAGCAGACACAGCTTAGTGGCAGAGCTCTAGGGCCAAGGATACAGTCTACTGAGCCTTTTTCATCATAAGCCAGCAAGGAGGTTGCTGAGAGAACTCCCACAGTCTCTGTTGCTCCGACAGCCTCATACCAAGGGGCCTGACTTCCCCTCCCAGGAGATGTTCCTGTAGCGGTGGGTTGTGGGGAACCTGGGCCTGCCCTCTACTCCAGGTTCCAGCCCAGGGACCCTAATGGTAGCAGCTGTTGGCAGCCAAACTATCACTGACAGAGTTGCTACATTTCCCTGGGCCACTTCCCTACAGCTCTCTTGCTTCTCCCTTCTTCACCCTTACCTCAGGGCTCCCTTACCAATGACTTGAGGGTGTCTTCATTAACCAGCCCTTCACCTGCACTGCCTCTCCTCTGGTTCCCTGACTCTCCTCAGCCTGACTGGAGTGAGCCCTTTCATAGTATCAAAAAGGGCCTTAATTAGAGTCAGGTGTTCACATTACCTTAATGGCCTCACCTGACTCTTTGCAGGTTAATTGGAGTCAGGTGTTCTCATTAGCCTGGAGCAGCCCCTGCTCTGGTCACTCAGGGAACAGAAAACTGTTAATCCAATGGCCAATATATCTGCCTTTTATTAATCTGCTGTATCCAACTGGCCTGGGTCTGTCACATATCCCTCCCCCCTGCTCAACACCAAGGGGTTGGGCAGCTTGGGATGCCAGACAGTGTATGTGTGATAAGCCATCAGCGTTGCCATGGCAATTCCCTGCTCTGTGCTGCATGCAAAACCGGAAAGGTTGGAGGGATAAGAACCACCTGGTTACCCTTGTGTTCTTTTCCTTGTTCCCTTGCATCCACTGGAGAGGGACATGGTCGGTCACAAGGACAAATCTGCTCCCCAGCAGGTAGTAACAAAACGTTTCCATGGCCCATTTTACAGCAAGGCACTCTCTCTTTCTACCACTACATATTTTTGTTCCCTTGGAAGGAGTTTCCTACTAAGGTACAGAATTGGGTGTTCCTCTTCCCCAACCATCTGCAACAGGATGGCCCCTAACCCCACCTCAGATGCATCTGTCTGTAGGATTAATTATTTGGTGAAATCCGGGGCTATCAATACGAGGTTACTGCAGAGGGCAGTCTGTAGGTCCGCTGTAAGACTTTCTCCGCTGTGTCAGACCAGCTGACTGGATCAGGACCACAGGCCTTCACTAAGATATTTGGCCTCCCTGAACCCCACGGCACACTTAACAGCATTTGCCATAAGGCTAGCTCGCCTGAAGGTGTCAAGGAACACCCCTACTTTCTTCAAGTGGGTTTCCCAGTCTGACGTATGAATCACCACATCATCCAAGTAGTCTGCTGGCACCTGATAGGGCCTCATAGTTACTCTGGCCCCAGAGTTTGTGACAATGTGGTGATATGTCCCGGTTGTGTGATCTGGCTTTGGCGAGAATGCATCTTGATATTGAGCAACCATCTCAGTTATCTCTTTCTTCTGGGCTATCGTTAGATCTGGAGACACCCTCACTTGTTTGGGATTTTTGTTCCCTGTCGGGCATGTCAGGATTTCAGAAGGTTGATGTGGTATATCTGCTCTAGTTTTTGACGTCCCGGTTGTCGCACCTTGTAATTTACTTCCCCCACAGGTTTGGCTATTTCGTAGGGCCCTTGCCACTGGGCCAACAGCTTACTTTTGGCCGTGGGTACCAGTACCATTACTCTGTCACCAGGTTGAAACCTGATGAACCTCAGCTTGATGGTTGTAGTAGGTTCTCTGGGCTTCTTGGGCCTTCTCTAGGTGCTCCCTCACTATGGGAGTGACCCAGGCTATCCAATTCCTCATCTGTAGCACATGCTCTATTATGTTCTTCCCCTCATAGAATCATAGAATATCAGGGTTGGAAGGGACCTCAGTAGATCATCTAGTCAAATCCCCTGCTCAAAGCAGGACCAATCCCCAGACAGATTTTTGCCCAGATCCCTAAATGGATCCCTCAGGGATTGATCTCACAGCCCTGGGTTTAGCAAGCCAATGTTCAAACCACTGAGCTGTCCCTCCCACCCTTCACTGGGTTCCTCCTCCCAAATTTCCTTGGCTATGTCCAGGATGCCTCGAGGGTTGTGTCCATACATCAGCTCAAAGGGGGAGAATCCAGTGGAAGCCTGGGGGACCTCACAGATGGCAAACATGAGGTATGGGAGTAGGTTGTCCCAATCTTTCCTATCCTTGCTTACAACCTTTCTTATCATGGCCTTGAGGGTCCAGTTAAATCTTTCCACCAGACCATCGATTTGTGGATGGTAAACCAAGGTCTGCAGGGTCTGGACATGGAGCAGGGAACACAGGTCCTTCATCAACTTGGACATGAATGGTGTCCCCGGTCCACGAGGATTTCTTTTGGTAGCCCTACCCAGGCGAAGATTGCCACTAATTCTTTGGCAATGCTCTTGGAGGCTGTGTTTCATAAGGGGACAGCTTCTGGGTATCTGGTTGCATAGTCCAGGATGACAAGCACATACTGGTGGTCTCGGGTCATTTTCTCTAGCGGCACCACAAGATCCATAGCGATCCGCTCGAACGGAACTTCGATGATCAGCAAGGGTACCAAAGGGGCTCTTGAATGTGGACGAGGGCCCTGCAGTTGACATTCATGGCAGGAGGCACAGTACCGGCCAGAAGAACCTGCGTAAGATTCACGCCTGGGTTTTCTCCACTCCCAGGTGCCCTCCAAAAAGGTGACTATGAGCTAGGCTTAATAGAACCTTCTGGTGTTTCCAGGGTATGAGGAGCTGGTGTACCTCTTGCTCCTGCATTTGCATGACCAGGTATAGGAGATTCCTCTTGATCACAAAATAAGGCCCTGGTCCCCAGGCTTTTCCCGCTATAGGTACCCTATCTATCTCAGCCACCGCCTTTCTGGCATTCTAGTACCTTGGGTCTTCCACCTGGCCCCGTCTAAAAGTCTCTCTCCCGGGGCTTATCAGCCTGAACTCTGAGGGCTCTGTCTCTGCCTTCTTGGCCAGCTCTGTGAGGCTGGGGTTGGAACCAGTCTCTGACTCCTCCTCTGTCTTGAGGCCCTCCCCTTCAGTTGCCTGTGTACGTCTGCCTACACAGGTGGCCCTCTGTCCTTGTATCAGGATTTGGGTACCCAAAGCCTTGGCCGCCCTTCTTTCTCTTTTGGTCTTCCTACTTTCCCCAGGACAGGGAATAGTTCCTGAGACATTTTCATGAAAAATGAGAGGTGACCTTCTGCCATGGAAGCCACCTGAAGTTCAGGGAGCTCCCTTCCCTCCAATCCCTCCAGTGGGAGCAAGTTTCCAAACCGGGGGAAATCTCTACTTATGAGCACGGGGTATGGGAGATTTGGGACTACCCCTGCTTTCACCTTGGTGACATTTCCCTGAATTTCAATTTTCACTGGTATTATGGGGTAGTATCTAACAGTCCCATGGACACAGGTTACCCCGTACACTTAGCCTGCATTAAGTGGCTGCGCTTCACTAATTTACCTGAAATTAGGGTGATAGCACTCCCCGAGTCTATGAGTGCCATGGTTTCTACCCCATTCAACTTTACCTGTCTTGTATATTTATGTGGGGTGACTGTGACCCCTACATATTGAGTAGGCTGCATGGGTCTGTCCTGTCCCCCAGGTTACACTGCATTGGCTCTAGGACATTGGGGGACTGGGCAGCTATGTGCCTCAACTCCCCACACCCATAACACCTGTAATTGCTTCTAGTCACTCCCCTATCATGTGGGTTAGGGGGGTTAATCCCAGGGTTCCCCCCATTCAGTCCTTCCCCTTCTTTCTGGGTTCCTGACTGGTTTTTGGCCTCCCTCTTCTTCCACCTAGGACTTCCCTGGGGTTTGGCCACCTGACCCTCTATGGTCAGAGTCGAGTATTTGATTCATGAGGGGTCTTCCTTGGGTAGTTGGGTTAATTCCCTGGCTGTGATCCATCTTTCCATTAATGTGATCATTTCGTCGTAAGTGGATGGATCGTTCTGGCAGACCCATTTTTGGAGATCTGGCGGCAGTCCCCGCATGTAATGGTCCATGACCAAAGTCTCTAATATCTCCTCCGGGCTGCATGCCTCAGGCTGTAACCACTTCCAAGCAAGGTGTATGAGGTCGAATAGTTGGAACCTCGAAGATTTGTTCTCCCTGTATTTCCACTCCTGGAACCTCTGGGCCCATACCGCTGCCATCACCCCTCACCGTGCTAGGATCTCTGCACTCAGCCAGGAATTGTCAGTGCCATTCCCAGTGGACAGATCAAAGGAGGCCTCTCCACACAAAAAAGGGGCAAGAATGCTGGCCCACTGCTCCTGGGGCCACACTTCACACTGAGCAGTCCTTTCAAATGAGAGGAGATACGTCTCTACATCATTGTCTTCTGTCATCTTTGGCAGACAACCGTTGGCCCTGAGGATTCACGTCCCATCAGACCCCCGGGCCTGAGTGGTGAAGATCTTCAGCTGGTCCACAACCTCGTACAGGAGGGCTTGATCTTGGGTCACCTGGCTCATTAATAATTGGTTGGTTTCCTGCTGTAACCTCATGGATTCTTGTTGCGCCATCACCTGAGCCCGGGTTGCCTCCTGCTGGGCCACTGTGGCTTGCACCAGCTCTCTCACCATTGCCTCCATTGTGGTACAAACAAAACCCCAAAACCAAAAACCCCAGTGCACTTTTTTGTATAAAAGCCTCTTTATTCAGCCACGTTGTGAACAATCATGATCCCACCCCTGACACCAGTTGTGACAGAGTTCCAACCTTGTCCTCATGGGTCCCGCACTTCCAGAAGTTTACGCTAGCTTCCGAGGCTCACTGCAACCCTCCACGTAGCCCTTCTCTCTCTAGGGCCAGGGATACAGTCTACTGAGCCCTTTTCATCATAAGCCAGCAAGGAGGTTGGTGAGAGAACTCCCACCATCTCTGTTGCTCCTATGGCATCATACCAAAATAGTTTAGTCTCCTGTCCTGGCAGGGGCCTGTCTTCCCCTCCCAGGAGATGTTCCTGTAGTGGTGGGTTGGGGGGAACCTGGGCCCGCCCTCTACTCCGGGTTCTGGCCCAGGGACCCTACTGGTAGCAGCTGTTGACAGCTGACCTTTCACTGCCAGAGTGGCTACATTTCCCTGGGCCACTTCCCGACAGCTCTCCTGCTTCTCCCTTCTTCACCGTTACCTCAGGGCTCCCTTACCAATGACTTGAGGGTGTCTTCATTAACCAGCCCTTCAGCTGCACTTCCTCTCCTCTGACTCCCTGACTTCCCTGCCTGACTGGAGTGAGCCCTTTCATAGTATCAAAAAGGGCCTTAAATAGAGTCAGGTGTTCACATTATCTTAATGGCCTCACCTGACTCTTTGCAGGTTAATTGGAGTCAGGTGTTCTCATTAGCCTGGAGCAGCCCCTGCTCTGGTCACTCAGGGAACAGAAAACTGCTAATCCAGTGGCTAGTATATCTGCCTTCTACTACTCTGCTGTACAACTGGCCTGGGTCTATCACAATACTGGCCCTCAGCCTGTAAGTTTCCCCCATTCAGGAATTCTGTGCATTAGGATGTATCTACTAATCCATGTATCAGAGGGGTAGCCATGTTAGTCTGGTTCTGTAGAAGCAGCAAAGAATCCTGTGGCACCTTATAGACTAACAGATGTTTTGCAGCATGAGCTTTCGTGGGTGAATACCCACTTCTTCGGATGCAAGCAGTGTATCTGAATAAGTGGGTATTCACCCACGAAAGCTCATGCTGCAAAACATCTGTTAGTCTATAAGGTGCCACAGGATTCTTTGCTGCTTCTACTAATCCATGGCTCCTCCATGTCTATAGAACTCCAGGTATTCATGGAAACCACACCCTTACATAAGCATATATAAAACTGGGAGATTGATGAAGGATGTATATTATGGCAGATGTTTCCTACTGGGGAATCAACAGGAAAGAAAGATTATGGTGGGAAGAAGACCCACTGAATGATATTATCTTGAGAAATTGTTGGTGCTTTCAGCTGTAAACAATCATGACTTCATCGATCAATCCGTTAAACTGAGAATGTACATATATTAACAGAAATCACATCGGAACATATGCTTCTCTGAGAATATTCTTGGCAAAGATGGGTGTCTTTGTCTATATAATGACAGAAGTTTTGTAGCATAGTTGTGACATGAAAGTGTACATCCCACCAGCTAAAGTGAAGAAGAAACACATAGCCAGCTCTTTACCTTACATTAAAAGTAGTAATGTAGCTTTTCTGTCTTTATTCTGTATAGTGCTGTACTAATCTCCAATTGATAATCTTTGATTAAACAATTCCAACTGAGTCTGTTATTTGACAATCTAAAATCAGCAGTAACTTCTGCCAGGCAACATTTGTATACCAAGGAGTGAGAACTGCAGGGAAGTGTGTTCCCTGCTAACAGGGTGGGGAGGGGAGGAGGAGGGCTTGGTACACTAGTGGTCCAGGATGGAGTGGGGATGGGAAGATGGAGTGAATAGGTTAGGGGCATGGCTGAGAAGGTGTGCCCAAGAATGGCTGGTGGGCCTCACCTCTGTGGGTGGGCTGGGAGTGGGGAAGGGACTGAGTGGCTGAGTATGCAACTAGCTGTACATTGTATTTACAAGTGCATAAATGACTAACAATTCCAACATCTCTATTCTGGTTCGAAGAACTGGGGGATTGAATAACACAAAATTATGTTAATACAGAATTAAGGTTGCTTGGTGGCATGTTGTCCCCTTGCAGAACATTTGAGTTGAGCAAAACTCAAACTTTTGAAAACCAGAAATGCACAATTGAAGTTATACATACAACTGTGACACTGATCTCTTTTAGCAATGCTCTAGTATGCTCTGTTATACATATATACATACATAGATACCTTTAGTCTGCCAGACCCACAGATGCTGAAACATAAAAGCTCTTCACCTCTTTTTACAACCCGTTCCCTCTCACCCATATGATTCCATCTAATATTGTTAAAAGATAAAAGGGAGGGGGGGCGGTGTTTCTCGTGCCACCTGCCCTCTACTGTCTTAACAATACCTCAAAATATTTATACTGAGGCTTTGTCTACACTATACAGCTTTTAGTCACACGACCATTTCGACACAGCCCTGTCGCTAAAAGTCTGGCGGTGCAAACGCCCGAAGAGCAGCGATCACATTATTTACAGGAGAGCACTCCTGCCCACAAGGCGCTGTTTACATAATCATTTGCGGCAGCAAAACTTGTCATTCTGGGAAAGGGGATTAACACCTCTGAATGACAAAAGTTTTGTCGTTCAATTGCCAGTGTAGGCATAGCCTGACTGTCAGCATTATAAGATGCAGGAGATGCCAGATCCTGGTGTATTCTCAAACACTGAGGGTACGTCTACACTACGGGATTATTCCGATTTTACATAAACCAGTTTAGCAAAACAGATTGTATAAAATCGAGTGCGTGCGGTCACACTAAACACATTAAATTGGTGGTGTGCGTCCACGGTCCGAGGCTAGTGTCGACTTCTGGTGCGTTGCACTGTGGGTTGCTATTCCGTAGCTATCCCATAGTTCCCGCAGCCTCCCCTGCCCCTTGGAATTTCCGGGTTGAGATCCCAGTGCCTGATGGGGCAAAAATCATTGTCGCGGGTGGTTCTGGGTAAATGTCGTCAGTCACTCCTTCCTCTGGGAAAGCAACGGCAGTCAAGCATTTTGCGCCTTTTTTCCCTGGATTGCCCCGGCAGATGCCATAGCATGGCAATCATGGAGCCTGTTTTGCCTTTTGTGACTGTCACCGTATGTGTACTAGATGCCGCTGACAGAGGCGATTCAGCAGCGCTACACAGCAGCATGCTTTTGCTTTTGCATGACAGCAGAGATGGTTACCAGCCATACTGTACCATCTACCTAAATCTACATAAATTGGTAATAAGATGATCATGGTTACCAGTCCTTTTGCACTGCACCATTTGCTGCTCTCATAAGCAAAACTCAAACTTTTGAAAACCAGAAATGCACAATTGCATTTCTGCAAATGCAAAAGCCAAAATTGGGAATGACTCCCTGAGTCAATCCCTCCTTTTTGGTATCTAAAAATAGAATCAGTCCTGCCTAGAATATGGGCAAGTGTACTAGAGAACCACTGTATCATAGAACCAGAGAGCACAGCTGCTCTGTGTCAGATCCAGCAGAAATTATGAGCTGTATGCTATTCTCAGGGGGTGCTCCTGCAACAACCCCACCTGTTGATTCCATTCTTCCCCCAGCCTTCCTGGGCTACCGTAGCAGTGTCCCCCCCACTTGTGTGATGAAGTAATAAAGAATGCAGGAATAAGACACAGTGACTTGTTAGTGAGAAATGAGTGGAAGGTAGCCTCCAGCTGCTATGATAGTCCAGACAGGACATTAAGCAGTGTGGAGAAGAGGAGCCCAGCATCCCTCTGCTAGTCCAGGGACAATTGAATCTGTTATTTACACATGAAGGGCGGGGGCTGATGGAGCTCAGCCCCCTGTTGCTATGATGAAGACGGTTACCAGTCATACTGCACCATCTACCAGGAAAAATCAGGAGCTTTTTACACAGGCGCCCATGATAGACCTCACTGAATGCTAGTCGGCATGGTTACCAGTCCTTTTGCACTGCCCCATGTGCCAATAGGCTGATGATGATGGATATCAGCCATATTGCACCATCAGCCACCCATGGCGGGGGGGGGGGAGCGAGGATGTCGGTGTTGACTGCTGCAGCATCGCGTCTATCTGCAGCATTCAGTAAAGATAGGGTGACATGTAAAAGGGTCAAGAGAGGATTGTTTTCCCTTTCACTTCTGGGGGTGGGATGGGGGGGTGCGTAAATTGCCGAGCTATGCTCTGAACCACCGCGGACACTGTGTTTGACGCTAGAAGCATTTGGAGCTCAGCCAAGAATGCAAATGCTTTTCGGAGACTGCAGGCACTGTGGGATTGCTTGAGTCCTCCAGTCCCCGCTCCAGTCCCCCCTCCATGAGCGTCCATTTGATTCTTTGGCTTTCCGTTACGCTTGTCACGCAGCAGTGCACTGAGTCCCTGCTATGGCGTCTGTGTGGAGATTTTTTAAAAATGATTTTGAATTTCGTCTTCTGTAACGGAGCGCTGATAGAACAGATTTGCCTGCCCTTACAGCGATCACATCCGCATGGTCCATGCTGGAGCTCTTTTTTTATTTTGATTTCGGACTGCATCGCCACCCGTGCTGATCAGAGCTCCACGCTGGGTAAACAGGAAATATTCAAAAGTTCGCGGGGCTTTTCCTGTCTACCTGGCCACTGCATCCGAGTTCAGATTGCTGTCCAGAGCGGTCAGTGGTGCACTGTGGGATACCACCCGGAGGCCAATACCGTCGATCTGCGGCCACACTAACCCTAATCCGATATGGTAATTCCGATACTAGCGCTACTCCTCTCGTTAGGGAGGAGTACAGAAACCGGTTTAAACAGCCCTTTATATCGATATAAAGGGCCTCTTAGTGTGGACGGGTGTGGCGTTAAATCGTTTTCACGCTCCTTAAACCGGTTTAAACGCGTAGTGTAGACCAGGCCTTAGCCATAAACACATTGGCATATTGGGTCATTGCTGAAAGAGGACAGAGGGAAGTTTGCAAGGGCTACCTTACTTTTGCTTTCCTACATTCTGCAAGGGAATGGCATACCACTACACAACCATACCTCTGCGATAACATAGTTTTTGTGCCATTGAGTAATACACAAAGGGAGGAAGGGACATTAAGATTGTCTTTATACTTCAAAAGTATAAAGACAGGCCCAACAGGGAAAATAACATAACCCCACTGGCCATCATATGCAGCCCCCCAAACTGAAGCAAATACTCACCAGCAACTACAGATCACATCATAGAAACACTAACCTAGGAACCAATCCCTGTAAAAACCCTCACTGCCTACTCTGTCTCCATATCTACTCTAGTGACATCAGAGGACCCAACCACATCAGCCAGATAGATAGATAGATAATTGTCTTCTCTTACCTGAGTTCTCTAGCTGTTCTAATTTCTTCTCCAAATGACTGGTTTCCAGAGTGGGCTGTGAAGCTGAGAGTTTCTTCTCTAGGAGATCTTTCCATTGCTGCAGCTCATCTCTGGTGGCAAACTGCATGCTGTCTACAGTTTTGAGCTTTTTTTCTATTTCCTGGGAAACTTTTTGATCAACGGACAACTGATTAGTCAGCTGTTTAATCTGTGTTTCCAGACCTGATAGAGGATTTTGTAGCCGGGCTTCTGATAGTGTTTGGACACTTCCTAATTTCTCATCCAATAACTTCTCAATTGCCCCCAGACTGCTTTTGATCTCTGCCTTCAACTGCTCTTCCATCTTCTTTTCTAATAATAAGGGAGAATATAATTTAAAAAAATAGTTTCTTTCAATTATTTACAGGTGTCTCTTAGAGGTTAATTTTTTAATTGTGATGGAAAGGAGAATAACCTGGAACTTTTATGAACAGCACAATATTTAAGGCAGTATCTTTTCATTTGTAAATAATGTAGCTCATCACATCTCCTGCCCAAGTGAGCTGGAAAGAGAAAACAATTCATGCAATATTCCAAATTGTTTACTGGATATGTGGGGGAAATGAACAGGAGCTTCCAAAAAGTGGATTTTATCAGCTATTCGCTTAACTAAAGGCACAGTTGAATTCTTAAAGTCTATCTTTCTCCATAACATTATTTAGTCTGAGAAATTGAGTAGGTCTTAACAAACACAAGTGAACAACCAAAAATGAAGATTTAGAAAGAATCTGACTATAATTCTCTCCCTCTCTCAAAAGACGAACTTTCAGGAATAGAGCTGGGTGAAATTTTGATTTCCAAATAATTTATTTACAGAAAAAAACAAACAGTTTCAGGGCAGCCAAAAGTATTTGAAAATTCATGACAAATTTGGTGAAAACAGTTCATCTTAGCATTTCCAAAATACTTAGTAGAGTATAAGGCCAGAAGGAACCATTGTGGTCACCTAGACTGATCTCCTGTCTAACACAGGCCATAGAAAGTCCAAAAGTAGTTCCTGCTTGAACTGAAGCAGATATTTTAAAAACAAAACAAAATCAAAAAAATCCAATCTTGATTTTAAAATGGTCAGTGATGAAGAATCCATTATGATCCTTGGTAGATTAATCACTAGAACAATTACCTTCACTGTGAAAAATTTAAGCCTTATTTCCATTATGAATAGCTCTAGCTTGATCTTCTAGGCACTGCAGCTATGTATACCTTTGTCTGCTAGCCTCAAGAGTCCATCATCAAATATTTGTTTCCCATGTAGGGACTTACAGACTGTGATCAAGTCACCCCTAAACCTTCTTTTTGTTCATCTAAATATATAGCTTCAATGAGCTCTAGCACTAGAAGGCATATTTTCTAATTCTTTGATCATTCTCATGGCTCTTCTCTGAACCCTCTCCAATTTATCAACCGCCTTCTTGATTTGTGGGCACCAGAAATGAACACAGGATTCCAGCTGTTGTCACACAATTGTCACATTCAGAGGTAAAATAACCTCTATACTCCTACTCGAGATGCCCAGTTTATGCATCAAAAGATCACATTAGCCATTTTGGCCACAGCCTCACAATAGAGGCTCATGTTCCTCTGATTATCCACCATGACCCCAAAATATTTTTCAGACTCCCTCATCATATAAGGATGGCCCACACTCTTTGTCTTAGGTGTATGCATTTGCATTTAGCCATATTAAAACACATACAGTTTGTATCTGCTGAACGTACCAAGTGATCCAGATTGCTTTATATTAATGACCTGGCCACTTTGCTATTTACAATTCCCTCAATTTTTGTGTACTCTGAAAACATTATCAGTGATGTTTTTAATGTCTTCTGCCATGTCACTGATAAAAAAAAAAGTTAAATAGTGTGGGGCCAAGGATCAATCCTTCTCTGACCACATTAGAAACACATCTACCAAAAGATAATTTCCTATTTACAATTACTTTTTGAGACCTATCATTTAGCCAGTTATTAATCATTTAATGTGTGCCATGTTAACTGTATGCCATTCTAGTTTCCCAATCAAAGTGTTATGCAGGCCCAGGTCAACTGCCTTACAGAAGTCGAAGTATATAACATCAACACAATTACCTTCATCAATTAAATTGATAATCTCATCAAAAAGATATTAAGTATCACAGGATTTATTTTCCATACACCAGTGTAGATTGACTTATTACCATCCTTTAAGTCTTTATTAATTGAGTCTTGTAGAAGCTGTTCCATTATTTTGCCATGCTCAGTCTCAAATAGACAGGCTTATAATTACTTGGGTCATCTCATTTACCCTTTCTAAATATTAGCACAACACTGGCTTTCTTCCAGTCTTCTGGAACTTCCCTAGTGTTCCAAGACTTATTGAAAATCAACATGAATGGTTGATCAAGCTCCTCAGCAAGCTCTTTCAAAACTCTTGGATGCCGGTTATCAGGACCTGCTGATTTTGAAATGTCTAACTTTAGTATCTGCTGTAGTAAAAACAGAGAGCCTGAGAAATGAGGCCTTGTATCAGAGTCCCGGTATGAGGCCTGAGGCCTGAACTAAAGTATTGGTCAAGCCTTTCTAATATAAAACAAAGTCAGCAAAAGAGGCTGTGAGTAGAAGCCAGTCCCTGATATAAAATGTGCCTGCTTGCAGTTCACAGAACCTGGCAAGAACAGGACTGGTATTGCAAAACCACACACATTCCTGAGAAGTACTAGGCACAGGACACTCATGCAAACACATTCCAGAAGGATTGTACCATAACACCTCAAAGATGATACAAGGAGACCCCCTCTTAAAGATAAAGTCACATGACAAACTGATGCATAGAGATGTTTTGATCGAACCAACATGTACAAGGTAAAGGATGGTAACCAGTATGTCAGAGGGGCAATACATAACTTGTTTGTATTGGTGTTAGGGCTGTCAAGTGATTAAAAAAATAATTGTGATTAATCACGTGATAAAAAAAATTAATGTAGATTAATCACGCGATTAATCACACTGTTAAACAATAATAGAATACCATTTATTTAAATATTTTTGGATGTTTTCTACATTTTCAAATATATTGATTTCAATTACAACAGAGAATACAAAGTGTACAGTGCTCACTTTATATTTATTTTTATTATAAATATTTGCATGGTAAAAAAAACAAAAGAAATAGTATTTTGAATTCACCTAATATAAGTACTGTAGTGAAATCTTTTTATCATGAAAGTTGAACTGACAAATGTCAAATTATGTACAAAAAAATAACTGCATTCAAAAATAACACAATGTAAAACTTTAGAACCTACAAGTCACTCAGCCCTATTTCAGCCAATCTCTATGACAAACACGTTTGGTTACATTTGCAGGAGATAATGCTGCCCACTTCTTGTTTACATTGTCACCTGAAAATGAGAACAGGTGTTTGCATGGCACTGTTTAAACCGGCGTTGCAAGATATTTACATGCCAGATGCTCTAAAGATTCATATGTTCCTTCATGCTTTGACCACTAGTCCAGAGGACATGTGTCCATGCTGATGATTGGTTCTGCTCGATAATGATCCAAACAAGAGTGGACCGATGCATGTTCATTTTCATCATCTGAGTCAGATGCCACCAGCAGAAGGTTGATTTTCTTTTTTGGTGTTTCAGGTTCTGTAGTTTCTGCATCTGACTTTTAAGACTTCTGAAAGCATGCTCCACACCTCGTCCCTCTCAGATTTTGGATGGCACTTCAGATTCTTAAACCATGTCTTGAGTGCTGAAGCTATTTTTAGAAATCTCACATTGGCATCTTCTTTGCATTTTGTCAAATCTGCACTGACAGTGTGCATAAATCAAACTATGTGTGCTGGGACATCATCCGAATCTGCTATAACATGAAATATATGGCAGAATGCAGGTAAAACAGAGCAGGGGACATACAATTCACCCCCAAGGAGTTTAGTCACAAATTTCATTAACATACTATTTTTTAATGAACATCATCAGCATGGAAGCATGTCCTCCAGAATAGTGGCTGAAACATGAAGGAGCATACAAATGTTTAGCATATCTGGCATGTAAATACCTTGCAATGCCAGCTACAAAAGTGCCATGTGAAGACCAGTTCTCACCTTCAGATGACATTGTAAATAAGAAATGGGCAGCATTATCTCCTGTAAATGTAAACAAACTTGTTTGTCTTAGCGATTGGCTGAAGAAGAAGTAGGACTGAGTGGACTTGTAGGCTCTAAAGTTTTACATTGTTTTGTTTTTGAGTGCAGTTATATAACAACAAAAAAATCTACATTTGTAAGTTACACTTTCACAATAGAGATTGCACTATGGTACTTGTATGAGGTAAATTCAAAAATACTATTTCTTTTGTTTATGATTTTTACAGTGCAAATATTTTTAAATAAAAAATAATATAAAGTGAACTCTGTACACTTTGTATTCTGTGTTGTAATTGAAATCAATATATTTGAAAATGTAGGAAAACATCCAAAAATATTTAATATATCTCATTTGGTTTTCTATTGTTTAACAGTGTGATTAATCACAATTAGTTTTTTTAATTGCAGTTAATTTTTTTGAGTTAATCGCATGAGTTAACTGTGATTAACCAACAGCCCTAATTGGGTCTCAGAGGGAGTGTCTTTGGCTGGCCTCAGGGCAATGGAAAGTCCTGCCACTAACTGAGCTGCTCCATTGTTACAGGAGTACATGTATTAGTGATCCAGTAGAGCCTTTGGGATACTAGTACTCTGGTTTGTCAATAATAAACCTGGATGGGTGCCTTCGCTACTGAAATGGGTCTATTTATGCTTATCGCAGGAGTATCAAATGGAGACACCAGCTCACAGAACTCCTCTGGGTGGAAATTCCATTGCTTCTGGTTTTGTCGTGGATGCAAAGCACTCATAGCAATGAAAGGATGTTTTCTGCACCCCAAATAGCATGTTTTGGATCCATTTCTACAGAGGTTTTTTAAAGTCCAGTTCCACCCCATTTACTCTTAAGGGTTTTACCAAGAGGAAGAGAATCAGTTAGAGATCCTTCTACAAATAAGGGAGCAGTTCTGTTTTCCTAATCTGCGGAAGGTGCTGATGACCCCTATCACATACCTCAGAGTCAGCTGATTGAAGAAGGTTGGGGAGGAGAGAAATCTGTGTTTAAATACTAGGAAACTCTAAAGTGTAGCTCCTTCTGATGCTGTTTAGCATCCATCTGTACAAGGTGGTCAGGAGTCACTAAAGAGTAAGCAATAGAAGCTGATCCCAGTCTTGGTGTTCTCCTTGGACCAGTCAAAGGGATAGTCATGCTGCTTACTTTGAAGGAGTGGTGAGTGCCATGGGACTCTCCTGTCAAATTAACACTGCTAGATTTGTTCAACCTTTCCCTGAAACCCTGAGAAGCTATTCTATTTACTCTATAGGGAGATATGAAAGCAGCACCTGGATTTCCTGTAATCCCTTCCTATACCTCTTGTCAAGAGTGAGAAACTTCTTGGATGGTTGGTTTCAGCCATGACCTTATCCAAAGGCTCAACAAAAATATGGCTACTGGAGTTCTTGAAAGGGCAATGAGCTTATTGCTCAGGGCTTCATCCCTCCTGTCTTGGGGAGACATGTACATGTGATAAAACCGAGCTCTGCCTCATTACTCAAATAACAATCTGAGACCAGCTATGGAGTGGTGCAAGATAAATGCTTAACATGAGGCAGAGCCAGGGATAACGCCAACCTGCTGATGGTTTTCTGAAACAGGAAGCACCCAGGATTGGCGTTGGTCCTCTGTATGGGTCCCTGTAATGAGGGAGCCAGAGAAAATGTCTGGGAAAGCTAGGCAGAGGATGGGGAAAGGCAGGAGGCCCAACCAGAGAAAGATGTTAGAGGAAGTGGCTCTAGAAAATAGTGGATCAGAGCAGCCTTGAGTTTAGGCCACTTGACTGCCTCACAGTTTGGATCCAAGGGCTGGTAAATGTTGCCAAGGAAGGACACAGCAACACTAATGATTTCGCAACAAGAAGTTGCATAGAAACCTCTGCAGTGAGAGTAAAGGAATATAAAATCCTGAAATAGGGACTGAAATCAGCCCCTGATGCAAGTGGACAAAGGGATCCCTGCTTTGAGAGATGAAGGACAATTCAGCTTGAGGAGGCCAAAAGATCCTTAGCCCTGCCAGAGTATGAGGAAAGGATTTTTGGTAGTTTTTGTTGTTGTTGTTTGTTTGAATTTTTGTCCTGCTATGGAAGGGGCGGACTTACAATTTGGTTGAAAGGAAAACTCACTTTACCAGTACAGGGAAGCCTGCCTCCAAAGGAGAAAAATTGATGTACGGATGCTTCTGAAAGGCAGAAAGGTACTCCACACCTTTATATGTGGTACTATCCGTGAGGGAGAGTAGAGCAATACAAGCATAAGACACCTTTGCAAAGAGGCATAACTTTACATAACTGCTGCCACTGTTCAACTAATGCATACATTTTTAATGGTGAGAGTAAGGTTACAAAAATACCATTTTTTATTCTTGAAATTTGAAAATTATTTTTATGTGCCATGCACAAAACTACTCAAGACAGTAACCCTTGTTGTCTTCTCCTATTGTAGGACACTAAACCTTTGGGGCAGAGGTTCTCAACCAGGGTACACATATTCCTTGAGGTATGCAGAGGTATGCCCTATTCCTGCCTATGAGAAATGGGAATGTAGGTCAGCACCCATGAGAGAGGATACGGGAGAAACTCATTTGCTGTCTCACAGTGATGTGGGGAGGCAAAATAGTGTTGGCCAATATGTTTTGAAGATGCAAACAGCCCATAACCTCCCACGGAGATAGGAATGGAAAATGCTCAACCTCTGTCCCACTGGGAAAGGGGAAGGAAAGACCTCTAAAGAGACCTTTAGGAATAAGGGGAGAAATGATCAAAAGAGTCCCAGAGGCAGAAAGAAGGTGCAGACATACATGTCTTGTGCTCTGGGATGACCCTTGACAATGCAGGGAGAGAGTTCATACAATTGAAAAGTTGAGCATGTGGAAAAGAAGTGCCGGTTCCGGGACTGAGAAGTAAGGAGCAGAAAAGGGACGCTATAGTGTTAAACACATGGGGTTTCCCAGGGTAATATCTCAAGCAACACAGTAGAAATAGCAAAGGGAAACACAGCTTCTTATTGCTGGAGGAGTAGGGGGAAATGTTCCAACTGCATAGGTCTGTGATGGAGGAGGAAATGCCTCAAACAGAAATATGGGACTCAGGGGATTGAAACACTCTAGTGCTGAACTCTGAGGATGCAGAAGACATAGTTCAGCAATAACTACTGTGGTTAAAACAGGAGAATAGCCTCACATAGGGATGGAGTAAAAAAGCCTCTGTCCTACCCTGTGGGTCTGTAAGAGACTTCCCTACTGCCACTTTTGGGGAAAATACTCTAGTGCTGACCAATGGGGGTGGTGAAGTGGGGAGAACCCAGCACCGCCCTTCCAATAATCTTAAATGGGGCCCTCCTTTTCCAGCATTTGAAGAAGAACTCTGCACTTTCTAGACTCTTTTGTCTCTCCTGGAGTCTGTCAAAACTGGGTTAGGAATCCTCACAGGTATCCAGAGAGCTAACACAACTTGTCGCCCATGAACAAACACTTCAGCATTGACCTGGGGGGGGACAGGGAATGGGACATGTAACTTAAGGTGATATGCTCCAAGACACTTACCTAGGTTTTCAAGATTTATTTTCTGGCCTTGAACTAAGCTGTCTGGCACATATATGTCATGCACTTTTCCTTCACCTGAAACAACAACAAAAAAATCTTTACTTCATTTTCATCTTCATCATCTCTATCAATCACTGATCTAACAGAACAAAGACCTGCTTTACAGACTGCTTCAGCTGCTGTAATTCCCTCTGTAATTGATGGGAGGTGCAACCTCTCAGCACCTCTCTCATCAGGCTGTAAGATTTTCACTGTTGGGCAAATGCCTAGCTTTTAAATCTGGTCTCTGACCTCCAGGTACAGCAATGTGAGGCTCTAGTCTGTCCTTAAGGAAGGTACATTTGACTCTTGAATTCAGTGAGAGAAGGACTGATACCTTTTTGAAATATTATTGGATTCAGGGAAGTGTAGCATTACAAGATGTTTTACAAATATTCACCACTGACCTTCCAGAGTCCCATCTTTCCTTTCACTGCAAGAGGAAAGACGGAATTATGCAAGGTGAGTGATGAATTAGAATGAACTCAGAATTAATGGCCTTCTTTTTCCTATTATCCCCACTGGGTATATCTACACTGAAATGTTTCAGAGTAGCAGCCGTGTTAGTCTGTATCCGCAAAAAAACCAGGAATACTTGTGGCACCTTAGAGACTAACAAATGAATTTCAGCATGAGCTTTCGTGAGCTACAGCTCAGTTCTTCGGATGCATAGAATGGAACACACAGAAAGGAGATATTTATACGTACATGTTCTCTGTATGTATAAATAAATAAATATATATGTATAAATATCTGCTGTATGTGCGTTCCATTCTATGCATCCGAAGAAGTGAGCTGTAGCTCACGAAAGCTCATGCTGAAATAAATTTGTTAATCTCTAAGGTGCAACAAGTACTCCTGGTTTTTTTTACACTGAAATATAAGCCAGTGTTCAGACTGAGGCTCAAGTTCTAACTCCTGTTGCATCTACACACAAATGACTCTGGCTCAGAACTAGGGTCCTAGGACCCTGTGAGGGTGGAGGGCCTAAGACCAAATCAAGTAAAGGACCCAGATTTCAAGCTCCATTGTTCTGCAGTGTTGATGTAGCGCCCCCTCCCCCTTGCTTCTGGAAATCCACCACCACTTACTCCAGCTGAAAAATGAAAGCAACCCCTTTGTTCTACTACAGCAGCTCAGCATTTAACCCTTCCATTTTATTCTGACTGCCAATCAGCAAACAAACCTTCAGAGAACTTTCTGCATTTCAAAAGGATACTCCCCAGAAGAAGTCCTTTAAGGGTTTGCTATATCAAGGTCATGGAAGCACAGCCGGATTTTGGTTGATCTCTGGTGCAAGGCCAGCAAAACAGTTCGTTTTAGTAAGAGCACCAGGAATGACATACACAGGTGCAAATAACCAAGAAGGTTGTGGTGATAGAAATTTACTGCACTGGCAAGTGTAGCAGGGAGCACATTAAGAAATTCAAGATCTAGTACTGGAAAACCAGAGCCCAGATCCCTCTCTAAGATGGGACACATTTTATGATGAGTTTGGCCAGGTGCTAGGGACTGCACCAAGCCACCAGCAGCGCACAATGACCTGGTCAGCAAAGGTAGTGACCTGATAGCCCCAGACCCCACCATACAAACTGATGGGAGCCAGAAACGGGCACTGACTGGGGCACATCAAGTGACGCTCCTGATGAAACTGGTCTCAGAGGAGGCCTTGCGGCGTGAGCAGCTGCAGAAAGAAGTCTTGGGGCTATTCTTGGAGAAGGTTTTTGATGCTACTCTGTGGCAAAAAAACCCACCATGGGACCAGCAACAGAAACAGAAGAGAGAGAAACTGCTCTGGAGCCTGGTAAGTTTCTGACATCACTTTTGTGTTTATTATTGTAGGAATTGGAGAGATTTCTGCTCTGTGAACTAATGCATAAGATATTACAAGACTGACCATGTAATATCATGTCTCTGTTAATGGCAGATTATAGGCCAAACCCTTGGTGACCTCTCACTCCCCTCCGCCAGCACCATCACCACCACCACCAACACCACATAGAGTTCAAAATGGAGACCAAGAAAAAATAAGCAGTAAAAGTAGTATGAAAACCTGACTTTTAACCCCTTGCATTTCCTTTCCAACCCACGGGTGTTAACAAGCCACCCGAGAAGAGTGACCTGTGCAGTGGGGGACTGACCCAATCCTGGCTGCTGATAGCTGAATTTTTTTCTGCAGGAGGAACTCCAGAGATGTAATCACAATTCAGGGAAAGGCGTATTTCCTAGGTCCACCTCACGAACCCACTCCACTCATAGATGTGCTACTCAGTTACTATGTTTGAAGGCTTCGCTGTCATACGTGGTTGCTTCCCACCATCAGCTTGAATAAAACCTCTTTTTGCCAGTCAAAGACCACAAGACCTGCTATGTCCTCCAAAAGAAGGAATGAAGTCTGATGTAGCATAGCCCAGCCACTGACCTCTGCACAAATTTCATTTCTTTGGAAAGATTGGTTGAGATTTTTAACTGACCATTCTCTCAGCACTTCTTTCACTGCAATTAACCTGGATGTGTGAAGGGAGCTTCAATGGTCTGAAGCCTCTTTCTTACAATGTAATGAAGTTCCGTTACAAAAATACCATTCTCTGTCCTTGAAACTCCAAAATTATTTTTTTTTCCTGGGCCATGCACAGAGCTACTCAAGATAGTAACCCTTGTTCTTTTTTTCTATTGCAGGCCTCTCAACCTCTAGAGCAGTGGTTTTCACCAAGGGTACACGTGCCCCCGGGTGGTACCCAGAGGTCTTCCACGGTGTCCATCAACTCATCTAGATATTTGCCTAGTTTTCCAATAGGCTACATAAAAAGCACTATCAAAGTCAACAGAATCTGAAATTTCATACAGACAATGGCTTGCTTGTACTGCTGGATAGACTATGCACTGAAATGGAAGTACAATATTTATATTCCAATTGATTTATTCATAATTATATGGGAGAAAGAAAGCAATGTCCAGTAGTAGTGTGCTGTGACACTTGCATTTTTAGGTCTGATTTTGTAAGCAAGTAGTTTTTTAATTGAGGTGAAACTTGCAGGCACACAAGAGACATCAGACTCCTGAAACAGGTAGAGTAGCCTGGAAAGACTGAGAGCCACTGCTCTACAGGCTGCAATACCTCCACAGCTTGCCCACACTGCAGCAGAAGCCTGAGACACTGTACTTTTGCAGAATGTTTAAAGTGCAAGAACGTTTGTCATTAGTCTGTGGTTGGAATTCTGGGCCGGGCCAACAAGCAGTCTGAGTAACAAAGGCCAAGGGACTTGCAACAAGAGGGGCAGTGGCACAGGAGACAGGAAACAGAGCTGAATTACAGGGGAGTTTGGGTGGGAGTTTGTCAGGGGTGTTTGGGGAAGGAATGTGTGGTGTTCTGGTTTGAGTTATTGTTTTCCTTTTTCTTTAGTTACAGGAGCTTAGTTTGGACGGGTCCTACAGCTACAGAATGAGCAGGGGTAGTGACCCAAGAAAGGGAAGAGACAGTGAAGATTACTGGATGTAAAAGCTGCGGCTTGTACAATATGCTGAAAAGCATGAAGTGCTGCCTCATAGAGGTGATGAAAGAGAAAAGCCAAGGTTTGGAGATGCAGGTGGAAACTATGGCTGCCTTTTGAACATGATTTGAGCAGATGGAAGAAAGGCAAGAGAAGGCTGCAGAAAAAAAAATAGTCAAGACTCACAGATGCAGGGTGGATGGGAGAACTCTGAGGGCAGACTGCTAGGTGAAGAAAGTGGGCAGGAGACACGTGAAGGAGAACTAGACCTGAGGAACAGGTCTGCTGAGTTAGACAATGAAGAAGGGGCACAGCAGGGAGTAACAGAGGATGGGAGGGCAAAGAAGAAGAGTAGAGAAGTCCTTCTCCCTCTTAAAGACATGCTTTCACAGCCTGGACTCTGGCAACGTCCCCATTTACTAGTTTCAGTTTTCCCATCCTCCTAGTATATTGTTACTATCCAGGATCTGAATTTCTCCTATAAAAACAATGCAAGGAGGGGAAATTTTCAGGCTTTCCCCAATATTTCATAAAGACACCATCAAAGGAGGGTAAAATCCCATTTTTTTTTCTATTTCTCATCTCAACATTTAAATGATGTCCTGGCACAGACCATGAGATTAGAGGCGGATCAGTATAGCCCCTTGGGGATTGAAACCTGTCACTCTTAAACCCTGACTGTATGAAGAGTGATATTCCACCAATCAACCTCAAGGTCACCTAGGGACATACCTCTTGGATGAGCGATGGGAATGGAATGAAGAAACCCCAGTTCTCCTCTGTAACCTAGGCCAGAAGTGGCTCCTGGCTCTTAGGGAAAACGACGAAAGAAGCTCTACTCTTGAGCGCTGTGGACAGAGTTGTAGGGAGGACCCAGCAATGCCACTGCAATTAATTTTAAATGGGAGTGAAGGGACATGGCCCCCATGCATCCCTTCCATCTCCGTTTACTCAGGAAGATTCATAGACTCATAGACTTTAAGGTCAGAAGGCATCATTATGAACATCTAGTCCGACCTTCCGCACAATGCATGCCACAGAATCTCACCCATCCACTTCTATAACAAACCCCTAGCCTATGTCTGAGTTATTGAAGTCCCCAAATTGCGGTTTGAAGACCTCAAGCTGCAGAGAATCCTCCAGCAAGTGACCCATGCCCCATGCTGCAGAGGAAGGTGAAAAACCTCCAAGGCCTCTGCCAATCTGCCCTGGAAGAAAATTCCTGCCTGACCCCAAATATGGCGATCAGTTAAACCCTGAGCATGTGGGAAAGACTCACCAGCCAGAACCAAGGAAAGAATTCTCTGTAGTAACTCAGATCCCACCCCATCTAACATCCCATCACAGGCCACTGGGCATACTTACCTGCTGATAATCAAAGATCAATTGCCAAATTAATTGCCAAAATTAGGCTATCCCATCATACCATCCCCTCCATAAATTTATCAAGCTTAGTCTTAAAGCCAGATATGTCTTTTGCCCCCACTACTCCCCTTGGAAGGCTGTTCCAGAACTTCACTCCTCTAATGGTTAGAAACCTTTGTCTAATTTCAAGTCTAAACTTCCTAGTGTCCAGTTTATATCCATTTGTTCGTGTGTTCACATTGTTACTAAGCTTAAATAATTCCTCTCCCTCCCTAATATTAATCCCTCTGATATATTTATAAAGAGCAATCATATCCCCCCTCAACCTTCTTTTGGTTAGGCTAAACAAGCCAAGCTCTTTGAGTCTCCTTTCATGAGACAAGTTTTCCATTCCTCAGATCATCCTTGTAGCCCATCTCTGAACCTGTTCCAGTTTGAATTCATCCTTCTTAAACATCGGAGACCAGAACTGCACACAGTATTCCAGATGAGGTCTCACCAGTGCCTTATATAACGGTACTAACACCTCCTTATCTTTGCTGGAAATACCTCGCCTGATGCATCCTAAAACCGCATTAGCTTTTTTAACGGCCATATCACATTGGCGGCTCATAGTCATCCTGTGAACAACCAATACTCCGAGGTCCTTCTCTCCTCTGTTACTTCCAACTGATGCGTCCCCAATTTATAACTAAAATTCTTGTTATTAATCCCTAAATGCATGACCTTGCACTTTTCACTATTAATTCATCCAGATCTTCCTGTATGATATCCCGGTCCTTCTGTGTTAGCAATACCGCCCAGCTTTGTGTCATCCGCAAACTTTATTAGCACATTCCCACTTTTTGTGCCAAGGTCAGTAATAAAAAGGTTAAATAAAATTGGTCCCAAAACTGATCCCCGAGGAACTCCACTAGTAACCTCCTTCCAGCCTGACAGTTCACCTTTCAGTATGACCCGTTGTAGTCTCCCCTTTAACTAGTTCCTTATCCACCTTTCAATTTTCATATTTATCCCCACCTTTTCCAATTTAACTAATAATTCCCCATGTGGAATCATGTCAAATGCCTTACTGAAAACTAGGTAAATTAGATCCACTGCATTTCCTTTGTCTAAAAAATCTGTTACTTTCTCAAAGAAGGAGATCAGGTTGGTTTGGCACGATCTACCTTTTGTAAAACCATGTTGTATTTTGTCCCAATTACCATTGACCTCAATGTCCTTAACTACCCTCTCCTTCAAAAATTTTTCCAAGACCTTACATACTACAGATGTCAAACTAACAGGCCTATAGTTATTCGGATCACGTTTTTTTCCTTTGTTAAAAATAGGAACTATGTTAGCAATTCTCCAGTCGTACGGTACAACCCCTGAGTTTACCGATTCATTAAAAATTCTTGCTAATGGGCTTGCAATTTCATGTGCCAGTTCCTTTAATATTCTTGGATGAAGATTATCTGGGCCCTCCGATTTAGTCCCATTAAGCTGTTCGAGTTTGGCTTCTACCTCGGATGTGGTAATATCTACCTTCATATCCTCATTCCCAATTGTCATCCTTCCTTTATCCCTAAACTCCTCATTAGCCTTATTAAAGACTGAGGCAAAGTATTTATTTAGGTATTGGGCCATGCCTAGATTATCTTTAACCTCCACTCCATCCTCAGTGTTTAGCGATCCCACTTCTTCTTTCTTTGTTTTCTTCTTATTTATATGGCTATAGAACCTTTTACTATTGGTTTTAATTCCCTTTGCAAGGTCCAACTCTACATGGCTTTTAGCCTCTCACTTCATCCCTACATGTTCTGACCTCAATAAGGTAGCTTTCCTTGCTAATCCCGCCCATTTTCCACTCCCTGTAGGCTTTCTGCTTTTTCTTAATCACCTCTCTGAGATGCTTGCTCATCCAGCTTGGTCTACATCTCATGCCTATGATATTTTTCCCCTTTCTTGGGATGCAGGCTTCTTTGACTTGAAGTAATTCCAGGCCTCCTCTGCCTTTAGATCCACAAGTTCTTCAGTCCAATCCACTTGCCTAACTAATTTCCTTAATTCTTTTAAGTTAGCCCTTTTGAAATCTAAAACCCTAGTCCCAGATGTATTTTTGTTTATCCTTCCATCTTGTTTGAACTGAATTAACTCATGATCACTCGAACCAAGGTTGTCCCCTACAACCATTTCTTCTATGAAGTCCTCACTACTCACCAAAACCAAATCTAAAATGGCATCCCCCCTTGTTGGCTCTTCAACTACTTGATGAAGAAATCCATCAGCTATCACATCCAGAAAAATCTGAGCCCTATTACTACTACTAGCACTTGTCCTCCAGTTTATATCTGGGAAGTTAAAGTCTCCCATGATCACACAATTCCCATTAGTGTTTACTTCATTAAAAACATTAAAGAGGTCTCTATCCATATCCAAATCAGATCCTGGCGGTCTGTAGCACACCCAAGCACTATCTCAGGGGAGGCTCTAGTAGCTTTCTTTCCCAATGTGATTTTTGCCCAGACAGACTCTGTCTTGTCCATTCAATCCCTTCTTATTTCTTTACAGTTAACCTCATCATTGATATACAATGCTACTCCACCACCTTTGCCTTTATTTCTGTCTTTCCTAAACAGCACATAGCCTTCAATACCTGTACTCCAGTCATGACTACTAGTCCACCATGTTTCTGATATCCCTATAATATCCGGTTTCACTTCCTGCACCAGTAGCTCTAGTTCCTCCATTTTGTTACTTAGGCTCCTCGCAATAGTGTACAGACAGCTTAATTTTTGCCGTTTGGCTTCACTGACATTCTTTATCTGGTTAGGCACAGACATTCTACCACCAGTATCACCTATTAGACTGGTATCTACCCTACCCTTCCTCCTTATGTCCATTCTTTTGCCCATGGCTGTATCCTCTCTTACTTTGTTTTCTTCCCTCTCGGTGTTAAATTCCGGCGTGGAGATTACCTGGACATCTCCCAACCATCTCCCACAAATTCCTGGTTTAAAGCTCTCTTAATCAGTTGGGCGAGCCTCCATCCTAGAGGTCTATTTCCCTCCTTACTCAGGTGAAGTCCATCCCAAGAGAACAGTCCTCTGTCCATGAATGCTTCCCAGTGGCCATACATCCCAAAGTCCTCCTTATAGCACCACTGCCTGAGCCATCTGTTGATCGCCATGATCTTGTCACACCTTTGTTGCCCTTCTTTAGGAACAGGCAGAATCCCACTGAAGATCACCTGAGCCTCGATTTCCTTAAGCATCTTTCCCCAGCCTGGCATAGTCTCCCTTGATACGTTCCAGCGAGAACCTAGCCATATCATTCGTTCCCACATGAAGGATAATCAACGGATTCTTTCCCGCTCCCATTAAGATTCTTTTCAGCCTCAGGTCCACATCCCGTATCTTAGCACCTGGCAGACAGCACACCCTTCTGTTCTCCGGATCAGCTCTAGTTACAGGCCTGTCTATTCTTCTCAGTAAGGAGTCCCCAATCACATAGACCTGCCTTTTCCTGGTGACAGATAGACTTATCTGGTCTATCCCCTGATCCCACTGGCTGCAAGTCCTCTCGATTCCTGTTCGCCCTTGCAATCCTCCGCAACCCATCCTATGTTCTCCTGGGGCTCATATTTGGTGTTGTCTCCATTGACTCTTCCCCTCTTCCTGTAGGGCGAGCTGCTCTTCTCTTTTTCCTTGCCCTCTCACCTTCAGTGACCACCTGCTGTATCACTTCTTCATTTTCCAACTCTGCAAACCTGTTCTTGAGCTCTATTTCTCCTTCACTGGCCTGTCTTTTCCTCTGCCTGGTTCTCTTAGTTACATGCTTCCACCGTCCACTTTCCTCACTCAGCAATCTCCTCTCAGAATTCTTTGGTCCTGCTTCCATCTGCAAGTCTGAGATTGTCCCTTCAGCCGCCTTATTTCTTTGCTCCATCATCTGCTCGAACCCCCTTCTAAACTCGACCAGAGTTTCCACCTGCAGCTCCAGTCCTCGGATCTTTTCTTCCATCAGCTCTATCAGGCGGCACTTCATGCAGACAAAACTCTTTTCAGGAACCCCCTCTAGGATCATGTACATACCTCAGCTTCCACATCCGGTCATCCTTATTGTGTCTTTCACTGCTGCCTCTGTATCGGTCATAGCCTTCCCACTGAAAACCTGTTAGTCAAAAAAAAAAAAAACAAGCCCCCAACAGGCACCAGAACACTGGCAGACCACCCTCCCTTCACTAGCCTGTCAGTTCTTCTGCCTAGGTCTAAGTCTCCCCCGAAAACTCCCCCTGTAAACTGCCAGTGAAACTCCCCTGTTTACAGCTCCTGTGCCGCTGCAGCTGTCTATGCCACTGCCTGACTGGCTGGCTACCTTTATAGGACCCCTAGTCAGATAAGCCCACCCCCTAAGCAGGGCTCAGCTTCTCTCCCAGCACCCTGCCCCTACCAGCCTCCACACATACAAACTACACAAAATAAAAAAACCTGCTCCTCCAACAGAACTCCCAGTGAAACTCCCCTGTTTACAGCTCTGTTTGCTGGCTCCTGTGCCGCTGCAGCTGTCTATGCCGCTACCTGACTGGCTTGCCATGAATGGAAAACGACCCTTTTCTCTCTCCTCATATTCTTTGATATTTTGAGCAACAGCACCCTTTAGCAGAGCAGGTGGCTTACAAAAGTGCTGTCCTGCGGCATTGGATGAAATGCGCCATCACTATCCCATGGAGATTCAGGACACACCTCAGTGCTGGCCTATATGGATAGTTTGCAGATGACAAATGTTAATAGATGGTAACATCTGTTCTAGTGAACTGCCTTTTGCTATCAAAAACTATCACCAGATCTTTGACAGGAGTTGGGCCAGCAGGATTCCTCTGATTCTTGTAGTTTGCTGTTCACGTGAAAAGAATGTAGTTAACTTGATCTTCTATGTTTCTTCTCTACAAATTACGGATAATACAATAACCTCTTTTTGGTTTTCAGAGCTGTGGAGTTTCCATCGATGCCAGTGAGTTCGATGGGAGATGCTGGTCGGAAAGTCTGTCCATGTCCACCAGGTTAGGTAATTTCAGAAGCAAGTGAGTGCATATCAGACAACTCATTAGAGAACAGAACAACAGTTATTTCGGAGGCTCAATCAAGCCCCCAACTGAAGTCAATGAAAATGTAGCCGGAGACGTTACAGTTGTAGTAAAGCGTCCAATCTCAGATACCAGGGCAGTACTTTGTCATCTTAAGTGTGCGCAAAGGGCAAAGCGACACAGGTATGAAGGTGGAGAGATATGCACATCTGTGTGTATGAAAACACAGAAACTCACCTGCCTCCAATTGAAGCTGCCCCTGCCCCTCAGCCTGGGACCCATCTGCAGTTCCTGAAATGGAATAGAAAATTAATACTTATTTCATCTATTTACTACTAATCCATTGCTTAGAGATTGTAAGGTCACAAGATATCACTAGATCCCACTACCACCACTTGTTGGGATTGTATTTTTCTTCAGCAATAATTAATCCTCCATTTTCTCAGCATCATTTCCTGTAACATAACATAAGGAAACCTCCATCCTCAGGACTAGGCTGATTTCAGTCATATCCATGTAAGTGGAGAGAGCTGGAAAAACGCCCTATTCCTGCCCATGAGAACTGGGACTGTAGCTCAGCACCAACGAGACAGTATACGGGAGAAGCTCTTATGCTGTCTCCCAGTGATGTGGGGAGGCACACTAGTGCTGAGCAATATGTTTTGAAGATGCAAAGAGCCCATAACCTCCCACGGAGATAGGGATGGAAAATGATCAGCCTCTGCCCCTCTGGGAAAGGGGGAAGAAAAGACTTTTGCAGAGACCTGTGGGAATAGGGGAGAAATAATCAAGAAGAGTCTAACAGGCAGACAGAAGGTGGAGATATCTCTGTCCTGTGCTTTGGGAGGATCCTTGACAACACAGGGACAGAGCTCATACAACTGACAAATTGAGAGTGTGGAAAAGAGGTGCCAGTGCTGGGACTGAGAAGTAAGGAGCAGAGAAGGGACACTATAGTGTTAAACACATGGGGTTTCCTAGGGTAATATCCCAAGTGTCACAGTAGGACTAGCAAAGGGAACAAAGCTCCTCCTTGCTGGAGGAGTATGGGGAAATGTTCCAACTGCATAGGTCTGTGTTGGAGGAGGAAATGCCTCAGCACAGCCATATGGGATGGAGGGGATTGAAACACCTTCATGCTGAACTCTGAGGATGCAGAAATGAGATATTCCAGCAAGAATTCCTGAGGTCAAAGTGTGAGAATCGCCTCTCACGGGGATGGAGTGAGGAAGCCTTAGTCTTACCCTGTGGGTCTGGAAGAGACATCCCTACTGCCACTTTTGGGGAAAATACTCAAGTGCTGAGCAATGGGGGTGGTGAGAACTCAGCACCGCCCGTCCAACTATCTTAAATGGGGCCCTCATTCCCCAGCATCTTGTAGAAGAGCTCAGCACTTACCACGTCCTTTTATCTCTCCTGGAGTCTGTCAGGCCTAGGAACCCCCACTAGTGTCCATATTAGGTAACACAACTGCTCTCCCAGGAACAAATACTTCCGCATTGACCCGAGGGACAGGGAATGGAGCATGTCACTGAAGGTGATATGCTCCAGAACACATACCGTTCTTCTCAAGTGCTTGGATATCTTCTTGGACTTTGCCTGCCAGCACATTTCTGTCATGTTCTTTGTCTTGACCTAAAAGAAAAAATTCTCTTTACTGTATTTTTGAATCTTCATTGTCTCTATGAATCGCTGATCTTAACAGAACAAAGACCTGCTTTACAGACTGCTTTAGCTCCTGTCATTCTCACTGTAATCGATGGGAACTGCAACCTCTCAGCACCTCTCTCATCATATGAAGTGACTCTGCTGATGAAACTGGTCTCAGAGGAGGCTTTGCAGCATGAGCAGCTGCAGATAGAAGTCTTGGGCTATTCTTGGAAAAGGTTTTTGATGCTACTCTGTGGCAAAACAGCCCACCATGGGACCAGCAACAGAAACAGAAGAGAGAGAAACTGCTCTGGAGCCTGGTAAGTTTCTGACACCACTTTTGTGTTTATTAATGGAGGAATCGGAGAGATTTCTGCTCTGTGAACTAATGCATAAGATATTTCAAGACTTATTGGCATTGGTCCTCTGTATGGGTCCCTGTAATGAGGGAGCCAGAGAAAATGTCTGGGAAAGCTAGGCAGAGGATGGGGAAAGGCAGGAGGCCCAACCAGAGAAAGATGTTAGAGGAAGTGGCTCTAGAAAATAGTGGATCAGAGCACCCTTGAGTTTAGGCCACTTGACTGCCTCACAGTTTGGATCCAAGGGCTGGTAAATGTTGCCAAGGAAGGGCACAGCAACACCAATGATTTCACAACAAGAAGTTGCATAGAAACCTCTGCAGTGAGAGTAAAGGAATATAAAATCCTGAAATAGGGACTGAAATCAGCCCCTGATGCAAGTGGACAAAGGGATCCCTGCTCTGAGGGATGAAGGACAATTCAGCTTGAGGAGGCCAAAAGATCCTTAGCCCTGCCAGAGTATGAGGAAAGGATTTTTGGTAGGTTTTTTTTGTTGTTGTTTGTTTGAATTTTTGTCCTGCTATGGAAGGGGTGGACTTACAATTTGGTTGAAGGGAAAACTCACTTTACCAGGACAGGGAAGCCTGTCTCCAAAGGAGAAAAATTGATGTACGGATGCTTCTGAAAGGCAGAAAGATACTCCACACCTTTATATGTGGTACTATCCGTGAGGGAGAGTAGAGCAATACAGATCATAAGACACCTTTGCAAAGAGGCATAACTTTACATAACTGCTGCCACTGTTCAACTAATGCATACATTTTTAATGGTGAGAGTAAGGTTACAAAAATATCATTTTTTATTCTTGAAATTTGAAAATTATTTTAATGTGCCATGCACAAAACTACTCAAGACAGTAACCCTTGTTGTCTTCTCCTATTGTAGGACACTAAACTTTTGGGGCAGAGGTTCTCAACCAGGGTACACATATTCCTTGAGGTATGCAGAGGTATGCCCTATTCCTGCCTATGAGAAATGGGAATGTAGGTCAGCACCAATGAGAGAGGATATGGGAAAAACTCATTTGCTGTCTCACAGTGATGTGGGGAGGCAAAATAGTGTTGGCCAAAATGTTTTGAAGATGCAAACAGCCCATAACCTCCCACGGAGATAGGGATGGAAAATGCTCAACCTCTGTCCCACTGGGAAAGAGGAAGGAAAGACCTCTGCAGAGACCTTTAGGAATAAGGGGAGAAATGATCAAGAAGAGTCCCACAGGCAGAAAGAAGGTGCAGACATACATGTCTTGTGCTCTGGGATGACCCTTGAAAATGCAGGGAGAGAGTTCATACAATTGAAAAGTTAAGCATGTGGAAAAGAAGTGCCGGTTCCGGGACTGAGAAGTAAGGAGCAGAAAAGGGACACTATAGTGTTAAACACATGGGGTTTCCTAGGGTAATATCTCAAGCAATACAGTAGAAATAGCAAAGGGAAACACAGCTTCTTATTGCTGGAGGAGTAGGGGGAAATGTTCCAACTGCATAGGTCTGTGATGGAGGAGGAAATGCCTCAAACAGAAATATGGGACTCAGGGGATTGAAACACTCTAGTGCTGAACTCTGAGGATGCAGAAGACATAGTCCAGCAATAAGTACTGTGGTTAAAACAAGAGAATAGCCTCACATGGGGATGGAGTAAAAAAGCCTCTGTCCTACCCAGTGGTACTGAAAGAGACATCCCTACTGCAACTTTTGGGGAAAATACTCTAGTGCTGAGCAATGGTGGTGGTGAAGTCGGGAGAAGCCAGCACTGATCTTCCAATAATCTTAAATGGGGCCCTCCTTTTCCAGCATTTGAAGAAGAACTCAGCACTTTCTAGACTCTTTTGTCTCTCCTGGAGTCTGTCAAAACTGGGTTAGGAATCCTCACAGGTATCCAGAGAGCTAACACAACCTGTCGCCTATGAACAAACACTTCAGCATTGACCCGGGGGGACAGGGAATGGGACATGTAACTTAAGGTGATATGCTCCAGGACACTTACCTAGGTTTTCAAGATTTATTTTCTGGCCTTGAACTAAGCCGTCCGGCACATGTATGTCATGCACTTTTCCTTCACCTGAAATAACAACAAAAAAATCTTTACTTCGTTTTTCATCTTCATCATCTCTATCAATCACTGATCTAACAGAACAAAGACCTGCTTTACAGACTGCTTTAGCTGCTGTAATTCCCACTGTAATTGATGGGAGGTGCAACCTCTCAGCACCTCTCTCATCAGGCTGTAAGATTTTCACTGTTGGGCAAATGCCTAGCTTTTAAATCTGGTCTCTGACCTCCAGCTACAGCAATGTGAGGCTCTAGTCTGTCCTTAAGGAAGGTACATTTGACTCTTGAATTCAGTGAGAGAAGGACTGGTACCTTTTTGAAATATTATTGGATGCAGGGGAGTGTAGCATTACAAGATGTTTTACAAATATTCACCACTGACCTTCCAGAGTCCCATCTCTCCTTTCACTGCAAGAGGAAAGACGGAATTATGCAAGGTGAGTGATGAATTAGAATGAATTCAGAATTAATGGCCTTCTTTTTCCTATTATCCCCACTGGGTATATCTACACTGAAATATTTCATAGTAGCAGCCGTGTTAGTCTGTATCCACAAAAAAAACAGGAGTACTTGTCACACCTTAGAGACTAACAAATTTATTTCAGCATGAGCTTTCGTGAGCTACAGCTCACTTCTTCGGATGCATAGAATGGAACACAGAGAAAGGAGATATTTATACCTACATGTTCTCTGTATGTATAAATAAATAAATATATATGTATAAATATCTCCTGTCTGTGCGTTCCAGTCTATGCATCCGAAGAAGTGAGCTGTAGCTCACAAAAGCTCATGCTGAAATAAATTTGTTAATCTCTAAGGTGCGACAAGTACTCCTGGTTTTTTTTTACACTGAAATATAAGCCAGGGTTCAGACTGAGGCTCAAATTCTAACCCCTGTTGCATCTACACACAAATGACTCTGGCTCAGAACCAGGGTCCTAGGACCCTGTGAGGGAGGAGGGCCTAAGACCAAATCAAGTAAACGACCCAGATTTCAAGCTCCATTGTTCTGCAGTGTTGATGTAGCGCCCCCTCCCCCTTGCTTCTGGATATCCACAACATCTGTCCCACAATTCGTTTGTCTTTTCTCCCAGGAATCACCAACTTACTCCAGCTGAAAAATGAAAGCAACCCCTTTGTTCTACCACAGCAGCTCAGCATTTAACCCTTCCATTTTATTCTCACTGCCAATCAGCAAACACACCTTCAAAGAAATTTCTGCATTTCAAAAGGATACTCCCCAGGAGAAGTCCTTTAAGGGTTTGCTATATCAAGGTCATGGGAGCACAGCTGGATTTTGGTTGATCTCTGGTGCAAGGCCAGCAAAACAGTTTGTTTTAGTAAGAGCACCAGGAATGACACACACAGGTGCAAATAACCAAGAAGGTTGTGGTGCTAGAAATTTACTGCACTGGCAAGTGTAGCAGGGAGCATATTAAGAAATTCAAGAGCTAGTACTGGAAAACCAGAGCCCAGAACCACACCTTTCTAAGATGGGGCCCATTTTAAGATGAGTTTGGCCAGGTGCTAGGGACTGCACCAAGCCACCAGCAGTGCACAATGATCTGGTCACCAAAGATAGCCCCAGACCCCATGTCATAAACAGATAGTTAAGGGTTAAAGTCTGTTTTACCTGTAAAGGGTTAACATGAAGTACCTGGTGACCACCTGACCAGAGGACCAATCAGAGACGAGATAATTTCAAATCTCTGTGGAGGGAAGCCTTTGTCTGTGTTCTTTGTTAGAACTTTTTTTGAATCTAAGAGAGACAGTCATGTCTCCAAGTTCTCCTGGAGTAGTTTCTACTATTTAATAGTGAGTATTAATTAGAAAGGCGAATTAGTCTTATGATTTGTTTTCTACATTTGCAAGTGTGTGTTTGCTAAAGGAAATGCTTTATTCCTGGTTGCTGATTTTGCTTTGACTGAGAAAGGGGGGAGGGGGAATTCTCTCCAGAGATTGATAAGATTAGACCCTATGAGTGTCCAGCTTGGGCTCATAGAGATTCTGTATTTTTCTTTTTAGACTTTAATAAATTCTTTTCTATTAAGGACTTGTTTGGTCTTTCCTTGGGTGGATTCTCAGGGAAAGAGAAGGGGGAGGTATCCCTCTGTAGTTAGATCCCGGTATCTCTCCTAGGAAAAGGGAGGGGGGAGGAAGCAGGGGGAATGGTTTATTTCTCCTGGGTGTAAGAACTCCATGGATTTGGGGCTCTTGGAATCCCCTAGGATTTTGGGGAAGGACTGTGTCTCAATCCACATTCCCTGATTGAGTGGTGGCAGCTTACTAGATCTAAACTAGGATTTTAGTTTAGAGGGAAACCAAGTCGGGTCCCCATCTTTGAACCCACAAGCTCAAAGTGGGGGTGAGACCCTATGACATGGTGGCAGAATACATGCGGGTCCCCATCTTTGAACCCACAAGCTCAAAGTGGGGGTGAGATCCCAGGACACCCCACCATACAAACTGATGGGAGCCAGAAATGGGCACTGACTGGGGCACATTAAGTGACGCTCCTGATGAAACTGGTCTCAGAGGAGGCCTTGCGGCATGAGTAGCTGCAGAAAGAAGTCTTGGGGCTATTCTTGGAGAAGGTTTTTGATGCTACTCTGTGGCAAAACAGCCCACCATGGGACCAGCAACAGAAACAGAAGAGAGAGAAACTGCTCTGGAGCCTGGTAAGTTTCTGACACCACTTTTGTGTTTATTAATGGAGGAATCGGAGAGATTTCTGCTCTGTGAACTAATGCATAAGATATGACAAGACTGACCATGTAACATCATGTCTCTGTTAATGGGAGATAGTAGGCCTAACCCTTGATGACCCCTCACTCCTCTCCGCCAGCACCACCACCACCACATAGAGTTCAAAATGGAGACCAAGAAAAAATAAGCAATAAAAGTAGTATGAAAACCTGACTTTTAACCCCTCACATTTCCTTTACAACCCACGGGTGTTAACAAGCCACCTGAGAAGAGTGATCTCTGCAGTGGGGAACTGACCCAAACCTGGCTGCTGATAGCTGAATTTTTTTCTGCAGGAGGAACTCCAGAGATGTAATCACAATTCAGGGAAAGGCGTATTTCCTAGGTCCACCTCACGAACCCACTCCACTCCACTCGTAGATCTGCCGCTCAATTACTATGGTTTGAAGGCTTCCATGGCATACGTGGTTGCTTCCCACCAGCAGCTTGAATAAAACCTCTTTTTGCCAGTCAAAGACCACAAGACCTGCTATGTCCTCCAAAAGGAGGAATGAAGTCTGATGTAGCGTGGCCCAGCCACTGACCTCTGCACAAATTTCATTTCTTTGGAAAGATAGGATGAGATTTTTAACTGACCATTCTCTCAGCACTTCTTTCACTGCAATTATCCTGGCTGTGTGAAGGGAGCTTCAATGGTCTGAAGCATCTTTCTTACAATGTACTGAAGTTCAGTTACAAAAATACCATTCTCTGTCCTTGAAACTCCAAAATTATTTTTTTCCTGGGCCATGCACAGAGCTACTCAAGACAGTAACCCTTGTTCTTTTCTTCTATTGCAGGCCTCTCAACCTCTAGAGCAGTGGTTTTCACCAAGGGTACACGTGCCCCCGGGTGGTACTCAAAGACCTTCCATGGTGTGTATCAACTCATCTAGATATTTGCCTAGTTTTCCAACAGGCTACGTAAAAAGCACTAGCGAAGTCAGCACAATCTGAAATTTCATACAGACAATGGCTTGCTTCTACTGCTGGATAGACTATGCACTGAAATGGAAGTACAATATTTATATTCCAATTGATTTATTCATAATTATAAGGGAGAAAGAAAGCAAAGTTCAGTAGTAGTGTGCTGTGACACTTGCATTCTTAGGTCTGATTTTGTAAGCAAGTAGTTTCTTAAGTGAGGTGAAACTTGGGGGCACACAAATGACATCAGACTCCTGAAACAGGTAGAGTAGCCTGGAAAGATTGAGAGCCACTGCTCTACAGGCTGCAATACCTCCACAGCTTGCCCACACTGCAGCAGAAGCCTGAGACACTGTACTTTTGCAGAATGTTTAAAGTGCAAGAACGTTTGTCATTAGTCTGTGGTTGGAATTCTGGGCCGGGCCAACAAGCAGTCTGAGTAACAAAGGCCGAGGGACTTGCAACAAGAGGGGCAGTGGCACAGGAGACAGGAAACAGAGCTGAATTACAGGGGAGTTTGGGTGGGTGTTTCTCAGAGCAGTTTGGGGAAGGAATGTGTGGTGTTCTGGTTTGAGTTATTGTTTTCCTTTTTCTTTAGTGACAGGAGCTTAGTTTGGACGGGTCTGACAGCTACAGATTCAGCAGGGGTAGTGACCCAAGAAAGGGAAGAGACAGTGAAGATTAATGGATGTAAAAGCTGCGGCTTGTCCAATATGCTGGAGCAGGTACCTGAAAAGTATGAAGTGCTGCCTCATAGAGGTGATGAAAGAGAAAAGCCAAGGTTTGGAGATGCAGGTGCAACTACGGCTGCCTTTTGATCATGATATGAGCAGATGGAGGAAAGGCAAGAGGAGGCTGCAGAAAAAAAAAAAGTCAAGACTCGCACATGCAGGGTGGACGGGAGAACTCTGAGGGCAGACTGCTAGGTGAAGAAAGCAGGCAGTAGACACATGAAGGAGAACTAGATCTGAGGAACAGGTCTGCTGAGTTAGACAATGAAGAAGGGGCACAGCAGGGAGTAACAGAGGATGGGAGGGCAAAGAAGAAGAGTAGAGAATTCCTTCTCCCTCTTAAAGACATGCTTTCACAGCCTGGACTCTGGCAACGTCCCCGTTTACTAGTTTCAGTTTTGCCATCCTCCTAGTATATTGTAACTACACGGGATCTGAATTTCCCCTATAAAAACAATTCAAGGAGGGGAAATTTTCAGGCCTTCCCCGTATTTCATAAAGACACCATCAAAGGAGGGTAAAATCCCATTTTTTTTTCTATTTCTCATCTCAACATTTAAATGATGTCCTGGCACAGACCATGGGATTAGAGGCGGATCAGTATAGCCCTTTGGGGATTGAAATCTGTCACTCCTAAACCCTGACTGTATGAAGATTGATATTCCACCTATCAACCTCAAGGTCATCTCGGGAAATACCCCTTGGGTGAGCCATGGGCATGGAATGAAGAAACCCCAGTTCTCCTCTGTGACCTAGGCCAGAAGTGGCTCCTGGCTCTTAGGGAAAACGACGAAAGAAGCTCTACTCTTGAGCGCTGGGGACGGAGTTGTAGGGAGGACCCAGCAATGCCACTGCAATTAATTTTAAATGGGAGTGAAGGGACATGGCCCCCATGCATCCCTTCCATCTCCGTTTACTCAGGAAGATTCTCAAACACTTGCCATGAATGGAAAACAAAAACTCTCTTCATATTCTTTGATATTTTGAGCAACAGCACCCTTTAGCGGAGCAGGTGGCTTACAAAAGTGCTGTCCTGCGGCATTGGATGAAATGCGCCATCACTATCCCATGGAGATACAGGACACACCTCAATGCTGGCCCATATGGATAGTTTGCAGATGACAAATGTTAATAGATGGTAACATCTATTCTAGTGAACTGACTTTTGCTATCAAAAACTATCACCAGATCTTTGACAGGAGTTGGGCCAGCAGGATTCCTCTGATTCTTGTAGTTTGCTGTTCATGTGAAAATAATGTAGTTAACTTGATCTGCTGTGTTTCTTCTCTACAAATTACGGATAATACAATAACCTCTTTTTGGTTTTCAGAGCTGCGGAGTTTCCATCGATGCCAGTGAGTTCGATAGGAGATGCTGGTCGGAAAGTCTGTCCATGTGCACCATATTAGGTAATTTCTGAGGCAAGTGAGTGCATATCAGACATCTCATTACAGAGCAGAACTACAGTTATTTCGGTGGCTCAATCAAGCCCCCAACTGAAGTTAATGAAAATGTAGCCAGGGACTTCACAGTTGTCGTAAAGCATCCAATCTCAGATACCAGGCCAGTACTTTGTCATCTTAAGTGTGCGCAAAGGGCAAAGCAACGCAGGTATGAAGGTGGAGAGATATGCACATCTGTGTGTATGAAAACACAGAAACTCACCTGCCTCCAACTGAAGCTGCCCCTGCCCCTCAGCCTGGGACCCATCTGCAGTTCCTGAAATGGAATAGAAAATTAATACTTATTTCATCTATTTACTACTAATCCATTGCGTAGAGACTGAAAGGCCAGAAGATAACATTAGATCCCACTACCACCACTTGTTGGGATTGTATTTTTTTTCAGCAATAATTATTCCTCCCTTTCCTTAGCATCATTTCCTGTAACATAACATAAGGAAACCTCCATCCTCAGGACTAGGCTGATTTCAGTCATATCCATGTAAGTGAAGAGTGCTGGAAAAACTCCGTATTCCTGCCCATGAGAACTGGGACTGTAGTTCAGCACCAACAAGACAGGGACAGAGCTTATACAACTGACAAGTTGAGAGTGTGGAAAAGAGGTGCTTGTGCTGGGACTGAGAAGTAAGGAGCAGAGAAGGGACACTATAGTGTTAAACACATGGGATTTCCTAGGGTAATATCCCAAGTGTCACAGTAGGACTAGCAAAGCTCCTCCTTGTTGGAGGAGTATGGGGAAATGTTCCAACTGCATAGGTCTGTGTTGGAGGAGGAAATGCCTCAGCACAGCCATATGTGATGGAGGCGATTGAAACACCTTCGTGCTGAACTCTGAGAATGCAGAAATGAGATATTCCAGCAATAATTACTGAGGTCAAAGTGCGAGAATTGCCTCTCACGGAGATGGAGTGAGGAAGCCTTAGTCTTACCCTGTGGGTCTGGAAGAGACATCCCTAATGCCACTTTTGGGGAACATACTCAAGTGTTAAGCAATGGGGGTGGTGAGAACTCAGCACCGCCCATCCAACTCTTTTAAAAGGGGCCCTCCTTCCCCAGCATTTTGTCAAAGAGCTCAGCACATGCCAGATCCTTTTATCTCTCTCCTTGGCTCTTTATCTCCCAACACTGGCTTATGAACCCCCACTAGTCTCCAGAGAGTGAACACAACTACTCTCCCGTGAACAAATACTTCCGCATTGACCCGAGGGACAGGGAATGGGGCATGTAACTGAAGGTGATATGCTCCAGAACACATACCTTTCTTCTCAAGTGCTTGGATATCTTCTTGGACTTTGCCTTCCAGCACATTTCTGTCATGTTCTTTGTCTTGACCTAAAAGAAAAAATTCTCTTTACTGTATTTTTGAATCTTCATTGTCTCTATGAATCGCTGATCTTAACAGAACAAAGACCGGCTTTACAGACTGCTCTAGATGCTGTCATTCCCACCGTAATCAATGGGAGCTGCAACCTCTCAGCACCTCTCTCATCATATGAAGTGACTCTGCTGATGAAACTGGTCTCAGAGGAGGCTTTGCGGCATGAGCAGCTGCAGAAAGAAGTCTTGGGCTATTCTTGGAAAAGGTTTTTGATGCTACTCTGTGGCAAAACAGCCCACCATGCAACCAGAAACAGAAACAGAAGAGAGAGAAACTGCTCTGGAGCCTGGTAAGTTTCTGACACCACTTTTGTGTTTATTAATGTAGGAATCGGAGAGATTTCTGCTCTGTGAATTAATGCATAAGATATGACAAGATTGACCATGTAACATCATGTCTCTGTTAATGGGAATTAGTAGGCCAAACCCTTGGTGACACCTCACCACGCTCCGCCAACACCACCACCACCACCGCCATCACATAGAATTAAAATGGAGACCAAGAAAAAATAAGCAGTAAAATAGTATGAAGACTTGAGTTTTAACCCCTTGCATTTCCTTTCAAACCCACGGGTGTTAACAAGCCACCTGAGAAGAGTGACCTGTGCAGTGGGGGACTGACCCAAACCTGGCTGCTGATACAATACAATAACCTCTTTTTGGTTTTCAGAGCTGCGGAGTTTCCATCGATGCCAGTGAGTTCGATGGGAGATGCTGGTCGGAAAGTCTGTCCATGTGCACCAGATTAGGTAATTTCTGAGACAAGTGAGTGCATATCAGACAACTCATTAGAGAACAGAACAACAGTTATTTCGGAGGCTCAATCAAGCCCCCAACTGAAGTCAATGAAAATGTAGCCGGAGACTTCACAGTTGTAGTAAAGCATCCAATATCAGATACCAGGCCAGTACTTTGTCATCTTAAGTGTGCGCAAAGGGCAAAGCAACACAGGTATGAAGGTGGAGAGATATGCACATCTGTGTTCATGAAAACACAGAAACTCACCTGCCTCCAACTGAAGCTGCCCCTGCCCCTCAGCCTGGGACCCATCTGCAGTTCCTGAAATGGAATAGAAAATTAATACTTATTTCATCTATTTACTACTAATCCATTTCTTATAGATTGTTAGGCCAGAAGATATCATTAGATCCCACTACCACCACTTGTTGGGATTGTATTTTTCTTCAGCAATAATTAATCCTCCATTTCCTCAGCATCATTTCCTGTAACATAACATAAGGAAACCTCCATCCTCTGGACTAGGCTGATTTCAGTCATATCCATATAAGTGGAGAGAGCTGGAAAAATGCCCTATTCCTGCCCATGAGAACTGGGAATGTAGCTCAGCACCAATGAGACAGTATACGGGAGAAGCTCTTATGCTGTCTCCCAGTGATGTGGGGAGGCACACTAGTGCTGAGCAATATGTTTTTAAGATGCATACAGCCCATAGCCTCCCACGGAGATAGGGATGGAAAATGATCAGCCTCTGCCCCTCTGGGAAAGGGGAAGGAAAGACTTTTGCAGAGACCTGTGGGAATAGGGGAGAAATAATCAAGAAGAGTCTAACAGGCAGACAGAAGGTGGAGATAACTCTGTCCTGTGCTTTGGGAGGATCCTTGACAACACAGGGACAGAGCTCATACAACTGACAAATTGAGAGTGTGGAAAAGAAGTGACAGTGCTGGGACTGAGAAGTAAGGAGCAGAGAAGGGACACTATAGTGTAAAACACATGGGGTTTCCTAGGGTAATATCCCAAGTGTCACAGTAGGACTAGCAAAGGGAACAAAGCTCCTCCTTGCTGGAGGAGTAGGGGGAAATCTTCCAACTGCATAGGTCTGTGTTGGAGGAGGAAATGCCTCAGCACAGCCATATGGGATGGAGGGGATTGAAACACCCTAGTGCTGAACTCTGAGGATGCAGAAATGAGATATTCCAGCAATAATTACTGAGGTCAAAGTGCGAGAATCGCCTCTCACGGGGATCGAGTGAGGAAGCCTTAGTCTTTCCCTGTGGGTCTGGAAGAGACATCCCTACTGCCACTTTTGGGGAAAATACTCAAGTGCTGAGCAATGGGGGTGGTGAGAACTCAGCACCGCCCATCCAACTCTCTTAAAAGGGGCCCTCCTTCCCCAGCATCTTGTAGAAGAGCTCAGCACTTACCACGTCCTTTTATCTCTCTCCTTGGCTCTTTATCTCCCAACACTGGCCTAGGAACCCCCAATAGTGTCCAGAGAGCGAACACAACCACTCTCCCAGGAACAAATACTTCCGCATTGACCCGAGGGACAGGGAATGGGGCATGTAACTGAAGGTGACATGCTCCAGAACACATACCTTTCTTCTCAAGTGCTTGGATATCTTCTTGGACTTTGCCTTCCAGCACATTTCTGTCATGTTCTTTGTCTTGACCTAAAAGAAAAAATTCTCTTTACTGTATTTTTGAATCTTCATTGTCTCTATGAATCGCTGATCTTAACAGAGCAAAGACCTGCTTTACAGACTGCTTTAGCTGCTGTCATTCCCACTGTAATCGAAGGGAGCTGCAACCTCTCAGCACCTCTCTCATCATATGAAGTGACTCTGCTGATGAAACTGGTCTCAGAGGAGGCTTTGCGGCATGAGCAGCTGCAGAAAGAAGTCTTGGGGCTATTCTTGGAAAAGGTTTTTGATGCTACTCTGTGGCAAAACAGCCCACCATGCAACCAGAAACAGAAACAGAAGAGAGAGAAACTGCTCTGGAGCCTGGTAAGTTTCTGACACCACTTTTGTGTTTATTAATGGAGGAATCGGAGAGATTTCTGCTCTGTGAACTAATGCATAATATATGACAAGACTGACTATGTAACATCATGTCTCTGTTAATGGGAGATTGTAGTCCAAACCCTTGGTGACCCCTCTCCACCCTCCGCCAGCACCACCACCACCACCACCACCACACAGAATTCAAAATGGAGACCAAGAAAAAATAAGCAGTAAAAGTAGTATGAAAACCTGACTTTTAACCCCTTGCATTTCCTTTCCAACCCATGGGTGTTAACAAGCCACCTGAGAAGAGTGACCTGTGCAGTGGGGGACTGACCCAAACCTGGGTGGTGATAGCTGAAATTTTTTCTCCAAGAGGAACTCCAGAGATGTAATCACAATTCAGGGAAAGGTGTATTTCCTAGGTCCACCTCACGAACCCTCTCCACTCGTAGATGTGCTGCTCAATTACTATGTTTGAAGGCTTCCATGACATACGTGGTTGCGTCCCACCAACAGCTTGAATAAAACCTCTTTTTGCCAGTCAAAGACCACAAGACCTGCTATGTTCTCCAAAAGGAGAAATGAAGTCTGATGTTGCATGGCCCAGCCACTGACCTCTGCACAAATTTCATTTCTTTGGAAAAATAGGTTGAGATTTTTAACTGACCATTCTCTCAGCACTTCTTTCACTGCAATTAACCTGGCTGTGTGAAGGGAGCTTCAATGGTCTGAAGCATCTTTCTTACAACGTAGTGAAGTTCCGTTACAAAAATACCATTCTCTGTCCTTGAAACTCCAAAATTATTTTTTTCTGGGCCATGCACAGAGCTGCTGAAGACAGGAACCCTTATTGTTTTCTTCTATTGCAGGCCTCTCAACCTCTAGAGCAGTGGTTTTCACCAAGGGTACACGTGCCCCCGGGAGGTACCCAGAGGTCTTCCAAGGTGTGTATCAACTCATCTAGATATTTGCCTAGTTTTCCAACAGGCTACGTAAAAAGCACTAGCGAAGTCAGCGCAATCTGAAATTTCATACAGACAATGGGTTGCTTGTACTGCTGGATAGACTATGCACTGGAATGGAAGTACAATATTTATATTCCAATTGATTTATTCATAATTATATGGGAGAAAGAAAGCAACGTTCAGTAGTAGTGTGCTGTGACACTTGCATTCTTAGGTCTGATTTTGTAAGCAAGTCGATTTTTAAGTGAGGTGAAACTTGGGGGCACACAAGAGACATCAGACTCCTGAAACAGGTAGAGTAGCCTGGAAAGATTGAGAGCCACTGCTCTACAGGCTGCAATACCTCCACAGCTTGCCCACACTGCAACAGAAGCCTGAGACACTGTACTTTTGCAGAATGTTTAAAGTGCAAGAACGTTTGTCATTAGTCTGTGGTTGGAATTCTGGGCCGGGCCAACAAGCAGTCTGAGTAACAAAGGCCAAGGGACTTGCAACAAGAGGGGCAGTGGCACAGGAGACAGGAAACAGAGCTGAATTACAGGGGAGTTTGGGTGGGAGTTTGTCAGGGGAGTTTGGGGAAGGAATGTGTGGTGTTCTGGTTTGAGTTATTGTTTTCCTTTTTCTTTAGTGACAGCTACAGAATCAGCAGGGGTAGTGACCCAAAAAGAGTAAAGAAGTCCTTCTCCCTCTTAAAGACGCGCTTTCACAGCCTGGACTCTGGCAACATCCCCGTTTACTAGTTTCAGTTTTCAGTTAGGGAAAATACTCTAGTGCTGAGCAATGGGGGTGGTGAGAACTCAGCACCGCCCGTCCAACTCTCTTAAAAGGGGTCCTCCTTCCCCAGCATCTTGTAGAAGAGCTCAGCACTTACCACGTCCTTTTATCTCTCTCCTTGGCTCTTTATCTCCCAACACTGGCCTAGGAACCCCCACTAGTGTCCAGAGAGCGAACACAACTGCGCTCCCGTGAACAAATACTTCAGCATTGACCCCGGGGACAGGGAATGGGGCATGTAACTGAGGGTGATATGCTTCAGGACACTTACCTTGGTTCTGAAATATTTTTTTCATGTCTTGGACTATGCCTTCTGGTACATTTCTGTCATGTCCTTTGTCTTGACCTAAAAGAAAAAATTCTCTTTACTGTATTTTTTTTATTCATTGTCTCTATGAATTGCTGATCTGAACAGAACAAAGACCTGCTTTACAGACTGGTTTAGCTGCTGTCATTACCAATGTAATCGATGGGAGGTGCAACCTCTCAGCACTTGTCTCATCAGGCTGTAAGATTTTCACTGTCGGGACAGTGCCTAGTTTCTAAATCTGGTCCCTTACCTCCAGCTACAGTAATGTGAGGCTCTAGTCTGTCCTTAATGAAGGTACATTTGACTCTTGAATTCAGTGAGAATAGGACTGGTACCCATTTTGAAATATTATAGCTTCTGGAAATCCACCACAACTGTCCCACAATTCCTTTGTCTTGTCTCCCAGGAATCATCAACTGACTCCAGCTGAAAAATGAAAGCAACCCCTTTTTTCTACCACAGCAGCTCAGCATTTAACCCCTCCATTTTATTCTGACCTCCAATCAGCAAACACACCTTCAAAGAACTTTCTGCATTTCAAAAGGATACTCCCCAGAAGAAGTCCTTTAAGGGTTTGCTATATCAAGGTCATGGGAGCACAGCCAGATTTTGGTTGATCTCTGGTGCAAGGCCAGCAAAACAGTTTGTTTTAATAAGAGCACCAGGAATGACACACACACAGGTGCAAATAACCAAGAAGGTTGTGGTGCTAGAAATTTACTGCACTGGCAAGTGTAGCAGGGAGCACATTAAGAAATTCAAGACCAAGTACTGGAAAACCAGAGCCCAGAACCACACCTTTCTAAGATGGGGCACATTTTAGGATGAGTTTGGCCAGCTGCTAGGGACTGCACCAAGCCACCAGCAGTGCACAATGATAGCCCCAGACCCCACCATACAAATTGATGGGAGCCAGTAACGGGCACTGACCGGGGCACATCAAGTGACTCTGCTGATAAAACTGGTCTCAGAGGAGGCCTTGAAGCATGAGCACCTGCAGAAAGAAGTCTTGGGGCTAGTCTTGGAGAAGGTTTTTGATGCTACTCCGCGGCAAAACAGCCCATGCTTCTTTCACTGCAATTAACCTGACTGTGTGAAAGGAGCTTCAATGGTCTGAAGCATCTTTCTTACAGTATATTGAAGTTCAGTTACAAAAATACCATTCTCTGTCCTTGAAACTCCAAAATTATTTTTTTTCTTGGCCATGCACAGAGCTACTCAAGACAGGAACCCTTGTTCTTTTCTTCTATTGCAGGCCTCTCAACCTGTAGAGCAGCTTTAGATATATGAGGCCTTACTTCTTTCCTTAATTAATGTACATTTGACTCTTGAATTCAGTGAGAGAAGTACTGGGATGATTTTGAAATATTATTGGATAGAGGGGATTGTAGGATAGATGATGTCTTACAAATATTCACTATTGACATCCAGAGTCCCATCTCTCCTTTCACTGCAAGAGGAAAGAAGGAATTATACAAGATGAGTGATGAAGTAGAATGAACTCAGAATTACTGGCGCCTCCATTTTCCTCTTGTCCCCACTGGTTTATGTCTTTACTGAAATGTTAGCCTGGGCCCAGACTCACACTCAACCTTCTGCATTTTCAATGGATAGTGACCAGAAGAAGTCCTTTAAGAAGTGAGCTGTAACATGGTCATTGGAGCACAGACAGAGTTTGGTTAGTCTCTGGAACGAGGCCAGAAAAACAGTTCGTTTTATTAAGAGCACCGGAAATGACCACACACAGTTATAAATAGCAAATGAACTTGTGGTGCTGCAAATTTACGGGATTGGCAACTGCTGCAGTGAGCAGATTAAGAAGTTCAAAACTGAGTACTGGAAAACCAGAGACCACACGCCTCTGAAATGGTGCCCATTTTAAGATGAGTTTGGCTAGGTGCTAGGGACTGCACCAAGCCACCAGCAGTGCACAATGACCTGATCAGCAAAGGTAGTGACCTGATGGCCCCAGACCCCACCATAGAAACTGATGGGAGCTAGCAATGGGCACTGAATGGGGCATATCAAGTAACTCTGCTGATGAAACTGGTCTCAGAGGAGGCTTTGAGGTATGAGCAGCTGCAGAAAGAAGTCTTGGGGCTATTCTGGGAGAAGCTTTTGATGTCACTCTGTGGCAGAACAGCCCACCATGGGACCAGCAACTCAAACAGAAAAGGGAAAAACTGCCCTTGAGCCCGGCAACTTTCTGACACCACTTTTGTGTTTATTCATATAGGAATCTGAGAGATTTCTGCTCTGTGAAGATATTACAAAACTCAGGAAACATGAAAACACAGAAACTCACCCGCCTCCAAGTGAAGGTTCTTGAACCGAGCTGAAGTTCCTGAAATATAAAAGAAAATTAATACTTATTTCATCTATTTACTACTAATCCGTTGCTTATAGAATTTACGTCCAGAAGATATCATTAGATCCCTTTACCACCACCTGTTAGGAATTCATTTTTCTTAAGCAATAATTATTCCTCTATTTTCTCAGCATCATTTCCTGTAACACAAAATAAAGGAAACCTGCATCCCCAGGACTAGGCTGATCTCAGTAATTTCTATGTAAGGAGAGAGACAAGGAAAATACCATACTGTTGAACTGGGATTGTAGCTCAGCACCAATGAGATAGTATATGGGAGAAGCAACATTGCTGTCTGAAAGTGATGTGAGGAGACACAGCAGTGCTGGCCAATATGTTTTGAAGATGCAAACAGCCCATAACCTCCCATAGAGACAGGGATGGAAAATGATCAACCTCTGTCACACTGGGAAAGGGGAAGGAAAGAATTTTGCAGAGTCCTGTGGCATTAGGGGAGAAATCATCAAAAAGTGTCTCACAGGCAGAGAGAAAATGCAGACATCTATGTCCTGTGCTCTAGGATTATCCTTGACAACACAGGGACAGAGTTCATACAACTGAAAAGTTGAGCGTGTGGAAAAGAAGTGCCAGTGCTGGGACTGAGAAGTAAAGAGCAGGGAAGGGACACTATAGTGTTAAACACACAGGGTTTCCTATGGTAATATTCAAAGTATTACAGTAGGAATAGCAACATGAAACATACCTCCTTGTTGCTGGAGGAGTAAGGGGAAATTTTCCAGCTGCATTGGTCTGTGCTAGAGGAAGAAATGCCTCAGCACAGCCATATGGGATGGAGGGGATTGACACACCCTAGTGCTGAACTCTGAGGATGCAGAAATGAGATATTCCAGCAATAATTACTGTGGTCAAAGGAGGAGCATATCCTCTCACGGGAACGAGGTAAAGAAGCCTTAGTCTTACCCTGTGGGTCTGGAAGAGACATCCCTACTGCCACTTTTGGGGAAAATACTCTAGTGCTGAGCAATGGGGGTGGTGAGAACTCAGCACCGCCCGTCCAACTCTCTTAAAAGGGGCCTTCCTTCCCCAGCATCTTGTAGAAGAGCTCAGCACTTACCACGTCCTTTTATCTCTCTCCTTGGCTCTTTATCTCCCAACACTGGCCTAGGAACCCCCACTAGTATCCAGAGAGCGAACACAACTGCTCTCCTGTGAACAAATACATTGACCCTGGGGACAGGGAATGGGGCATGTAACTGACGGTGATATGCTCCAAGACACTTACCTTGGTTCTGAAATTTTTTTATCATCTCTTCGACTATGCCTTCCGGCACATTTCTGTCATGTCCTTTGTCTTGACCTAAAAGAAAAAATTCTCTTTACTGTATTTTTAATCTTCATTGTCTCTTTTTTCCTCTTATCCCCACTGGATATATCTATACTGAAATGTAAGCCAGGGTTCAGACTAAGGCTCACGTTCTAATTCCTGTTGTGTCTGCACACAAGTGACTCTGGCTCAGAAGCAGGGTCCTAGAACCCTGTGAGGGTGGAGGGCCTAAGACCGAATCAAGTCGGGACCCAGATTTCAAGCTCCATGATTCTGCAGTGTTGATGTAGCCCCTCCTGGACTCTTCATATTGTTTGATATTTTGAGCAACAGCACTCTTTATGGGACCAGGTGGCTTACAAAAGTGCTGTCCTGCAGCACTGGCTGAAATGCTCCATCACTGTCCCATGGGAATACAGGACACACCTCAGTGAGCTGACTTTTGTTATCAAAACCTATTACCAGATCTTTGACAGGAGTTGTGACAGCAGGATTCCTCTGATTCTTGTAGTTTGCTGTTCACATGAAAAGAATGTAGTAAACTTGATCTTCTATGTTTATTCTCTATGAATTATGAACAACAAAATAAACTATGTTTGGTTTTAAGAGCTGCAGAGTTTCCACTGATGTCAGTGAAATTGATGGGAGAGGCAAGTCAGAAAATCTGTCCTTGTCTACAAGTTTAGGCAATTTTAGTGCATGTCAGACAACATATTTCAGAGTGATACAACAATTATTTCTGAGGCTCTATCAAGCCCCCAACTGAATCATAGAATGTCAGTGTTGGAAGGGACCTCAAGAGGTCATCTAGTCCAACCCCCTGTTCAAAGCAGGACCAGTCCCCAGACACATTTTTTGCCTTAGGTTCCTATAGCCTTGTCAAGGATTTAGTTCACAAACCCGGGTTTAGCAGGCCAACGTGCAAACTACAGAGCTATCCCTCCCCCCAAAAAAGAAAATTTTGCCTAGACTTCACAGGTGTAGTAAAGGGTCCATTATCAGATGAAAAGGCAGTACTTTGTCAGACACATGATTGAAGGTGGAGAGATATGCACATCTGTGTGTATGAAAACACAGAAACTCACCTGCCTCCAACTGAAGCTGCCCCTGCCCCTCAGCCTGGGACCCATCTGCAGTTCCTGAAATGGAATAGAAAATTAATACTTATTTCATCTATTTACTACTAATCAATTGCTTATAGAGTATAAGGCCCTAAGATATCGTTAGGTCCCATTACCACCACCTGTTAGGGTTGTATTTTTCTGAAGTCATAATTGTTTCTCCATTTTCTCAGCACCATTTCCTGTAACATAAAATAAGAAAACCTCCATTCTCGGCACTAGGCTGATTTCAGTCATATCCACGTAAGTGGAGAGAGCAGGAAAAACATCACATTCCTGCCCATGAGAAATAGGATTGTAGCTCAGTACCAATGAGAGAGTATATGGGAGATGCTCTTTTGCTCTCTCCCAGTGATGTGGGGATGCACACTAGTGCTGGCCAATATGTTTTGAAGATGCAAACAGCCTAAAACCTCCCATGGAGATAGGGATGGGAAATGATCAACCTCTATTGCACTGGGAAAGGGGAAGGAAAGACCTCTGCAGAGACCTGTGGGAATAGGGGAGAAATGATCAAGAAAAGTCTCACAGGCAGAGAGACAGTAGAGACATCTATGCCCTGTGCTTTTGGATGGTCCTTGACAACACAGGGAGAGAGTTCATACAACTGAAATGTTAAGAGTGTGGAAAAGAAGTGCCAGTGCTGGCACTGAGAAGTAAGGAGCAAAGAAGGGACACTATAGTGTTAAACACATGAGGTGTCTTAGGGTCATAGCCCATGCACCTGAATAGTAATAGCAGAGGGAAATACATCTCCTCGTTGCTGGCGGAGTAGGGGGAAATGTTCCAATTGCATAGGTCTGTGCTGGAGGAGGAAATGCCTTGGCACAGCCATATGGGATGGAGGGGATTGTAATACCCCAGTGCTGAGGATGCAGACAGAAAACATTCCAGCAAAACTACGGTGGTCAAAGGGGGAGACTGCACCATGTCACCAGCAGTACACAATGACCTGAACAGCAAAGGTAGTGACGTGATGGCACCAGAGCCCAGCATAGAAATTTGCAGGAGCCAGCAGCAGGCACTGAATAGGGCACATGAAGTGACTCAGCTGATAAAACTGGTCTCAGGGGAGGCTTTGCAGTATAAGGATGAACTTGGTGGTACAACTTCCTGGTACAAATGCTGGAGGAACCAACTGGGGGCCATGCTCCTCTTGACCTGCTGCTTATAAAAATAGAAGAATTGGTAGGGGAAGTAGAAGTGGGTGGCAACCTAGGCAGCAGTGACCATGAGATGGTTGAGTTCAGGATCCTAACAAAAGGAAGAAAGGAGAGTAGGAAAATACAGACCCCTGGATTTCAGAAAAGCCGACTTTGACTTCCTTAGGGAACTGGTGGGCAGGATCCCCTGGAAGGCTAATATGAGGGGTGAAAGAGTCCAGGAGAGCTGGCTGTATTTTAATGAAGTCTTAATGAGAGTGCAGGAACAAACCATCCCGATGTGCAGAAAGAACAGTAAATATGGCAGGTGACCAGCTTGACTTAACAGTGAAATCTTTGGTGAGTTTAAAACTCAAAAAGGAAGCCTACAAGAAGTGGAAATTTGGACAGATGATTAGGAAGGAGTATAAAATATTGCTAGAGCAAGATGGGGTGTAATCAAAAAGGCCAAGGCACAACTGGAGTTGCAGCTGTCAAGGGATGTGAAGGGCAACAAGAAGGGTTTCTAAAGGTATGTTAGCAACAAGAAGGAGGTCAGGCAAAAATGTGCAATGTTTACTGATTGGGGAGGTAACCTAGTGACAGATTATGTGGAAAAAGCTGAAGTACTCAATGCTTTTTTTGCCTCGGTCTTAACAGACAAGGTCAGCTCCCAAACTGCTGCACTGGGCAACACAGTATGGGGAGCAGGTAAGCAGCCCTCAGTGGTGAAAAAACAGGTTAAGGACTATTTAGAAAAGCTGGACATGCACAAGTCCATGGATCTAGATCTAATGCATCCAAGGATGCTGAGAGAGTTGGCTGATGTGATTGCACCTTACCAGAGGAGCCAATGGGGGATCAAGATGCTTCAAAAGGAAGGAGGGAATTTTCCTTGGTTTAGAGTCAGTTTCAGTTTCAGCTGGAGTGAAAAAGATCAAGGAACCAGCCTCTTATCAGAGTAGTGAGTTTTAGAAAAGAATAAATAGGTTTATGTTTATTTTCTTTTGTAACTTGTCTTGGCATTAGGGGAATAATCAAAATTGGCTATTCTTGTGTATACTAAGGTCTTTTGCCCAGGGGAACATCCTGTGTTTTAAATCTGTTGTCTGTGAGATCAGGTTGTATGCTATCTCCCAGAGGTTTTTTCTTTTACCTTTCTTTTCTTTAATTAAAAGCCTTCTTTTTAAAGAACCTGATTGATTTTCCCCTGTTTTTTAGATCCAAGGGGATTTTATCTGGACTCACCAGGGATTGGTGGGGGGACAAAAGGGAGGAGGAAGGAGTAATTCTTCCTTGTTTTAAGATACAAGGAGTTTGGATCAGTGTTCACCAGGGAATTGGTGGAGAAGTCTCTCAAGGCTACCCAGGGAGGGGAAGGTTTTTGGGGGGAAGACAGAGTGTTCCAGATGACTCAAACATTTGGATGGTGGCAGCAAAACCAAATCTAAGCTGGTAATGAACCTTAGGAGGTTCACATGCAGGTCCTCATATCTGTACTCTAAAGTCCAGAGTGGGGGTGAAACCTATGACACAGCCGGTATCAAGCTGAGTGCCCCAGGGGTTGGTCCTGGGTGGGTTTTGTTGAACATCTTTATTAATGATCTGGATGATGGGATGAATTGCACCCTCAGCAAGTTTGAAGATGATACTAAACTGGGGGAAGAGGTAGATACACTAGAGGGTGGGGATTGGGTCCAGAGTGACCTGGAAAAGTTAAAGGATTGGGCCAAAAGAAATCTGAGGAGGTTCAACAAGGGTAAGTGCAGAGTCCTGCACTTAGGAAGGAAGAATCCCATGCACTGCTACAGCCTGGGGACCCACTGGCTAAGCAGAAGTTCTGCAGAAAGGACCTGGGGATTGCAGTGTATGAGAAGCTGGATATGAGTCAGCAGTGTGCCCTTGTTGCCAACAAGGCCAATGGCATATTGGGCTGTATTAGCAGGAGCATTGCCAGCAGATCAAGGGAAGTGATTATTCCTCTCTATTTGGCATTTGTGAGGCTACACGTGGAGTTTTGCATCCAGTTTTGGTCACACCACTACAGAAGGGAAGCAGACAAATTGGAGACATCACAGCGGAGGGCAATGAAAATGATCAGGTGGCTGGGGCACATGACTTACAAGGAGAGGCTGAGAGAACTGGGGTTATTTAGTCTGCAAAAGAGAAGAGTGAGGGGGGATTTGATAGCAGCCTTCATCTACCTGAAAGAGGAGGGTTCCAAAGAGGATGGAGCTTGGCTGTTCTCAGTGGTTGCAGATGACAGAACAAGAAGCAATGGTCTCAAGTTGCAGAGGGGGAAATCTAGGATGGATATTATAAAACTATTTCACTAGGAGGGTGGTGAAGCACTGGAATGGGTTACCTAGGGAGGTGGTAGAATCTCCATCCTTCGAGGTTTTTAAGGCCTGGCTTGATAAAGCCCTGGCTGGAATGATTTAGTTGGTGTTGTTCCTGCTTTGAGCAGGGGGTTGGTCTAGATAACCTCCTGAGGTCTCTTCCAATCCTAATCTTCTATGAGTCTATGTCTCCTGGTAGTAAAAGAAAGGCTGGCTGGCTGCTACTTTAACAACAGAACCAAGAAGGCAAAAAATCCCACTTAGGCAGCATGGTGGTGCCAGTTTTATGAACCTGACTGGAAGCCCTTATATCCCCAGGACTGAAGGAACCAAATCCCCAGAAGCCCCATTTTCTTGAGAAACTGGGTACCAGGCAAATGTAATCTCACTGAAAAGAACTGAGTCTTCTCCTACCAATGCCTCCTCTCCTCCCTGCCACCACTTTCCTCCTCCCTCTGCACCCCCTTCCTTCCCTCCATACTCCTCTCCCCCATGGTCCTGCCACTGAAGCGCTTCCCTCCCCAGCTGAGCACTGAGGACCAGCAGGGAGCAGTTGCTGGGCTGTGCAGGCAGGGAGGGACCCACCTTGCATGCAAGAAAGGCAGGGGGAGAGGAAAGCTGAGCTGGGAGAAGAACTGTGGTGAGCATGCAAGGAGAGAGTGGAGGGCAAAAGGTCCCAGCAGTGAGCAGCAGCAGTGCTGGGTGTGGGGGGCGGAGCAGGACTCAGAAACTCACCACACACTAGGAAGAGGGGGAGGGAGGCTAAGTGAGCAGGGAGAGGACAAGAGGAGACAGACCCAGCAGTGAGCAACGTCTGGGCTGGAGGGCATGAGTGGGGGGGCAGGAGGAAACCCACCACTAGCAAGTGTGGTGGGGAAGGCTGAGTAGAAAGGGCCAGGGACTGTGGCGAGAGTGCTGGGAGAGGGCAATGGGAGGACTAGGACCTAGCAAACAGCACAATGAGGGGAAAGGGTGAGGCAAGGAGGAAACCCCACACAAAGCAAGTGTAACCCACACACCTTCTGGGTGTGGTGTTCTGTCCCATCTAATGGCACTGAGATCACTGAGGCCTGGTCTACACTAAGGGGGGGGGGGTTTCGAACTGAGGTACGCAAGTTCAGCTACGCGAATACCTCAAACTACCTTAGTTCGAACTACTCACCCGTCCTCACGCCGCGGGATCGAAGTCCACGGCTCCCCCGTCGACTCCGCCACCGCCGTTCGCAGTGGTGGAGTTCCAGAGTCAACGGGAGCGTGTTTGGAGTTCGATATATCGCGTCTAGATGAGACGCGATATATCGAACTCCAAGAAGTCGAACGCTACCCGCCGACCCGGGCGGGTAGTATGAACGTACCTTTAGAGAGAGAGAGCTCATGTGGTAAAGGCTCATGCAGTAAGTCCTAGAAGTCCCATGTTTGATCCTTCCTGCTGACGATTGGGGTCTGTCAGCATTACACAAGCAGGGCAAAGGGTGTGCAGAGAGGAGGACTCATTGGATGGTGCCAACCGAGCAGGGAGAGCGCAGCGGAGGAGGATGAGCGGTGGGTGGGCGAGGCAAAGAGGAAACCAACTTAACCTACCCAAAGAGCGGTGGTGGTACCCAGCTGCCAAACAGGGAGGAGGGGAAGGAACTGGCAAAGCAAGCAACACAGCAAGCTGGACTCTCCAGAGACGGGGGTTGCAGGTCTCCTGCTAGAGGAAACTGCAACAGCTGGAAGTGACTGAATGAACTTGAGCTTTTATGTTCCATGCAGGTTCTGGGCGGCTGAGGAGGCTATCTTCTACTCAGCTTCCCAGGTTCAATAGTATCTCTAAGGGAAGTCCAATGGACCCAGGAAGCTGAATAACAGATAAAGCCTTCCCAGCCACCCTGGAACCTGCACGAAACATAATAAAAACTTGTGCTGGTCTGGAAGGAAGGGAGGGGAAGAGGTGAGGCCACCACAGCCCCAGCATTTGGCGGTGGGTCTGTGGCACCTATGTGGGAAGGCACTGCCTTCTTGTGTCTACAATACATGCCACCTATGAATACATGTTCCCAAACAAAGCCAAATCCAAACATTTTAAGCAGTTGGTGGGGGTAGCATTCATTTTAGGAACTAGATTAATTAACCTACGTACCAGCTAAGCAAGTCTGAAATACGATCCAATGCAAAAGCTAGAAATAAATAATACATTGTCACTTTGTGATTATAAAAAAAAGTTATTAAATCTGATTTTTAATGACAGTTTTGGGGCGGAGAAGAGATGATTTACTTGGATTCTTTAAAAAAAAGAAAAAAAAACCTAACCCCAGTAAGCAGTAACTGTGTTTTTTCCCCAGCAGAAGTCTCTCCCAACCCCTATAGCCCAGCTAGGGCTGGGAGAGACTGAGAGTTGGACTCTCTTCTTTCCCAGGCCACAACCCACAGGGAGATCAGTCAGTGGAATCATCTTTATCTCACTCTTTTGCATGCTCACAAAGCTTTTCCTGATCTGCCTAAATAGACTTCTAGACTCATAGACTTTAAGATCATCTAGTCTGACCTTCTGCACAATGCAGGCCACAGAATCTCACCCACCGACTCCTGTAACAAACCCCTAACCTATGTCTGAGTTATTGAAGTCCTCAAATCGTGGTTTAAAGACCTCAAGGTGCAGAGAATCCTCCAGCAAGTGACCCGAGCTGCAGAGGAAGGCGAAAAACCTCCAGGGCCTCTGCCAATCTGCCCTGGAGGAAAATTCCTTCCCAACCCCATATATAGCGATCAGTTAAACCCTGAGCATGTGGGTAAGACTCACTAGCCAGCACCCAGGAAAGAATTCTCTGTAGTAACTCAGATCCCACTCCATCTAACATCCCATCACAGACCACCGGACATATTTACCTGCTAATAATCAAAGATCAATTGACAAATTAATTGCTAAAATTAGGCTATCCCATCATACCATGCCCTCCATAAACTTAACAAGCTTAGTCTTGAAGCCAGATATGTCTTTTGCCCCACTACTCCTCGTGGAAGGCTGTTCCAGAACTTCACTCCTCTAATGGTTAGAAACCTTTGTCTTATTTCAAGTCAAAACTTCCTAGTGTCCAGTTTATATCCATTTGTTCTTGTATACACATTGGTACTAAGCTTAAATAATTCCTCTCCCTCCCTGATATTTATCCCTCTGATATATTTATAAAGAGCAATTATATCCCCCGTCAGCCTTCTTTTGGTTAGGCTAAACAAGCCAAGCTCTTTGAGTCTCCTTTCATAATACAGCTTTTCCATTCCTCGGATCATCCTAGTAGGCCTTCGCTGTACCTGTTCCAGTTTGAATTCATCCTTCCTAAACATGGGAGACCAGAACTGCACACACTATTCCAGATGAGGCCTCACCAGTGCCTTGTATAACAGTACTAACACCTCCTTATCTTTACTGGAAATACCTCACCTAAAACCACATTAGCTTTTTTAACAACCATATCACATTGGCGGCTCATAGTCATCCTGTGATCAACCAATACTCTGAGGTCCTTCTCCTCCTCTATTACTGCCAACTGATGTGTCCTCAATGTATAACCTAAATTCTTGTTATTAATCCCTAAATGCATGACCTTGCACTTTTCACTATTAAATTCCATCCTATTACTATTACTCCTGTTTACAAGGTCATCCAGATCTTCCTGTATGATATCCCAGTCCTTCTCTGTGTTAGCAATACCTCCCAGCTTTGTGTCAGCCGCAAACTCTATTAGCACATTCCCATTTTTTGTGCCAAGGTCAGTAATAAAAAGATTAAATAAGATTGGTCCCAAAACCAGTCCCTGAGGACCTCCACTAGTAACCTCCTTCCAGTCTGACAGTTCACCTTTCAGTACAACTCATTGTAGTCTCCCCTTTAACCAGCTCCTTATCCACCTTTCAATTTTCATATTGATCCCCATCTTTTCCAATTTAACTAATAATGTGGAACTGTAACAAATGCCTTACTGAAATCGAGGTAAATTAGATCCACTGCGTTTCCTTTGTCTAAAAAATCTGTTACTTTCTCAAAGAAGGAGATAAGGTTGGTTTGGCACGATCTACCTTTTGTAAAACTATGTTTTATTTTGTCCCAATTACCATTGACCTCAATGTCCTTAACTACTTTCTCCTTCAAAAAATTTTCCAAGACTTTGCATACTACAGATGTCAAACTAACAGGCCTATAGTTACTCGGATCACTTTTTATCCCTTTCTTAAAAATAGGAACTATGTTAGCAATTCTCCAGTCGTACGGTACAACCCCTGAGTTTACTGATTCATTAAAATTTGTTGCTAATGATCTTGCAGTTTCATGTGCCAGTTCCTTTAATATTCTTGGATGAAGATTATCTGGGCCCTCCGATTTTCTCCCATTAAGCTATTTGAGTTTGGCTTCTACCTTGGATGTAGTAATATCTACTTCCATATCCTCATTCCCATTTGTCATCCTACCATTATCCCTAAGCTCCTCATTAGCCTCATTAAAGACTGAGGCAAAGTATTTGATTAGATATTGGGCCATGCCTAGATTATCCTTAACCTCCACTCCATCCTCAGTGTTTAGCGGTCCCACTTCTTTCTTTGTTTTCTTCTTATTTATGTGGCTATAGAACCTTTTACTATTGGTTTTAATTCCCTTTGCAAGGTCCAACTCTACATGGCTTTTGGCCTTTCTCACTTTATCCCTACATGTTCTGACCTCAATAAGGTAGCTTTCCTTGCTGATCCCTCCCATCTTCCAATCCTTGTAGGCTTTTTGCTTTTTCTTAATCAGCTCTCTGAGATGCTTGCTCATCTAGCTTGTTCTACAACTCCTGCCTATAATTTTTTTCTCCTTTCTTGGCATGCAGGCTTCTGATAGTTTCTGCAACTTTGTCTTGAAGTAATTCCAGGCTTCCTCCGCCTTTAGATCCACAAGTTCTTCAGTCCAATCCACTTCCCTAACTAATTTCCTTAATTCTTTAAAGTTAGCCCTTTTGAAATCAAAAACTCCCAGATCTATTTTTGTTTATGCTTCCTTCTAGTTTGAACTGAATTAACTCATGATCACTCGAACCAAGGTTGTCCCCTACAACCATTTCTTCTATGAGGGCCTCACTACTCACCAAAACCAAATCTAAAATGGCATCCCCTTTTGTTGGTTCTTCAACTACTTGGTGAAGAAATCCATCAGCTATCACATCCAGAAAAATCTGAGCCCTATTATTATTACTAGCACTTGTCCTCCAGTCTATATCTGGGAAGTTAAAGTCATCCATGAACACACAATTCTCATTAGTGTTTACTTCATTAAAAACATTAAAGAGGTCTCTATCCATATCCAAATCAGATCCAGGTGGTCTGTAGCACACCCCAAGCACTATCTCAGGGGAGGCTTTAGTAGCGTTCTTTCCCAATGTGATTTTTGCCCAGACAGACTCTGTCTTATCCATTCCATCACTTCTTATTTCTTTACAGTTAACCTCATCATTGATCTACAATGCTACTCCACCACCTTTGCCTTTATTTCTGTCTTTCCTAAACAGCACATAGCCTTCAATACCTGTACTCCAGTCATGACTACTATTCCACCATGTTTCTGTTATCCCTAAAATATCCGGTTTCACGTCCTGCACCAGTAGCTCTAGTTCCTCCATTTTGTTACCTAGGCTCCTTGCATTAGTGTACATATATCTTAAGTTTTGCCGTTTGGCTTCACTTTACCCGATTAGGCAGAGACATTCTACCACTAGTATCACCTATTAGACTGGTATCTACACTACCCTTCCTCCTTATGTACATTCTCCTGCCCACGGCTGTATCCTTTCTTACTTTGTTTTCTTCCCTTTCAATGTTAAATTCTAGCATGGAAATTACCTAGACATCTCCCAACCATTTGCCACAAATTCCTGGTTTAAAGCTCTCTTAATCAGTTGTGCCAGCCTCCACCCTAGAAGTCTATTTCCCTCCTTACTCAGGTAAAGTCCATCCCGAGAAAACAGTCCTCTGTCCATGAATGCTTTCCAGTGGCCATACATCCCAAAGACCTCCTTATAGCACCACTCCCTGAGCCATCTGTTGATCACCATAATGTTGTCATACCTTTGTTGCCCTTCTCTAGGAACAGGCAGAATCCCACTGAAGATCACCTGAGCCTTGATTTCTTTAAGCATCTTCCCCAGTCTGACATAGTCTCCCTTGATTAATTCCAGCGAGAATTTAGCCATATCATTTGTTCCCACATGAAGGACAATCAGTAGATTCTTTCCCACTCCCGTTAGGATCCTTTTCAGCCTCAGGTCCACATCCCATATCTTAGCACCTGGCAGATAGCACACCCTTCTGTTCTCCGGATCAGCTCTAGTTACAGGTCTGTCTATTCTTCTCAGTAAGAAGTCCCCAATCATGTAGACCTGCCTTTCCTAGTGATGGTGCGATTCTCCGGTCTATCCCCTGTTCCCTCTGGCTGCAAGTCCTCTCGATTTCTATTGTCCCTTGCAATCCTCCGCAACCCACCCCATATCCTCCTGGGACTCATATTTGGTGTTGTCTCCATTGACTCTTCCCCATTTCCTATAGGACTAGCTGCTCTTCTCTTCTTCCTTGCCCTCTCACCTTCAGCAACCACCTGCTGTGCCCCTTCTTCATTTTCCAACACTTCAAACCTGTTCCTGAGCTCTATTTCTCTTTCACTGGCCCATCTTTTCCTCTGCCTGGTTCTCCTAGTCACATGCTTCCACCATCCACTTTCCTCACCCAGCAGTTTCCCCTCAGAATTCTTTGGTCCTGCTTCCATCTGCAAGTCTGAGCTTTTCCCTTCAGCCTCCTCATGTCTTTGCTCCATCATCTGCTCGAACCCCCTTCTAAACTCTACCAGAGTTTCCACCTTCATCTCCAGTCCTCGAATCTTTTCTTCCATCAGGTCTATCAGTCGGCACTTCATGCAGATGAAACTCTTTACAGGTCCCCCTCCAGGATCATGTACATGCCGCAGCTTCCACATCCAGTCATCCTCATTGTGTCTTTCACTGCTGCCTCTATATTAGTCATAGCCTTCCCACCTAAAACTTGTTAGTCCAGGAAACACAAACCGAAGCAAACCAACACCACCTACTGCAAAACAAACCCTCAACAGGCACCAGAACACCAGCAGAACACCACCCACTCCCTTCACTAGCCTGTCAATTCCTCTGTCTAAGTCTTTTAGTCTCTCCCGCAACCTCCCACTGAAACTCCCCTGTTTACAGCTCTGTTTGCTGGCTGCTGTGCCACTGCAGCTGTCTATGCCACTGCCTGACTGGCTGTCTACCTTTATAGGACCCCTAAGCAGAGAAGCCCCTCCCCCTAATCAGGGCTCAGCTTCTCTCCCAGCACACTGCCCCTACCAATATAACTACAAAATACAATACACAAAATACAAAGACCTTCTCCTCCAACAGAACTCCCACTGAAACTCCCGTTTACAGCTCTGTTTGCTGGCTCCTGTGCCACTGCAGCTGTCTATGGAGAGAGATCAGTCAGTGAAATAATCTTTATCTCACTCTTTTGCATGCTCACAAAGCTTTTCCTGATCCGCCTAAATGTTTCCAGTGTTTCTCTCCCTTTCTTAAATTCATCCAGTTATTCTTAATTACTCTCCCCCAATGCTTTGCCATAGTCAACAATCCCACTCAGTGGTGTAACCTGGACTCTCGTATGGTTTCCCTAGGCATCATTCAGCTAAATTAAATGTATTTAGCTTTTCCAGTCATTCACTTGTAACACAGCCCTGAGATAATTTCTGTCACAGTTTTACAAGCGCCCTGTCATCTGTCAGCACCTTGGTGCCCAGAACTTAATGAACTGCCTCGTTACACTCAGAGGGAGACAGACACTGTAGCATTTTATTATTTTCCCTCCTGCCCAGCATTCAGAAAAACAAATGACCGGAGACACAGGGAAGAGGCTGCAACCAGCCTATGACTGCCAGCCCCTATGACTGGGCTCCAGTCTCCAGTTACTCCCAAGTCAGCTCATTCCTCAGCAAGCATTGTGCAAGTGGTACTGAGCAGGCAGCTCTATTTCTAGCTAAAAGAATGAAGTCTCAAGGAGCCCAGCCACCATCTCACAGCTGCATTCTGCACTGCAGAAATTGGATTTGCTTTTCCAGCTGTAGCAACTGGAGCCCTAATGGCTGGCAGTACTGTTCAGGCTAACAAAGTGCTGCTGAGTGATCTAGAAGCCACGAGTTACTAACTGAGCTCAGCTGCTATCCACTTTCAGCAGGGGAGGGGCTAGTTGTGCGTGTTCCCACATCTCCCACATCTCCCTGGTTGCCGCACGCAGCCCAGCTGAGGCTGGGAGTTCTGGGATGCCTGAAACTTAGTTTCCCCACCCCCACCTGACCCTCACCAACCCCCTATTTGCCCCCACTTACTTCCACCCACCTCCTATTTCCCCCACTCCCTCACCTTCCACATCCTCTCTCCAGGGTCCAGGAGGCACCTAATTAGTGGAGTCGTATCTGTTCGGCTCCATTAATTAGGTGCGTGGCCCTTCATTCCCTTGTGCACAGTCACCCAGGTGCACATCTTAGAACGAACTATGGTTGCAACTCCATTTTAATGGGGTCACCAGGGCTGAAACCCAGAGGTCCGAGCCTCAGAACAGCAGGGCTGATGCTTCCTGCCCTGAGTGGGGCTGAAGGTTGGGGGTTGCAATTTTTTCTAGTAGATAAGTCACCAATTTCTTTTGTATATCCAAATGTGGTCACTAGCACAAAAAGTTTGAGAAACACTGTCCTACTGGGGTCTAGAGCCAGCCCTGGCTATTGCACCCACCATTCTTGTTGTGGGTCCTTAAAAAGTGTGGGAGAAAGTTGCTACTATAGCAAGCTTCATGGCTGCCACTCACATCATATCCTGGGACCCCCCAGACCTCCATCCTGATCCTGAGAGATGTCCTGACTAGCCTGGCCAGACACAGAGACCCAGATGACATGAACGCCTCTACTGACTCCACCTGAGTCCCAACCACCATTTGGTTTCACAGCAACAGCTCCAGCCAATCTCTACTATTTTTTCCCCAAAAGGACAATTATTGTTATATTTGCTACCATGTAAGAAATAATCAAACAAGAGGACATTTCCTTCTAAAAATCTATTCAGCTAAAGGGAAGGGGAACAAGGGATATTTACACTTTACATTGAAATAGGAAATATGTTTAAAGGTACAATTCTAATCCCATTTATGGGTAACTGACAAAACATCTAAAATAGACCCTTCCTTATCATAGAATATCAGTGTTGGAAGGGACCTCAGGTGGTCATCTAGTCCTACCCCCTGCTCAAAGCAGGACAAATTCCCAACTAAATCATCCCAGCCAGGGCTTTGTCAAGCCTGACCTTAAACACCTCTAAGGAAGGAGATTTCACTACCTCCCTAGGTAACCCATTCCAGTGCTTCACCACCCTCCTAGTAAAAAAGATTTTCTTAATATCCAATCTAAACCTCATCCACTGCAACTTGAAACCATGACTCCTTGTTCTGTCATCTGGTACCACTGAGAACAGTCTTGATCCATCCTCATTAACGATCTGGAGGATGGTGTGGACTGCACCCTTAGCAAGTTTGCAGATGACACTAAACTGGGAGGAGTGGTTGATACGCTGGAGGGTAGGGATAGGATACAGAGGGACCTAGACAAATTAGAGGATTGGGCCAAAAGAAATATGATGAGGTTCAACAAGGACAAGTGCAGAGTCCTGCACTTAGGACGGAAGAATCCCATGCACTGCTACAGACTAGGGACCGAATGGCTGGGCAGCAGTTCTGCAGAAAAGGACCTAGGGGTTACGGTGGACGAAAAGCTGAATATGAGTCAACAGTGCGCCCTTGTTGCCAAGAAGGCTAATGGCATTTTGGGTTGTATAAGTAGGGGCATTTCCAGCAGATCGAGGGATGTGATCATTCCCCTCTACTCAGCACTGGTGAGGCCTCATTTGGAGTACTATGTCCAGTTTTGGGCCCCACACTACAAGAAGGATGTGGATAAATTGGGAGAGAGTCCAGCAGAGCGCAACAAAAATGATTAGGGGGCTGGAGCACATGACTTATGAGGAGAGGCTGAGGGAACTGGGATTGTTTAGTCTGCAGAAGAGAAGAATGAGGGGGGATTTGATAGCTGCTTTCAACTACCTGAAAGGGGGTTCCAAAGAGGATGGATCTAGACTGTTCTCAGTGGTAGAAGATGACAGAACAAGGAGTAATGGTCTCAAGTTGCAGAGGGGGAGGTTTAGGAGGGACATTAGGAAAAACTTTTTCACTAGTAGGGTGGTGAAGAACTGGAATGGGTTACCTAGGGAGGTAGTGGAATCTCCTTCCTTAGAGGTTTTTAAGGTCAGGCTTGACAAAGCCCTGGCTGGGATGATTTAGTTGGGTTTGGTCCTGCTTTGAGCAGGGGGTTGGACTAGATGACCTCCTGAGGTCCCTTCCAACCCTGAGATTCTATGATTCTATGATTCTTTGGAACCCCCTTTCAGGTAGTTGAAAGCAGCTATCAAATCCCCCCTCATTCTTCTCTTCTGCAGACTAAACAATCCCAGTTCCCTCAGCCTCTCCTCAAAAGTCATCTGCTCCAGACCCCTAATCATTTTTGTTGCCCTTTGCTGGACTCTTTCCAATTTTTCCAAATCCTTCTTGTAGTGTGGGGCCCAAAACTGGACACAGTACTCCAAATGAGGCCTCTCCAATGTCGAATAGAGGGGAACGATCACATCCCTTGATCTGCTAGCAGTGCCCCTACTTATACAGCCCAAAATGCCATTAGCCCTCTTGGCAACAAGGGCACATTGTTGACTCACATCCAGCTTCTTGTTCACTGTAACCCCTAGGTCCTTTTCTGCAGAACTGCTTCCTAGCCATTCGGTCCCTAGTCTGTAACAGTGAATGGGATTCTTCCGTCCTAAGTGCAGGACTCTGCACTTGTCCTTGTTGAACCTCATCAGGTTTCTTTTCGCCCAATCCTCTAATTTGTCTATATCCTTAGTATGTTTGAAGAAAATCTATAAAAGGTTAAAGATTTAAGGTGTTTATCTGATTTTTTAAAGTTAGAAATATCATGAATGTCAATTCTGGTCTTCCTTGAAAGAGCTGGAGGATTTGTTATAGTTTCATATGCACACAAAATGCCTCTTTAAAAGTGGTGTTTGCTTTCTCCTAAAGCACACTGGGGAGAGATGGGATAGTCCAATGGTTAAAGTATTAGCCTAAAACTTAGAAGAATCAGATTCAAGTCCTTATTCTGCCCCAGACTTCCTATGTGATCTTGAACACGTCATTCCAGGTGAGTTGTTCTAAAATGCTGATGTGAGTTAGGCATCCAAGTTCTATTTAAAGTTAATGGGATTTAGGGTACCTAACTCACTTAGTTGCTTTTAAAATTCCACTCAGCCTCTGTGCCTCATTTCCTCATCTATACAGTGGGAGGAATGGTGCTTCCCTGCCTGCCAGTGGTGTTGAGAGGATAATACAGTGAAAGTGGGGAGGTGTTCAGACACCACTTCTAACAGGGACTGAATAATTAGTTCTCATTTCTCCAAGTCTCACACTCTAGTGACAAAGAGGAGCAACGTAAATATGTAGATTTGGAAAAAGCAGCACTGAAACAAGCATCCACTGAAATAACACACCCTCACTGAACACGTGTATTTGCAAGTATACATTTGTGTTCATTTGCAATCACAAAAAATCACTTACATTCAAGTGAACGAAGTTCTCATTTTGAGAAACTTACAATGTGAATTAGGTAGTTAACTTAGTGTGAAATGGTGACAAACTGAGGTAGGAGATGAGTGAGGAAAGAAGAAAACAAGATACAGGTGTGTGTGCACAAAATGAACAGATATAGTCTTATCTGCCTGACTGTTTTTTTCCCTGTTATTTATGTAGAGCCAAAGCTACCATTCTTGGAGTTTAAAAAAGAAAATTGATCTTTATGTCAACTGTTTCTTAGTCCATATAATTTTATTTTTCTATGGGATAATTACAGCACTTACCATTTCTTCTGCTTCTCACATCTGAGTTAGTTTCCCCCACTGTTGTCTTAGCTGACACCTGGATCTCCTGGAGTCATACATTGCAAATACATGTAAGCATATATTTCTTGGAAAAACTAAGTGCTAATGCAGCATTAGGAATGAGAAACTAAATATTCAAAAGTCAGAGAATTCCAAATGTTAAGGAGGAATAGACAAAACAAAATTTTATTAAACTAAAGTTAAGATTATAAAAATATATCAATAACTGAATGGGCAGGAAGACGATATTTAACATAACCTTGTATTTAAAAGTAATCTGAAAACCAGGAATTTCAGTGTAAAATTTACCTGCCCCTATCAGAGTTTAGTATCTAAGTCCATTGTGGAGGAAGCTGACTACTTCTGCTCAGAATCCACAGCCAGAAACTGTGTGTCAAAACCATTTCTTGCATGAACTACGCTATAGAGTCACTTTCACTCTCTTGCTAGCCCAGTGCATATTTTTTTATCCAAAGTGGAACAGCTTCAGAAGGAGAGAAAGCCCCAAATCACAATATAGCATGACCCAGTACTTGGGCCATTCACCAGAGAGGTAAGTAAAAGGGGAAAACTGAACTAGGGTCTCTTATGTTCCAGGGGAGCACCCTAACACTGGGATAAAGGTTAGAACAGAGGTCTCCCCGTCCTCACACTGCTATTCTGTGAACAGGTCGGCATGCTCTGAGCACTCATTACTCTATTGTTTTGTATAGAATCCCTGGTACCCCAGCCCACAATGCACTGCATAGTTAAGAATGTACATTTGAAATGGATACATAAGTCCAAACTTTCTCATGGATGGGAAAGATACATAGACAATCGCATATGCAGATGGTTATTTAGTTTTCTGTTTTAAGCAGTATTTTTCCCATCCATGGGAAAGTTTGAGAGATTATTCTAGAATGTCCTTCTTTACCTTAATTAAGCAGAAATTGCTGAAGAAATGTATCATATGTATTCAGTGAGTTCTCACTCTCTTTTTTTCCCCTCCTACCTTCTGGCTACACCTGAAATTAGGCTAAATTTCTCACAATAAGTTTGTATTTTATTCTTTCAAGACCATATATATCCTGATCTCCTTATTTACATAAAATTCATATCAATTGATTAAAGCAAGCAAGGATTGTCCTATTGTCTCCTAAACTAGGACAGATCCATTTTTTGAAGCAAGAGCTAATAATGGTAAATAGATTATTTTAAATAATTGACCCAAAAAGCTACACAGACTCAAGTATTTCATAAAGAAACAAATCTTGAAAAAAATTAACCATGAAAATACTGAAACAGGCCAACAATCCTACCGATATATGTCCTATAGATGTCATCTCTCTGCGTTAGTTCTGCTGGAAAGTGGTATGTTTCACCTTCCTCTAGTAAAACTTATACAGCCTACGTATACATATCATATTCAGTACGCAGTATCTGTGGACTTTACTCAAGTTACTGCTAATAATACTGATAAGGGCTGATCTGTGCTTCCAGGACACTCCCATTCATGGGGGGATGGTGCAGAGCTCCCTGCTAGACAGAGGAAATGAGCCCTTTCCATGTCCTATCAGAGGGCACAGAACACTCCGTTTCCCCGCTCCCTGACCTGCTGTGTGTTGGCCTGCAGAACAAGCCCAATGTAAAGGGAAAAGAACAGTGTCATGGACCTGACTTTTCATGGCCCCTACACCTCAGAGCCACAAGGACACTTGCACTTCAGTGTCTGATCCTTCCTTGCTCCACAGAAGAGGGAGTGGGGGGCAGGGTGGAGAGGCTCATGGCACCTTAGCCCCTCTACACTTTTGTCATTGTGCATCAGCAGAGCAGACAGGCCTTTCTGGCCCCAAATCAACTGCACATTGCTTTTTCCAGAGAAAGCTGCTCAATTGTACCCTGCTGCTTTACTGAGCAAAACGAGATGGCCTGATACAAGTGATGACCTCCTGAGGTCCCTTCCAACCCTGATAATCTATGATTCTCTGATGGGTGGCTGCTGAGCTTCCCAGTGACCGCTTTTTGAACCATTTGGGACATTGTCTTAAACTTCTCCTTAGAAGTGAAATAATTGGATTGAGGGAACTCTGATATTGATTTATTGTCACAGCAGCATGGAATGAAAACCAAAAATTCTGAACAGCTGAGGGTGTTCTAAGTTACACACAGCTGGTGGGGGGGTCGCTGCAAGGCGCATTACATAAGATTTTATTGCGTACATCGCCCATTGCTTGTGAGATACCTAAATTCGAAAAAATGAAAACTATGACCATGACATGACACATTCTTGGGATAAATCAATACAACAATGCACAAAGCAAGCTGTTATAATGCCTTATTTGACAAGTTTGGTGTTTCCATTTTATTTACATGATATAAATATCTAATACTTCAACCCCCTTTTTTTTCCATGTAGATTCTAGTTCCTTTAGCTAAAGAGGTTAAACTTGTTAAATAAGTCTTGATAGCGAACATGGGTGGTTTCTTTCAAAAGAAATCTGCCATTTTCATCTTTAAAAATTCTCATCAGGACCAGCTGTGAATGGCTGGGTGCAAGGTATTGCTGCTTATGTTCAGTTTGTGGTTAACAATTGGCATGTCATTCAGGACAAAACCAGGGGACACAATGAAGTCTGTTATAATTAGACTTACTGGCATGATACAAGTATTTTAAAAGTGTGAAATGTCTTTGTAACGGGTATCATACTGCACTGACCAATCATGAAGTTTGAATGATTGATAATGGATGTTTCTGGACAGATCTTTTTATTTGCCTCCTGGTGTCTGAATCTTCAGGGTCCCAAGGGGCCACATGTTTCAGCTTTTCTCTGAAACCATGATGGTAAAAACTTTTTTTTATAATGAAGTTGAAATTCACATGATTCCAGGAGCTGGAACTTCAAGAAGAACAGGAAATATCAGGGGACTTGTAATAAATCCTGAGAGCTGGCAATACTGCACTAGCTCCCTTTATTGTTAAGGGACCGAAGCCTCGGGTTGTCTGCAATGTGACCACTATGCCCATTCAATCTCTGCAAGTGGAATTGAGGCTTTGTCCCAAAATGATGATCCCCATCCACTATTTTTTCTAATAGAGCTGAAACAGGCTATCCTCGGGAAAGAGGGTGGGTCCCTTAGTCACTTGGTATGGAATGTCCATGCAGAAGTGTTCAAGGCACATTAAAGATCATTTGAAAAAAAAACCTTCTTACTATTTTAGTGCAAGAAATGAAATTTCCAAATTAAATTAACTCTTCTTGTAGCCAATGAACAAGTCTAGCACAGATTAATTTACAAGTAAAAAATACTAATTTTATTTCTAACAATCATTTGATACACTAAAGCCAGAATATTACAAGCTCAGTTGGCAAGAGTACAATTATTATAGCACACAGAACTTTGAATTTTTCCACTCATCACTTTCAGTTGATGTGATTTTTATATCAATTTCCCAAAGTTATCTGGAGACTGAAAACCCAAAATGTGTGTGTGTGAGAGAGAGAGGCAATTAATTTCCAATTTCAATAACTTTTTACATGAAAATGATATGTTGCCAAAGTTAAAAAAGCAGTGGCAGTCAGGCACCAGGTTTTATACAGTGCACTGTAATAGGTTTCCCCTCCTCCACTTGCTGAGATGCAATTAGGTGGGGTCAAAGAGCTGGTGGGGGAATGGTAAATGAAAGAGAAAGTGTCTGTGGGTGTGGTGCTACTGAGCAGTTGTGTACCAGAGCTCTGACTGCATTTGAGAATTATTGGATTTAAAGTCGTGTTCTCACCTCAGTCATGCAGAGATTGCTGATGCCACACTATATATTTTACATCACGGTCGATTTCTGATTCTATTACCTGCATATAGTAAAGAAGTTCCTGAGACTTTCATTCATCCCTAAGACAATGCAACTGACTTTGAATTGAAAATGTGAGCCTGTACATCTGAACGGCTTTTAGGGCCCAATCCAATATGCATTAGCCAGTGAAAGGAGTCCCATTGATTTCAATAGGCATTGGATAGGGTCTTCAATGAAGAATTGTCTGTTGCATTGTGGTAAGCAGCAGATGCTCAGTGACCCCAATATTTGCAGAGTGAAATATTTGTCACGTGGCCTGTGTGCATTGACTATCCACCGATGGTCCCTACGCTAGCACTGAATGTTGTGTGCAGGGAGGATGTGATGAGGGGACTGTGGATGCACATCATCTCCAGGGTATAACCTTGCTCTTGTTGCGTGGTATCCAATGCAAAGTTTCTCATGTCAGGTGTCTTCAGAAGGCTCATGATGCACTGAGCATTGTTGTTTATAGTGATGTTATAGTATACCTCTCCTCGATATGATGCGGCCCTATATAACACAAATTTGAATATAATGTGGTAAAGCAGTGCTCCGGGAGGCAGGGCTGCGCACTCCAGTGGATCAAAGCAACTTCAATATAATGTGGTTTCACCTATAATGCGGCAAGATTTTTTTTGGCTCCCAAGGACAGTGTTATATCGAGGTAGAGATGTAATTGTTGTTGCAGTAATGTTACAGTAATGTTATAGGTTATAATTTCATGTATATAGTTATGAGGCTGAAAATGTATCCTCATGGTTAAAAATAAGCCCAGGCAAAAACTCTCTAAGAGCAGAAGGGCAGTTCACACCTCATCAAGGCATGTATGGGACAAACCCAGCGCAGCCTCACAGGAACAAAGGATGCTGGCCTAGACAACAACAAAAGGATCTGTTGGGCTCTTGAGTGAGTCACCCCCCCCCCCGTCTTTTGGTCAGTTTGGGACTACAATGGGGAAATGCTCAACTGACTCTGAAGGGGGTGGGAAAATCCAAGAGGGAAGAAATAACATGATAAAAGGGAGAGACGTTTGCCAGGCTCTTCCTCTCTCTACCACCTCCATCTACAGACATCACCACCAAGCGACCAAAGCGCTGATCAAATGGGAGAGCCTGGCTGAAGGGCAACCAGCCAGCCTATGGTGAGAAGCATCTACATTTTTAAAGGCCCTGAATGTGTTGAGATCAGCTTAGAATGCGTTTTGCTTTTATGTATCAGAGGGGTAGCCGTGTTAGTCTGGTTCTGTAGAAGCAGCAAAGAATCCTGTGGCACCTTATAGACTAACAGATGTTTTGCAGCATGAGCTTTCGTGGGTGAATACCCACTTCTTCGGATGCAAGCTTTTATTTCATTTGACTATATCTGACTTGTTGTGTTTTGACTTACAATTACTTAAAATCTATCTTTGTACTTAATAAATCTGTTTGTTTGTTCTACCTGAAGCAATGTGTTTGGTTTGAAGCATGTTAGAGACTTCCCTGGTGCATATAAATTTCTTTGTTAAATTGACAAACTTCTATAAGCTTGCAGCATCCAGTGGACATAACTGGACACTGGAAGACAGAGGTTCCTAGGGTTGTTTCTGGGACCAGAGATATTGTCTAGTGTCATTTGGTTGCACAATCCAAGGAGCAACTTACATGCCAGAGGCTGTGTGTGAACAGCCCAGGAGTGGGGGTTCTCACAGCAGAGCAGGGTAAGGCTGGCTCCCAGAGTCAAGCATTGGAGTGACCTAGCAGATCACCACTCCAGATAACACCAGAAGGGAACATCACACTAACAAGTCAGATTCGGCAGCTGACTGTTATCTGAGAGTTGGATCATTTTTAATTTCTCTGCCGCACTGTCGCCAAGCATCCTCCTGTAAATGTCAGTTGCAGCTGGGAGAATCAGTTTTCTCCCAGTTGTGTAAGCCTCTTTATTCTTGGCTACGTGGGATGCAACTTGACATGATGCTTTTAAAGCAGTTGTGGGGGAGAGGGCTATCACATATTTAATTGTGTTTTTTGTTTATTAATTTATTGTAGCTTTTGTCGAAAAAAAATTCCCTTCTTTCCTATCAGATCTCCATGTTTTGTTTCTAAATGGCATCTTAATTTTGTTGGCTTCAGGTTATCGTTTGCTAAAGTTACTGCACACACTACACATTGAGGCCTAATTTCTTCATTAACTGCAATGGAAGTGAAACCAAAATCCAAATATGCTTCATCATAGTTTCATGTTTTATCAGATTTTTTCACTATGTCAACTTTAGCCATTTCAAGCTTCTTGCTTTTGTTTTTGAACACTACCATCATTTGGCAATAAGTATTCATCCATTTTTCACCATACAATGATATGAAAATATATCAAACTCACCAGTGAATGCACTGCAAAACTGCTTGTTGTAAGGACAGCACATGATACTGATAGGGAAAATATCCTAGGCTGCTAGGAAGGCAAGGAGACTAGTAACATCATTGCCTCGCTTCTCCCTGTTGACCAAACTGGTCCAACTGTTTCTTCTGTAATAAACGGTGTTCCCACCCTCTGTTTAATAGGTGCGGTTGCAGGCAGCCCAGAGCCCTCTGACTCCCGGCCGCGGCTGGGATTTAAAGAGCTCTGGGCTCCCCGCCACAGCGGACAGCGCAGAGCCCTCTGATTCCCGGCCGCGGCTGGGATTTAAAAGGCTCTGGGCTCCCCGCCACAGCGGGCAGCGCAGAGCCCTCTGATTCCCAGCCGCGGCTGGGATTTAAAAGGCTCTGGGCTGCCGGCAGCTGCCGGCAGCCCAGAGCAGGGAGAAACCTAGCTCCAAATATTGCTTGAGTAGAGCCCCTGACTGTGAATATTCCTGGGGCTAAAGCCCCAGGAGCCCATATAAGTTGGCGCCCATGCTTTGGAAATTGTTACTGCTGTAGGTGTGGGAAATGCTCCCATTCCCCACCCCGTAACGTCTCCTTTATCTGTCTCTATCGGTCCTCTATCTGACCACCATGCGTTTCTCCTTAGTCCATGTTCCCCCGTCAACCTATTGGGAAAGGATTTGCTGTGTAAATTAAACTGCACCATATTTTGCTCCCCTGATGGGGTGTTCCTGAAGGTGCCCTATCCTGTACAGAACGAGGTTTTAGCTCTGCTGCAGGAAGAGCAGACTCCAGAGGGGGACACCGAATCCAGCCCTTCCTTGTTGCAACAGGAATTGCTGGCTAAGGTTTCCCCCATACTGTGGGCTGAACATGCGAACCAAGTTGGGCATATCGGCTCTGCCCAACTGGTTAAAATACATATAAACCCAGCAAAGCCTCTTCCCAAAATTTGGCAGTATCCTGTCTAAACAGGCCGAGGACGGGATCCGTCCCGTGATTACTGCACTGCTTGAACAAGGCGTTATTATATCGACCGTTAATGAATGTAATTCTCCCATTTTGCCCATACGTAAACCTGGGAAACAGACTTGGCGGTTTGTGCAAGATCTTCGAGCAATTAACGCTGCTGTCCTTCCAACTTTTCCTGTTGTCCCAAACCCTGCCACGATTCTTTCATGTATTCCCCCTACTGCACAATATTTTTCTGTGACTGATCTGTGTTCTGCCTTCTTTTCTATTCCTATTCATAAGGATAGCCAATATCTGTTTGCCTTTACTTATCAAGGACTTCAGTACACCTGGACTAGGCTGCCGCAAAGCTATACTGAGTCTCCTACTATCTTTTCTCAGATCTTGAAAAAGGACTTGGATGACATCCAATTCCCTATGGGTTCTGTCCTAATTCAGTATGTAGATGATCTATTGCTCGCATCTGATTCTTTGGAAGCCTCCAAGGCTGACACGCTTGTTTTACTCCAGGCGCTGGCCCAAAAGGGACACAAAGCCTCCAAGGCAAAATTGCAACTTTGCTTGCCCTCGGTCCATTATCTCAGACATGATGTTTCGGCAGGAAAGCGAAGTTTGTCTTCCTCGCGTGTGCAGGCCATCCTTCAAATACCCAAACCACTCACAAAAAAAAAATGCGTGGATTCCTCGGCATGGCAGGCTATTGCCAGCAGTGGATTCCGGGTTATGCCTCCCTCGTTCGCCCCTTGCAAGACTTAACCTTAAATAAAGTCTCTGATCCTATTCCCTGGACAAAGGATACAGAGGAAGCCTTTCAACAGGTTAAAAGTGCCTTGGCCCAGGCACCAGCCCTGGGCCTCCCTGATTACAGAAAGCCTTTCACTCTGTACTGTCATGAAAAGGAAGGTTTAGCCCAGGGGGTGCTTACGCAGTTGCATAGGGATAAACACAGTCCTGTCACTTATTTTAGTTCTTCTTTAGATCCTGTGGCAGCGGGCTTGCCCCCGTGCCTCAGGTCTGTAGCTGCCATAGGCGGCAGGTTTGTATAATTTTTGGTGGGGCCCAAAATGGTGGTGCCCCCCCCCCCGCTCCAGCCCTGTAAGCCGATATAAAATGAAGGTACAACGCGTCAGCGCCACAAGATTACAAGGGTCAATTAAAAGTGGAAAGTCAGAAGCAGCACTTGCCTACTTCAATATACAGTATTATATTTTGTTGCACCTGTTGTGATGAAGTGGGAATGTTCTTAATATTTTCTCTGAATACTGTGTGGGTGCCTCAGTTTCCCCTGCAAGATGCCAACTGAAGGTGTTGGGGACAAAGAGATCAGGTGGCCTCCTTGTCCGGAAAAGACACAGAGGCCAGAGGAGGGAGTGTCAGTTTGGAGCTGGCTGGGGAAATGGGGAGAGACTCAGAACTTGGTTCTGGGCTCCCCACCCCCCAAGATGGACCTGACAGAGGGGTTCTGTTTTCTGTACCAACAAGCGCTGTTTAAACTGTGTTCCCATCATCTAATAAACCTTCTGTTTTACAGTCTGGCTGAGAGTCACATCTGACTGCGGAGTTGGGGTGCAGGGACCTCTGGCTGCCCCAGGACCCCACCTGGGCGGACTCACTGCGAAAAGTGCATGGTGTGGAAGGGCATGCTGAATGCTCTGAGGTCAGACCCAGGAAGGTGTAAGCTTCTTGCCCTGGAGACAGTCCGCTCAGAGAGGAGGCTCCCCCAGAGTCCTGACTGGCTTTGAAGGAGTGGTTCCAGAGCATCCCTGCATCCCCTTCCACCCCATGCACTTCCCAGAAGTCCGCATAGGCACTAACACTCCCTCCTCTGGCCTTTGTCAAGAAGGCTAACAGAATTTTGGGCTGTATAAGTAGGGGCATTGCCAGCAGATCGAGGGACATGATCATTCTCCTCTATTCAACATCGGTGAGGCCTCATCTAGAGTACTACGTGCAGTTTTGGGCCCCACAATGCAAGAAGGATGTGGAAAAATTGGAAAATCCAGTGGAGGGCAACAAAAGTGATTAGGGGGCTGGAGCACATGACTTCTGAGGAGAGGCTGAGGGAACTGGGATGGTTTAGTCTGCAGAAGAGAAGAATGAGGGAGGATTTGATAGCTGCTTTCAACTACCTGATAGGGGGTTACAAAGAGGATGGATCTAGACTGTTCTCAGTGATAGCAGAGGACAGAACAAGGAGTAATGGTCTCAAGTTGCAGTGGGGGAGATTTAGGTTGGATATTAAGAAAAACTTTTTCACTAGGAGGGTGGTGAAACACTGGAATGGGTTACCTAGGGAGGTGGTGGAATCTCCTTCCTTAGAGGTTTTTAAGGCCCGGCTTGACAAAGCCCTGGCTGGGATGATTTAGTTGGGAATTGGTCCTGCTTTGAGCATGAGGTTGGACTAGATGACCTCCTGAGGCTCCTTCCAACCCTGATATTCTATGATACTCTAAACTGACCACCAAATTTAAGTTGCGTGTTTTTCCCGTCAGGTGAGGACTCTGGGGCAGGGCTGGGGATAAGGAACTTGGGGTGCAGACAGGCTGCCCCAGGGCTAGGGCCAAAGAGGACTCCCCTCCACCCTCCCTGGCAGCAGCAAGCTCCAAGGGAGGGACCCCTCCTCTCCCCCGCAGTTCACTGCACATGCTCCTAGGTCCCTCTCAGGTCCAGAAAGCCCACTCACCTCCCCTATGGTGGGTACCGAGGGGGGAGGTTGCCATCACGTGTGGCCTCCCCTGCTGCCACCCCTCACCATAGCCTCACTGGGGATGGGGCTGCCCCTTGCCCAGCATGGTGCAGGAGTGGGACTGCAGGGTGGTAGCTGGGGAGGGGCACAGTACCACAAAATTCACCTAAGCCCCAACTGCACAGGTCTAGGAAGCTCCCCTCTCCAGTGGTGTAGCCAGGTTCTAACATCAGGGGGAGCGAACACGTAAAAAAAGATGCCAGCCAACATATCCAATTACTAATCAGGTAGTTCTATAACAGGCTATAACAGGCTGCCCTGGACCCCATCACCCCCTGAAGCACAAGGTAGGGGTAGGCACCACCATGTTGTGCAACAAACACTTGACAAAATTACTGGACTTAGTGATGGACAATGCGGGCAGGTGGGTATTATGTCATTCAATCATTCAACCCATAAAATTGCACACATTTTGCCTCAGTGAAATTAAATATCCAGAGAATTACTGGGCCTGAGATGATGACCAGGGCTTGCTCACCTGTGGCTTGGGCTCCCCCTCCCTGTGCTGTGGAGGCACAGCCAGGCAGGTCTGCATCTGCAGGCAGGCACCCTGCCTCATGTGCAGCTCCCGTGGGCCCTGATAGCCACTAGACTGGGAGCCTCCCGGCCAATGGAATGGGCTGGGCTGGGGGGCGGAAGGCAAAGGGGGAGATTGTAGGGACCTTTGGAGGAGGGGAGGCAGTGGGGGAGGGGAGTGGGCTGACACAAAGGGGAGGGCTTTCTGGAGGAGTGACAGGGGCACAGGGGTCATTGGGAGTCTCTCGAGAGGGCAGAGGGTTGTGTGGGTCTCTGTGGGGTAGGGGGCTGTGATGGGCGGAGCCAGCTGCAACCTGGGTCTGCTCTGCAGGGGGTGTTGCTATAATCCCCTCAGGAAGCCCCCCCCATCCTGTGTATTTTATACCAGCCCCGGGGTGCCCATTGCTGCTCCTTTCCCTGCCCATGGCTCCATCTGTCTGTCCCCACAACCCCTCAGCTGTGTCCATCTGTCTGTCCTCACAACCCCCCTGGCTGTGTCCTGGTGTGTGTCTGTCCCACAACCCCCAGCTGTGTCTGTCTGGCTGCCCCCACCACCCCCGGCTGTGTGTGTCTGTCCCACAACCCCCCAGCTGTGTCTGTTTGTCCCCACCAATGCCCCCCCGGGCTGTGTCTTTGTGTCTGTCTGTCCCCACCACCCCCGGCTGTGTGTGTCTGTGCCACAACACCCCTGGCTGTGTCCTTATGTCTGTCTGTCCCACCACCCCCGGCTGTGTCTGTCTGTCCCGCCCCCCCACCCCTGCTGTGTGTGTCTGTCCCACAACCCCCTGGCTGTGTCCTTGTGTCTGTCTGTCCCACAACCCCCCGGCTGTGTCTGGCTGGCTGCCCCCCCCCCCCCCCGCGGTGTCGGTTTGTCCCCACCCACCCCCCCTCCCCGGCTGTGTCTCTGTGTCTGGCTGCCCCCACAGCTCACCGGCTGAGTCTGTCTGACAGGCACAGACCCTGCTGCTGCTCTGCCCAGGGCTCAGACGCTGCCGGTGGCTCGCTCCCCCTCCCTGCTGTGGAGGCACGGCCAGGCAGCTCCAGCACCGCCGCCAGCAGCTCCCATTGGCTGGGGTTCCCGACCAATGGGCTGTGAGCCCAGTTGCTGCTGGGGCCTCTCCCGGGAGCTGCCACTGCCGTGAGAGCGCCCGGCATTGCAACACGGGGACCCCCGAAGCACAGGGCCTGGGGCCCAAACATTGGTGGAGCTGGGCCCAGCTTCAGGATTATTGGTGGGGCCTGGGCTCCATGGGCCCATAGAACTCGCCGCCTATGGTAGCTGCTGCTGCTATTCTTGTGGAAACTTCAGCTACCATTGTGTTAGATAGCCCCTTAACAGTTGCTGTTCCCCACGCTGTTACGTCCCTCCTTACCAAGGGTAAAACTCAGCATCTTTCAAATTCTCGGCTTACGAAGTACAAGATGCTACTCTTGAATGCTGCAAATGTGACCCTGGTCAGATGTCCAGTGCTTAATCCAGCCTCTCTTTTACCCACAGCAGAAGATGGCGAGCCTCATGATTGCCTATCTGTTACCACTGAACTCTCTGCCCCTGGACACGACCTACAGGATGTCCCACTTCAAAACCCTGAATTAATTTTCTTTGTAGATGGTTCCTGTCTCAGGGATTCAGCTGGCTGGCTTGTTGCGGGTTATGCTGTTTGTGACCTACATGGTACCATGGAAGCCTTCTCTCTTCTAACAGCCAGGTCCGCCCAGGTCGCCGAGCTGTTCGCCCTTACCAGAGCTTGCCACCTACCTGCCAGACACTCTGTCACCATTTATACAGATTTCAGATATGCCTATGCCTTTGGAGTGGTGCATGATTATGGGCAGCTCTGGAAATATAGGGGTTTCCTTGCCTCTAATGGTACACCTATTAGTCATGGCCCTAGCGTTTTGGCCCTTTTGTCTGCCCTTCAGCTTCCTTCTTCCATTGCCGTAGTTAAGTGCTCAGCCCATCAAAAGCCTAGCAATGATGTTACGTGAGGAAATGCCCTGGCGGATGCTGCCGCCAGGCAAGCGGCCCTTTCCAGGTCTCCGGCTCCCTCTGATGTATTTCCTCTCTGCGTACTTAAACCTCTCCCTCCAGCTGCCTTCCCTCAGGATCTCGCCCTCATGCAAGAGTCGGTGCCTGAGAGGGAAAAGGTTAGCTGGAGGCTGTCCAGGTGTTCCCAGCACCCGGAAGACGCCTTGTGGCGCGCTCCGCATGGTCGGCTGATTGCGCCCCAGGCGTTACTCCCCTACCTTGCTCGCTTGGCCCATGGCTTGGCCCACGTAAGAAAGGAGGGATGATTGTATTAGTAACGAGGTATTGGTATGCCCCAAAGTTTTCAAGCATGGCCCAGCAATACTGTAATTCGTGTCCTATTTGCCTAGCACACAACAGCGGAAAACCAGTCCAGACTAACCTGGCGGCCCACCCTACACCTTGGGGGCCTTTTGTAAACCTTCAGATTGATTTTATAAGCCTGCCAAAGTGCTGCTCTTATGAGTATGTACTAGTGTGCGTCTATATGTATTCTGGGTGGGTTGAAGCCTACCCTTGCGCAAGGGCTGACTCTATCACAGTAGCAAAGAAACTATTGAAGGATTTTATTCCTAGGTTCAGACTACCTGCCTCTATAAACAGTGACAGAGGCACTCACTTTACGGACCAAGTCATGCAACAAATTTGCAAGGCCCTCAACATAGTACAGCACCTGCACTGTGCCCATCACCCCCAAAGTGCAGGGGCAGTGGAGCATAAGAATGAGGAACTGAAAAACAAACTCGCCAAGCTCTGTGCTGAAACCAGCCTTAAATGGCCAGATTCCCTGCCCCTGGCTCTAATGCAGATGAGAAATACTCCTATGCGAAAGCACAGCTTGTCCCCACATGAAATTCTCATGGCTCGGCCAATGAGGATGCCAGTTTCCCCACCCTTGCTCCCTAGTCAGGTGAATTTGCAGCTAAATGATTAAACTGTTTTAGATTATTGCAGATCATTAATTTGTCATGTCAGATTTGTTCACTCACAGGTCCAAAGCGCCCTGCCTGAACCGGCGGACACTGCATGCCATCAGTTGCAGCCAGGAGATTGAGTCTACCTTAAGGTGCACCAGCGGAAGTCTTCCCTGGAACCTCGGTGGAAGGGTCCTTATCAGGTGCTGTTGACTACTCACACGGCAGTCAAGTGCAAGGGACTCACTAATTGGGTCCACGCTTCACATTGCAAGAAGGCTTCACCGCCCCTAGATCCCACCAGTGTACCGTTCTCCCCTGCAACTCAAGATCAGACCAGTGAACAAGGCCCTCACCAGCCTGAGCCCCTCTCAACGCCTGAGGCCCAAAAAAGAGAACTAAGCTCTAAACTCAGAAAAAGAAAGTAGGGCTAAATAGAAAAGAGAGGCAGGACTATTAATAGGCTATCGCTATGGCTGACCCAAGAGCCAAAATAAAAGAATCAGCCATGGTGCGAAGATGGCTCATGCCCTCCCTTTGGTTTATCTGTGTCACCATGTTTCTTCTGTTGCGTTTGAACTTTCATGATACCTTTATGTTTTTCTGGATGCCTGAAAAGACTGATGTTCCAGTAACACAACCCCTTCCTACATTGGACAGCCGCCCTGAAACACCCCTGGACCTCCCAGCCCCGAAAAAGAAAAGAACCGTGCGATCGGTAGCGGAGAAAAGGGGGACAAAGTCCCTCACCATTAAGGATGTCAAAAATTGGCCGTGGTATAAAAGACGAAACATAGTTACCTGGCAAGGAGGGACTTGCGGGATGTTTTCCTGGGAATGCGGTACCGAATGGGTTTGGGGATTTATCCTGCAGGCTGCAACCTGTAAATAAGGTCAGGTTCCGTATCCATGTCAAGTTCTCCCTGAATTATTAGACAGACCTAGCCCTTCTCCGACTACTCCCCCACCAGCACCCCACGTAGCCCGTACCCCTGTCCCGACTCTGAAGGATGTCCCAGTCAGAACCCCTGCACCCCATCCCCAGTCCGATTTTATTTTAGGCATGACCTCCAACGTTTTGCAATGGCCCAGGCCATCCCCTTCTGGCGATTTGTTTTCCTACTGTTCGACTAGATTGTTTTTCTCAATTCAAGGCCTCATTTATGAACGGGTGGTCAAGTGGGAAATTTTTGGGACCGTGTATATCAGTTTCATTAACATAACTACTGAACCCCATGCTCGACCCGTAAAAACCCTCTATTTCGTAGACAATTGGCAAAAAAATGTAAATTTAATGTTAATCCCTGGCCTGTGTTATACCCGTGATAAACAGGGTCCCTTTTGTTTTTTAATTACCCAAATAACCAAAGTTGCCGTAACCACCCGTAGATATTGCCCTTCCACAGTGTCCTTCGGGTGTGAAGAAACCCTTCCCCTTACGGAAAATATAACATGCACCCTGATTCAATATACCCCCACGCATACCACCAATGCAACCACATCCAAACAGGGCATTCAAGTGCATAACCAACAATTATGGTATGAAGCCATAGGAAAAGAGAATTCAGGAGGGTTTAAATGGAATGTACTTAATGCCACTTTAGGAACTATCAGGTTTTCCCTACCCTTAACCCACTTTCAAATTACTGCTACCTACCCCAATTGTTCCCAAGGGGCAGCCCTCAGATTGCTACAACAACAGGTTTGGAGCCACAAATCCCGAAAGAAGAGGGATATAACGGATACCCTGTGGAAGGGGGCCAACAGTGCCTGGAATGTCTATAAGACCCAACAGCATGAGGGTAGACTAGGACAGTTAGAATGGGCCGCGGGACTTATTTCCGGGGCACAGGTAACCGGGGTCCGGGCTGGGGTAAAAAAATTACATGTGATCTCCACCCTTAGCATTGTTACCCAAGATTTACTCAAACAAATAATCTCCACACGTCTCTGAGGCCAGGAAGGCATTGCAGTGGGACATGCTTGCTCTGAGCTACAGGATTTCCTTAACGTTCAGCTAGCCTCCATTCAAGAAATCCTCAAGCACCAGGCCTGGCCCACTGCCCTTACAAATACCTCAGGCGTGCCATCTAATTTATGGCCATGGAGGCAAACTTAAAAATTCTCGGGGTGGAATTGCTGGCGCTCACAGTGCTCCTTCCAGGCCTATGGACCTGTGAAAGGAGTGTGGGCCCCTCATACCAAATCCTCCCAGGACCCTGGGGAGGTTATATGTGGAACTGGGTGGTCCACCGCGATGTATGGAAAGTAAAACCACCCCACGGCCCTAACCGGTTCTTAATCGGTGCCATGGAAATAACGCCTGATATCTGGACAGGACTGGGCAATCTATGGACTTTATGGCCCTTAGAACCCCCTCAACTTCAGTGCATTCGAAGGCTTAACCCTGGAGAAATTGTTAGCGTCCATGAGCATATTTGTTGGGAAGGGAGTGGGCAAATAACAACCCTTGCTTCCCAACCCCTTATCCAAGCCAACGATAGCTGCGTTCTTGTTAACTCAACTGTTTTATGGGACATGGTCTTTAATCTGAACACGGCCATTGGCACTCATGTTATTTATTGGCCCGCAGACAAAACGTACCATATTTCCCTACAATTCCATATCCCTTTTAATTGGACCGCCCTGGTGCCAGATCGTTTTCATTCCTTGATGTCCCTCCTACCGGAGGTCCGGCAAATATCCCAGCTGCAGGAACAAATCCATCTTCTCGAAAACGTGTACCAGACCAAACTTAAGGCCTTTCAGACGACCCATAGAGTTACAACCCTTTGTGTTGAAACTGATGTTCTCTGTTCCATCACTAAAGCCCTCCAACCCCCTCATTCCCATAAGTACATATTATGGGGCCTTTTGGGGGGGAGTATTATTAAATATTTGTTTTTGCTATTGTTGCTGTAGAGCGTGTTGTTCCCACCCTACACCTGCTTTATATACCCCACCTCACCCAGTGACCCCTCGTTCCCTTACGGGAATTAGATCCTTGTCTGCCCGATCCCCCGACATATGAAACCCTGGAGAGACCCCATGAAAATGAGACTACAAGTTCTGAAATCCAGGATTTAATGAACATTCCGATCTAAGGAAGTTGATGCCGAAGAATGGCATCAAAAGGAGGGAATAATAGAGAAAATATCCCCCCCTTTATAGGCCCAGAATTTTGAGCGTACCTTAACCCCCTGCCCCCCGCCTTGCAGGCCTAAGGCCTGTAGCTAGAACTATTGCTATATAAGAGCAAAGGGTTTAAACTTCTGCTAAACTTGTTTATCTGTACACGGGGCACTGGGGAAGCAAGAAACCAGAAAAAGGGAACTAGGGAGAGGGACAAAGGAGGGCCCCATATGTGCCAGCTCAGCTTGTAGCAATTAGAATGTGGCAAGAGCCTTTGCACAATGTAACCGCAAAGTAAGGGGTCGTTAGAACAGTCAGACCACCAACTTGACTACCAAAGAACAATAACAGGAAAAACCTAAAATGGAAAATAGTAAGATGGCTTGCTTGTTGGCAAATATTAATTCCAAATAAGGCAATGTATTGAATTATAGTTTGTGGTTTTAGCCTTTATAAGCTTGGTAAAATTTGTAAAGGGCAGAGCAGCTTGCCTCTTGCGTGGGGCCATGCTGGCTCTCCCTGCATATATGCTTGTATAAAATAAAGGAGCCTCAGGCTGTCTGATCCAAAATCAATCGTATGGTCAATTTTCCACAACAATACTAAACTGGAAGGCAGGAAAGGTAGTTGTTGCTATAGACATGATGGAATGGTGGCGGAGCTCCCATTGTCCTTCCCAGGTGGCTAACTGTGGAGCTCCCACTGTCATATCTGGGGTGGCTCTGGCTGCATCCGTTAGCTCCAGAGTGGCAGGGGTGTCTGCTCTCAGCCCCAGTGTACTGGGGGCTCCCGTTCTCAGCCCTGGGGCACTGGGGGTTCCTGCTGTCAGCCCCATGATTGCAGAGGTTCTCACTGTGAGCCCCAGGTGACTGGCAGCTGGGGTTCCCACAGCCCCAAACATTCCTCTACACCCCCCTGGGGGGATGTGCCCCACACTTTGAAAACCTCTGTGCTAGACATAAGGGAACTGGAAGCTGTGTAAAGGCAAATCTGCTGCGGACCATAGTCCATGAGTCGTTAGAGAACTCAGATGGCAGGGCAGATGAGGTTATCACTAACATGAGCGTCAGTTGAGGGTGGGCAAAGGAGTCATCAGTGCCTACATTGGCCAGACTTGTTCAACAGTCCAGGCAGGCAAGGAAATGAGAATACACCCTGACCAGCAAGTTTAGGTGGTGACCTGAAGAAAAGCTCTGCCTAAGCTTAAAAGCTTGTCCCTATCACCAACCAATGTTGGTCCAATAAAAGATATTACCTCACCCACCTTGTCTTGCTAATATCCTGGGATTGATGTGGCTACAACACTGCATACAAGTTTAGATGGTGACAACTCAATGAGGAAAATGAAGCCAACCAACTCTGTAGCACTCTAAGATGCAGCCTGGCATATTGGACCACATATGTGCAAGAGCCATATACCCCAGGAGCCTCCAACAGTTTTGTTCCATCATAAACAGGTAAAATTTGAGATCTATAATGATGCTGTGGATTGTCAGAAACCTCGACTCTAGAAGGAATGCTGTGGCTTGAGATGAGTCCAATATTATTCCTATAAATTCTATTTTCTGGATCTTGTAGAGGAGAAATTTCTCTGTATTGACTCTGATGTTGTCCAACCTAGGACCACTTCATTCAGAGAGAATGAGGAGTCAGCCAGGTCAGGATGCAGCTGAACATCTTTTGCAGGCTGCTCTGCCGGGTGTTTAGGCTCTTTCACAGAGACTTCCAGGTGCTTGGTACCCGGACACAGTACCACAGCTTGATCCTGTGTGATGATCCACATTATGTGGATGAGGACGGAGAAGAAGGGGCATGAGGATGATGTAGAGTCTGGGGGAAAATCCAGAGGCTCCAGAAAGACCACTGGTAAGGGACCAGACCCCAAGGCCTGCTGGCCACAGCCCCACAGCATGCCCTATTATAAGACCCCAAGTGTATGCTGGGTGATAGAATTTAAGGGGGAAATGTCAAGCCCTGCTGAGGGTGGGAGATATGTGATCCCACTTTAGAGTCAGAAGAAGGTTCTTCAACTGCTGACTATGAAGGGGCCAGCCCTGTTGGCATTAAAGACTGGTGTCAGGATCCGGGAGACTGCTGATGTGATGCCACCACAGCAGGCTTCCTCCTTCCCTGAATCAACAGGCAGACAGTCCTCAAAATCAAAGAGTAGTGAGATAACAAATGCTGACAGCAGAAGCTGGTGCCAGGTGATCTGTTGGCACCAGAACAGCTGTTCCCTATAGTTTTCGAGACACTGATACTTACAGGCTTAGAAGGTCTCTCGTCATGGCAAATGCCTCTGGTGTAGTTGGCACCTAGATCATCTCTGGTCGTTGCAGTGCCAATAAAGTTGAGGGTGCCATTTCTGTCTCTGGACTCAATGCAGCCTCTTCTGGCACCAGAGTCAATGGTGTCAGTATAGCCACCGGCATGGAGGAGCAGTGCTTTGAACTGGCATGAACTCTATTTGACTCCATTCCTCTGTGCTTAGCTGCCTGGGAGTGTGATGATCTATCTCCCTTGAGCTGAAGCTGCATTAGAAGACTTAGGCCTCTTCTAAGCACCGGTGAAGGAGACTGGTGCCAGGATGCAGACAGTGGAAGCCCCAGTCAGCTTCTGCCACTCCAGCCCCAATCAGGGGAAATGGATTGGGGTGCGTAAATAGCCCAGGTTTGCCTAATCAATGACTGCACCTGTCAGCCTCATTAGGCACGAGCTATAAGGCTGGGAGAAAGTGAGTGAAGGAGGGTGGGGATGGAGACCAGGAGGGAAGGGGGGCTCTGGGAGAGGTAGGAGCCTGCTACTCTGTTTCTGACCAGGCCAGATACTGTAAATAGCTTCTGTATAGTAGGAAACGGACACGAATAAAGAACACGGGTGTTGCACCAGCTTGGAGCCTTCCTGAGACTTTGAGGAGCAGGCCAAGGGGCTGAATACACAGGGGTGTGGCATGCACCCTGTCCTAGCATGCTTCTGGCTGAAGCAGCAGCACTTGGCACCGATTCCGATTGGCACAGCTCCAACAGCATTTTATTGACACCTCCATTAACAGGATTAATGTTCCCTGTCCTTCTGAGTCTTAACCTTAAAGTCCCCAGAAATTTTGCAGCTGTACTTTACATGAGTCTCACCCATGCACTTGAGGCGCAAATAGTCTGGGTCACTCATGGGTATAGGCTTCTTACAAGAAGCACAGGCTTTGAAGCCTGGTGACCTGGGCATATCTTGATACTGGGAATAGCATCCTCAGTGGGGAAAAACAGGAAATATAGGGGGTGGAGATTGTTTTGTTTGTTTTACTAATAGCTACTAATAAAGTCAGTAAACTTTTATACTATCTATTTATTGCTAAGTACAGAACTATCCACACAAAGTCTGAAAGATATTGCCAGAGCAACAGAAAGCAGTTCTAGCAACCATCACAGGTGGTCAGAAGGAACTAAAAGGGATGGGGGAATTTGAGCTGTCCTGTACTACTGAGGGGAAAAGATTCAAATTGCTGTGTTCTGGGTACGCAGACACCAAGAGTGGAATGCACCTATGCAACAAGTCAAAGAAGAACTGGCTCTTTCTTCAATTGTTTGCAAGCCAATTTAGATCTGCTGCACAAAGGACAGTCTTCAGCATGCACTCTCAATGCTTAGCTGTGAAGAAGGAGTTCATGAGCCAGGACTCAGCACCAACAAGGGGTCCACAGTTGTGTAGTCTTAACCCTCATTTTGTGTCTTCAACCCCAGCAACTCAACAAAAGGGCCCTGTCACGGCTTCTTCTCATCCCAGACCCCAAAAGGAACAGCAGCTTTCTCTTGCATATCCTTGCCCACAGTTAGAGGCAGCCAACCCCCTGCAGCAGTTTCTTACACAGGACACTCAGTCCAGTCCCAGAGGGTGCCCAGCACTGCATCATGGGGCTGGTAGTCCTTCAAGGTCAGCATACAGTACATAGATGTCTGTCTAATGACAATACATCTGAAAAGATTCAGGGGCTCCTCAAATAGGGGGGCTATGCCAGAATCTGACTGTAGTGCCAGGACCTGACATGCTTGGCAAAGGACCTTTTCTTGTTGTTGGCCATAGCTAACTGTAACCAATTAGCTCATTTTATCATTTAATGGTGTTATCTATTGTCATTGTTAACTTATATGTAATTTCATATGTAATCAATGTGTGATGAATAGTTTAAATTGTAGGATTATAGGAGTACAAAACTGACAAGTATTTAGGAGTGATGAGTGTGTATTAGGTATATAACTAAACTAAAGCCACAATGCACCCCTACAGGTTAAGGCCTGTAAGATTTCAGTTTAGCCACACTAAACCTCAGGCTTAAGGAGACTTGATATGAGTGGGTAACTTAAGATTGACTCTATGCCATAAAGCATAAGATAACTGTAAACGATGTGCTAATAGGTGATGTTCTAAGAAAATATGGCACCACGTTCCTGTCCAGACAGCAAGACACCTGATTGTAACATTACAGAAAATTCTGTTCTGACTGCAGGTTACCATGGGAACATGTTTATGTCAATGTTAATAAGATATTAATAAGAAAAAGGGGAACTAAGAGAACAAGCTATGACAAGTGGTACCACAACATTTATTGAGTGTGGAAGTACAAATAAGGAAAAGCAATTTGGAACCCTCATGCATATGCATAGGGTATTAGGTGTGGTCAGAACAACAAGATTAAAGAGATTTTCTAGTATGGGGAGGAACTTCCCCAAGGGAAGTTCTCACTGGGAAGATACCAGCAGAAACCACCCCTCTGTCACTGGCCACTTGTTGAGAGATCTACCAGACTCTATAATATATTTGGATGAGTATGAATATGCCATTGGCTATTGTTTGGTCTCTCTCAGGTTGTGTAGCTGTGTGCGTGTGAGTGGTAACTTATAACACAAACAACATTTTTTACTTGTAACTGTGTTTGTGGTCACTGTCCTCATTCTTTGTGTACTTCTAGAGTCTGCAAAACTAAGAAAATTGCTCAGGGTACCACTCACCCTGTTGATATTTAAACTGTAGCCATAGAAGCTGGACTCACTATAATTTACAACAGAATTATCAGTTCATCCAATTAAATAAAGACTAGATAATACAGGAGACAGTTCACTGTTTAAAGATCAGCTATTAGAATAAAGTTCAAGAGTTAAACACCAAGCAGCTGTACTTGAACTAGGAGGATTTCTTCCATTTTTTTGGAGTCAATTGTCTAGCCATGGGATAGAGAGGACAAGGAACACTGGCTCATGAGATTATGGCATAAAACTGGTGGACTCTCAGGACACAAGTCTGGGGATCTGGAATCGAGCTGCAGCCGCACTACCAAATAATGGAGTTTGGATGAGAGTCCCAGTCGATCTCTAGTTCAGACCCCCATCCTCTCACACAGTCCTAGGGCCCAGATCTTCAGGGCTTACTGGCCCAAGTCAGACAGATTTGTGTGTAGACATAAAGTGGGTTGGGGCTCAAGCCTGAGTCTAAGCCCAGGCTTACCCTGAAGTGTAGACATACCCAGTAACACTGGGACTTCATACCCACTGGGTCTAAGTTGGGATACCAGCCATAGGCATGTTACAAATGGGAGGAAACCAAAGCAAAAACTAAAGCTGATGTTTGAAACACAATTTACATATCAATAAAGAGCTACCTCCAGGATTTCAGTGGTTAAATTATAGTCATCTTTATATGGTCACATAGAATCTTCCAATAAAATTCATAATAATACAGCTTGTTATATTTAACTAGCAATCAATTGTAAATAAAATGATAATTTCTTAGAATTTAAACTTATTTCTAGCAGACAAGTGACTCAAAGTTGAAGCTAGAAGAATTCAGGATGAAAATAAGGTGAATATTTTCAACAGTGAGGGTAATTAACATTGGAACAATTTACCATGGGTCATGGTAAATTCTCCATCACTAACAATTTTTAGATTGGGATTTTTTTTCCCCAATGCATGCTCCAGTTCTAAGGGAATTCTTTTGGGGAAGTTCTTTGGCCTGTGTTATACAGGAGGTCACACTAGATGATCACAGTGTTACCTTCTAGCCTTGCAATCATAAAAAAAAAAGATAATTCCCAAGACATAACATATACATGTGTGATCTTTTAGACAAGGAAGACATGAACTTAGGGCTGTTTTAGATATTTGAAAACCCATTTGTTAGGTGTCATTCTTAAATAAACTCTGCATAATGTATCCTGCACTTTTACATACCCGCACATGCGCTCACTCACTACCAGTAAAGACCAGAGGTGTTAGAAATAACAAGAATAAGAATACTGAGCAAGTAGAGACACCCCTTTGCTGAGGAAAATAAAAACAAGAAGTTCTGAGGTTCCCAGGGATGTGTCTCTCTGATGTCCAGTCCTCAGACAGTATCAAGTTTGATGCTACCAAAGAGACAATTAAATACGCAGAACTGTTATGATTTATAATAAAAACATGAGTAAGTTTATTACTAAAGGACAGAGATTTGTGATACCAAGCAAGAGTAAAAGAGACCCAATGATTACATGTAAAATCAAAGTAAAACACACTTTCTATCGTCTACAACCCAGGTCTCAGACAATTTCTCACCTAGAGTTAGTTCTCAGAATATTCAACCTGCATGGCTGAGAGAAACCGTTTCACAGGTTGCAAGAGCACTGGCCTCTTTGTCTCCAAAATGTTGGACCAAAAATGAATCCCATGTCTTCTCTGTTATTGTAGAACCTTGGAAATGGATTCTTTGAAGCCAAAGTTACACTTCCCAGCTGCTTGTTCCTTGGGGTGTAGTCACCAGCTCCTTCCTCATCCTCTGGTCAATGTGATTTTTTTAATTGATCTGATGCAAATGCACTTTCACTGTCTTTAACTTTTAATCAAGCCCTCCTGCTTTCTCACCTGCCTGTTAGCTTGCCCCATGCAGGGAGGTAAATGCACATCCCTTAGTCTAGGACAGGCTTGTTTATCAACTGCCTCCAAAACATATTTTAAGAACACACTTCCAGAACACGTTCATAACTCTGTATGCACACCCCATAGATACATCATACAATGATATTCATAGCCAATGTATCACCAGTTTTCATAGATACGTTACAAGACACTGTTTGGGTACATATTCTGACAATATGATGAGCTCCAGACCAGCAACAGTGCACAGTAATTATTCAGCAAGTATTTTAGGAGAACTGGAATGTTAGAGAGAATCATGAACTGCTCAGAGACAACTCATGCAGAGAAGCAGCAAAATTTGTCAAGCATATGACTGGTTATGACTTATTTACTTGGTCTTAAAAGAGAACAACAAGGACCTGAGTCTCCTCCCTGTCAATAACCCCCTGCTCAGCCAATCAGGATAGAAACTGAGGCTGAGGGTTCTCACCAGAGAGCCCAAAGGATGGCCCAGGTCACTGGTGGGGAGCACTGCTAGAGCACTATTTCAGCTCCACATTTTTGGGTGGACCTCCCACAGTGACAGCTGCAGAGCCCTCCTCCGTCACTCTCTCACACACACACACACCTACCTCCTGGTGTTGGGATGGGAACAGGACAAAGGACAAAAGAAGCAAGAGATGAAGAGAAAGGAGGGGGGGATGGATAGAGGAAAAGGTGAAACAAAAAAGACAAACCCTAATGTCCCCAGTGATTCTAAGGGACAAAATCCCAGGCACGGAATAAAATTCTGCTTCCTTAAGCTCGTGTTTTCCATGCCTAGAATTCAACTGTCATCAGATGGATCAGACTGAACAGCTTTCAAACCTCGAGGAGGCTCTTACCTTCTAAACAGGGACGGCTGTTTTCTAGTAAAATCACTGAAAGAGAAGGAGAAAACTTGAAAGAGGTTCCTCCTGGCGCTCACGTACCCGAACCCAAATACTCTCTCAGTCCTCAAAGAGAGACCTGGAGAAGGAGACTTACTGAGGCAAAGCCACAGGGGTCTCTGAGGTTTCCCTGGCCCCTCGCCCCTGTCCTGCCTGGCTGATGTCAGCATCTCTCTGTGAGGTCACCACCTCCCCATCACCTTTGACCAATAGTCTGAGGTCCTGCAAAAAGCCTTTGTAATGTCACTGCCACACCCCTCCCTTGCTGTGCTAATGTCCTGCCCCTGGCCAGGCACTTTGCAGGTTTGAGCTACTCCCTGTGGATCACCCCACTCAAGGAGCATTCGTTCTAGGAAGCAAGCTGGCTAGAAAGTAAAACATCAGACGCTGCTCCCAATGCTACACTCAGTTTTTCAGAAATTAGTAGATTTTATGGCCAGAGGAGACCATTAGAGCATCTAATCTGACCCCCTGCATATCACAGGCCTCCTGTATAACACAATAGCTACTTTTGGGGCAAACACATTCCAGAAAGGCATCTAGTCTTCATTAAATGACATCAGGAGATGGAGAATCCACCAGTTTCCTTGGTAGCTTGTTCCTGTGGTGAATCATCCTCACTGTTGAATATTTGTGTCTTATTTGTAATAAGTATTTGTCTCTTTTCACCTTCCAGCCATTGGGTCTTGTTATGCCTTTCTCTGCTTGATTAAAGAGCCCTTTAATACCCAATCTTTTCTCTCCACTAAGTCATTTCAACACTTCAATGAAGTCACCTTTCAATCTTCTTTTGATTAGCTAAACAGGTTGAGCTCTTTCAATAGGTCACTAGAAGGCATTTTTCTCCAGCCCTCAGAACATTTGATGGCTCTTTGCTGCCCCAGCTCCAATTTCACAACATCTTTTTCAAATGAGGACACCAAAACTGGAGGCAGTATTCCAGTATCAGTCTCACTGATGCCCTGTCACCTCCTGTGACGTTATTGACATAATCTGTAACTGTATAGATTACCATTGCAACCACTGTTACATATTTGCAGCCAATATTGTAGAAAGGTTGTCGTGTAAGGGGTCTAAGGAGAGGTTATGACTGGCTGATTATAATTATGTCATCTCTAGATGTGTATCATTTTTTGTAGTTGATGTTATGAATATTGGCTCTATGCTGCCCTTATTTCAAACTTGTGCTATGCTTCCGGGGAACACCCCAGACAAGTTGGTGTCAGTTGTGCCTAGCCTGCTTGATGGTCCATTAAGGACCATCAGCTATACAATCGACCCATTGAGAGAAGGCAGATACGCCTTGTGACTCAGCAAGGTTTGCAGGGACAGAACTCTAAGGTTTTTCTATGCCATGTGCTGGATAGAGTGTCCTTGGGACAAAGAAAGCAAAGACCACATGGCAAGAGACTATAAAAGGCTGAGGCCTTGCATCCATCTTGTCTTCAGTCCTGCTTCATACCTCTGGAGGGACTTTGCTACAAACTGAAGCTCTCTACAAAGGACTGAATGACCCATCCCAGCGGGGTATGTTGTCCAGAGACTTGATTTGAACCTGCAGTTTATTCCATCACTGCTACAAGCCTGAATGAAGAACTTTGCCATTACTGTATGTAATTGATTCCTTTAACAATTTTAACTCTCATCTATATTTCTTTCTTTTTATGAATAAACTTTTAGATTTTAGATGCTAAAGGATTTGCAACAGCATGATTTGTGGGTAAGATCTGACTTGTCTATTGACTTCGATCTGGGGCTGGGTCCTTTGTGGTCCTTTGAGAGAACCTTTTTTCTTTTACTGGGGTGTTGGTTTTCATAACCATTCATCTCTATAAGGAGTGGTGCTGGTGGTGATACAAGGGAACTGGAATATCTGACGGAATTGCTTGTATAACTTCTGGTTAGTGTAGCCTGATTTGGGGTGTGTTAGTAATGTTGATTTAATTTATCCACTTAATTAAAATTTATTTAATTAATTTTAACTAATTAACAATATTAATAATAATATTTTGATATTAATTAGTATGGGTTTAGGCTCGCCAATTTGTTTGATGAGAAGATAAAGTTCGTCCTGAATCAGGCTTCACAGAATTTATAAAAGGCCCTTTTGGGGTATGACAGGAAGCTCACACTGAGACAGATATAGTCATAAAGACCGTTTATTAAAATCATTGAAATAGTAAGCAAGTGGTAAAACAGTTAGAATTACAGAGTTACAATTATATTACCATTATTCAAGAGATACATATGATAATACAATATTATGTGCTGCAAACTTTGGTTAATACTCACACTCTGTTTTAATAGCCTGGTGTTGGAAGAGAAGGGACCATGCCTGTGGCAGCCCCGTTTTCACACCTCTAGCAGAGGAAGCTAAATGCAGAGCTGTTAAAGCTGTTTACTCTTTAACTTAACTCAATGAGCCTTAAACTGAAATAAAGCGTTGGGAAAACAAGTTTAGCGTAGTTCCCTTAAAACTTAAAGTTTGAAAAGAAATAAAGTGTGGCCTATTAATAGTCAATAGCAGTCATAGATGGGTAGCATTGATACGTTGTTGAAGGTGGAGGCAAATGAAGAGTAGACAGGTGTGGATAGGTGGATAGATTGTCTGCCTAATGGCGAGATGCATCACCTTTTTATAGGGCATTGGTCAGAAATCCTTCCTCTTATGCCCAAATTTCATCCTTCCCCCACGGAAATGTTAGGGTACATGTACCCCATAGGTTAGTATGTATGTGTGTATGGATGACAGGTATGTACGCACTTGTGGTGTACTGGTTAAGTTTGTGGGTACAATTTTGAAAAATCCCCTTTGCCATCTTCATGCTTTATTGGTTTAGGCAAAAGGTCTAATCACATGAACTGGAATCCATCTTTAATCTGGTGTTTTTCCATTGAAAAGGAGGGGGTGGGAACCCAGAGGGACAAAGGATTCCCACTTTATGCAAAAGATATATATAAGTGGGTGGAACAAAGAATGGGAGAGCCATCATGAAGAATCCCCTAGCTACCACCTGAGCTGGAACAAGAGCTGTACCAGGGGAAGGAATTGTGCCCAGGCCTGGAAGGTGTCCAGTCTGAGAAAAAACTTACTGAAACATCTCTGAGGATGAGATTATCGGTATTCACTTTGATTAGACATAAATTTGCGTGTTTTATTTTATTTTGCTTGGTGACTAACCTTGTTCTGTCTGTTACTATTTGGAACCACTTAAATCCTACTTTCTGTATTTAATAAAATCACTTTTTACTTATTAATTGACCCAGAGTATGTATTAATACCTGGGGGAACAAACAACTGTGCATATCTCTCTATCAGTTATGACAGCTGGGAATGGGCGAAAGGGGATGGATCACTTGATGATTACCTGTTATGTTTATTCCCTCTGTGGCACCTGGCATTGGCCTGTTGGAAAACAGGATAGTGGGCTAGATGAACTGGTCTCACTCAGTATGACTGTTCTTACCTTCTAACTGCTTTTTATTAAAGAGACGACCTTTCGGGCTACACAGAACTGAAGAAGAGTTTTGGGTTAACTCCAAAGCTTGTCTCTTTCACCAACAGAGGTTGGTCCTCTACAAGCTCTTCCCTCACCCATCTTGTCTCTCCTGAACTCTGAAAAGTGTTTTCTCTCCATTCCCCTTGGAGAGAAGTTAAGGTTTCCCTTTGGGAACCTATCAGGCTGAAGCAATTGTATTGATTGTGACACTGGAATTGAAGGACTATTTAATATTATAAATAAATTAGTCTAAATCTGAGCTTCCTGTTTCAAATTGGTTTTGCCAAGTCAGTTCCCAATTCTCTTCTAGAAAGGCCTCCAGGATGCCTGGTCATGCCAGCAGAAGTGGCAAGGAGAAAGCCCCCAGTGCTGCTCTTAGTCTCAGGTGGATTGTTCAGTGCCAGAAGGAGCTGATTTGTTTGCTGCCACAAAAGGTATCTGGGCACCAGATCTCCCTGCTTCTTCCAGCACAACCCTGGCTCTATCCCTGCCCCAGTCACTGGTGTAGGAGGTGTGACGAACTGGGACTGTTCTTACTGTGGTCTGTGAATGCTGAGTGGGGGGGGGGGGGCAGAAGGCCTGGGAGGACGATCTGCCCTGGGGGAGGAGAGACTGGCCTTGAGGGAAGATGCCTGAGCATGTAACATGAGAACCCAGGAAGGGGTTAGAGGCCAGGTGACACCTCTGCCCTGGAAGCTGAACAAAGGCTGGGGGAGGAGACGCTGCGGAGTGAGAGAGTTTCAGGAGAAGGCTGGGGAATGGAGGGAAGCACAGACAGGGCTCTGACCAGGGCCAGCTCTAGGTTTTTTTGCCGCCCCATGCAAAAAAAATTTTGGCTGCCCCCCCCCCAGCACTGATGAGCCCAGCCGGCCGCTCACTTCACACACTCCAGGAGCTCCTCTTGCCGCCACCACAGCCCGGGCTCGGATCCAGGGGACCCCGCTTCCCTCCCTCCCTGGCTCCTCACACACTCTGGGCAGGGCCGCGCAGAGGATTCGGGGGCCCCTTCCATAAAAAAAAGTTGCAATACTATAGTAACATGGGCCAGCTCTAGGTTTTTTGCCGCCCCAAGCAAAAAAAATGTTGGTTGCCCTCCCCACCCACTAGTACCCCCCCACCCACACCCCTGCCGCCCCAGCACTGGGCTCTCTCTTCCCCCCCCACTCACACCCCCTGCCGCCCCAGCACTGGGCTCTCTCTTCCCCCCCCGCCACTCACACCCCCTGCCACCCCAGCACTGGGCGCCCCCAAACGTGGGATCCGCTACCAGCATGCAGCAGCCAAGCCCTGGCCCAGCCACGACTCTGTTCCCATGCAAGTGGAGCTGCTGGGCGGTGTGGAGCGGGAGTACTTCTAGGTGATGGTGCGGATGCGGGGCGGCGCGGAGAACACCGCCCCCTCCCTGGGCTTCACAGCGCTGCTGGTGGCCGAGGTGGATCAGTTTGTGCTCACCACCCTCATCCCCAACATGCTGGCAGCTGAGTACCTGGAGACCCCCCGGACCTGCTGCTCTTCAGCCTCACGGTGCCCTGGCCCATCCCCGGCGGGCGGGAAGGTGAGGATCTCTGGCTGTGGGGCTACCTGCTCAGCACCGACGAGCCCAGCCAGCTGCTCACCTCCTCACACACTCCGGGTGCCCCTCTCGCCGCTGCCACAGCCCGGGCTCGGCTCCAGGAGACCCCGCTTCCCTCCCTCCCTGGCTCCCCACACACTCTGGGCAGGGCCACCCACAGGATTCAGGGGGCCTGGGGCAAAGCAATTTCGGGGGCCCCTTCCATAAAAAAAAGTTGCAATACAATAGTGACATGTATTTGGAAATGTAAAAAATAACCAGTGAAATACATTCAAAAATTAATTTGTAATAATTTGAAAATACACCAAATGCTTTAATGGTATGTATACATTTGCATAAGGGGCTGTTGCTGCCCAGGGTGCTGGACTGTGGAGCATCCAGCTCAGAGCTGTGGGAGGGATGGTGGCTCATAGAATATTAGGGCTGGAAAGGACCTCAAGAGATCATCCAGTCCAACCCCCTGCTCAAAGCAGGACTAATCCCCAAATAGCCCCCTCAAGGATTGAACTCACAACTCTGGGCTTAGCAGGCCCATGCTCAAACCACTGAGCTATCTCTCTCCCTGGCTCCCAGGGGCTAGGCTCAGGACTGTGGAGAGATGGGGTCGGGGGGTGCCCGGCTCAGAGGGGCTGGGCTCAGAGCTGGGGTCGGGGGGTGCCCGGCTCAGAGGGGCTGGGCTCGGAGCTGGGGTCAGGACTGTGGGGATGGGGTCGGAGGGGTGCCCGGCTCAGAGGGCTGGGCTCAGAGCTGGGGGTCAGGGCTATGGGGGTTGGGGTCAGGGGTGCCCAGCTCAGAGGGGCTGGGCTTGGAGCTGGGGGTCAGGGCTGGGGATGGGGATGGGTCGGGGTGCCCGGCTCAGTGGGGCTGGGCTCGGAGCTGGGGGTCAGGGCTGTGGGGGCTAGGGTCAGGGGGGTGCCCAGCTCAGAGGGGCTGGGCTCGGAGCTGGGGGTCAGGGCTGGAGGGGATGGGGTTGGGGGAGTGCCTGACTCCGGCCCAGGCCCCTTACCATGCTGCTTACCCCCTCTCCCAGACAGCGCTGCAGCGGCGTGGTGCCTCAGTTCTCGCTGCCCGGCTGCAGCTCGCAGCCCTGCCCCCTTACCAACTGAGACACCAGGGGATGGGGGAAGACGGAGGCTGGGGAAGCCTCTGACATACTCGAGGGGGCCCCCGTGGGGACCGGGGAAAATTGCCCTCTTGCCCCCGGGCGGCCCTGACTCTGGGAGCCCCTCTCGCCACTGCTGCAGCCCGGGCTCGGCTCCAGGGGACCCCGCCTCCCTCCCTCCCTCCCTGGCTGCTCACACACTCTGGGAGCCCCTCTCGCCACTGCCGCAGCTCGGAATGTGTGAGGAGCCAGGGAGGGAGGGAGGCAGGGCCCAGGATTCAGGGTGGGAGGAGGGGTCCCGCTGCTGCTGCTGCTACTCCGAGTCTCCCCAGGGCAGCGCAGTGTTTCCCCGAGTGGGCTGTGCAGGGCGCCGCCGGGCCGGACAGGGGGCACAGATCCTGGCTCGCCTGCTGACGACAGGGCTGGCTCCCAGCAATGCCGCCCCAAGCAAAAAAATAAAAAATAAAAATAAAAAAGGGGGGGCGGAGTGCTGCCCCTTAGAAAGTCCCAAGCACATGCTTGGAGGGCTGGTGCCTAGAGCCGACCCTGAATAAAGCATTCATGCCACTTAGTTGGGCGCATTGCTGCGTGTTGTTGGCTGAGTGATCACAGCACCGGGAGGGGTTTTGCTGCTTATCACTAGTGCAGCATTGTAAGACACAGCCCAAGCTGAAGAGATAAGAGGACAGAGCAGTCCTACAGTTTGGGATTGTACCCCATGGATCCCACCACACAGAGACCCTGCTGTGACCAGCCGTGGTAATATTGTGCTTAGTACTCTGCCTTGTAGCTTCAACAGCTGCACATGCAAGATGAGTTACAGATACTTTGACCTTGTATCCATGTTTATCCAATGCCTCCTTTTGACACTTGTCAGCAAAAAGACCCATTTCTTTTGAAAGCATTTGTATGGCTAGCCAGAGTCGGGCTTCTCTGTTAACAAAAAAGATTGACCAAAAGGTGACAAGAGGATGCATGTTCAGCAAGGCAGCACTGGATGCTGGATCTTGAATCTGCTCTTTATCCAGAAGGTCTCTTGGCAAGCTCTGCCACGGTACCTGTCATAACTATAAAGGGAAGGGAACAGCTCTCCTGTGTACAATACTATAAAATCCCTCCTGGCCAGAGACACCAAAATCATTTTATCTATAAAGGGTTAAGAAGCTCAGGTAACCTGGCTGACACCTGACCCAAAGGACCAATAAGGGGACAAGATACTTGCAAATTTTGGTGGGGGGAAGGCTTTTGTTTGTGCTCTTTGTTTTTGGGGTTGCTCACTCTTGGGACTAAGAGGGACCAGACATCAATCCATGCTCTCCAAATCTTTCTGAACCAGTCTCTCATATTTTGAACTTGTAAGTAACAGCCAGGCAAGGCATGTTAGGTTTATCTTTGTTTTCTCAACTTGTAAATGTTCCTTTTTGCTAAGATGATTTACCTCTGTTTGCTGTAACTTTGAACCTAAGGCTAGAGGGGGTTCCTCTGGGCTCTATGAATCTGATTACCCTGTAAAATTATTTTCCTTCCTGATTTTACAGAGATGATTTTTACCTTTCTTTCTTTAATTAAAAGCCTTCTTTTTAAGAACCTGATTGATTTTTCCTTGTTTTAAGATCCAAGGGGGTTGGATCTGCACTCACCAGGAATTGGTGGGGGGAAAGGAGGGGGAATGGTTAATTTCTCCTTGTTTTAAGATCCAAGGGTTTGGATCGGTGTTCACCAGGAACTTGGTGGAGAAGTCTCTCAAGGCTACTGGGAGGGAGATAGTCTGGGGGGAAGGTAGACAGAGTTTCCCAAATAACTCTTAAAGGATTTGAGTGGTGGCAGAAAGACCAAATCTAAGCTGGTAATTAAGCTTAGAGGTGTTTATTCAGGTCCCCACATCTGTACCCTAAAGTTCAGAGTGGGGAAGAAATCTTGACAGTACCACTCTCTGGGACTTCTACCATAACTGCTCCATGTTTCACTAACAACAATAACATGAAAGATGAAAGGACAGTAATTCTCTATTTCCTGCAACCCCTGCAGAGAACCCTCTAAAAGGGTCTCTGTGCACAGATAGCCCCAGCGAATCGCATGGGCGTACAACACAGGCTCTCCTGTCACAGCAAATTGTAGCCGGAGCAACCTACTTGCCAATGCCAATAGCCTTTTCATCAACTCCAAACTGAGGATTTGATTCTCTGCAACACTCTTCTGGAAAGAAGCCTTTTCCTTCACAAGCAATTACTTGGATACCAAGGGAGGTCTCTTCTGTTTCCTGGGAAAACACAGGAAAATGTGAGCATAGGAGACAGAAGCCATACACCAAGGCACCACGAGGAGTTGAATCCAGGATCTCCTGTTTACTAGACAGGTACTTTAGCCAGCTAAGCCACAGTGCCTTCCTCAAGGGTCTATTTTCAATCATTCCACTTGATGGTCCAAGACAACCCCTTCAGATTCCAAAGTACAGATGTTCTCCATTTACCTCAAGACTTGCAGACCTTGAGCAGGCTGGCTCTGTGCATGGAAAGCCACAGCTGAGTTGCCAGAGGGCTTCTAACATGCACTTCTCCCAACAAGCTGCTGTGATCATATAAGGATTAGTGCTCTGCGTTTCAGTCACAGCAACTTCAGCTCAACTCTGAGTCATGGTAACATTTCCATCAGATCCAGACTTACCATTTAATACTTTCCAAGACTTAGCTGCAAGGAAGGTTCTCTGTGTCTTGAACAAGCACTTACAAGGATTGCACAATGAGATCTTTTCGTTTTATGAAAAGAGATACAAAAAAAGGAGCCTGACAGAAAAGCCAGGTTCAGCAAGGAAGAACTGGCAGGTCAAGCCAGGATCTCCTAGTTAGTAGGAAGGCTCTTCAGCCAGCTCTGCTCAAAGACCACTATTTAGAGGCCACTTCCCAGAGACCAATTATAGGTACAGACCCATCCTGAAATTAGAGCAGGATATTTTAAAGCTTTATCTCATAGTAAAGTAACACAATTCAACCATGTCAGCACAGAGGAGAAAGCACTCCTTCATTTCACATTCATTGCTACTGATCTCACTGATAAACTTCCTTTCTCACTGCTGCTCCCCGCACTTTAGGGAGTTTTTCCTCTTCTCCCCTCCAGCTGTGGTGATGGGACTGCAGCAGCTCCCCGGCTAGCCAGCTTTGCTCTTTCACTTACATCCACCACTTCTTTGGCTGAAGCTGTGTTTGCCACCAGTTCAATCCATAGCTGAGACCTCAGGCATCAGCAGCTAGTTACCAAGGCTCAGGTCCCAGTGCCATCAGCGGGAGGTTATCCTGGGCTGCCAGGGCTGCAGGATTTGGCCCATGGTCAGTCAAGGGGCTACAGCAACTACATTCTTACATGGTGAGTCCTGCAGGCTATTACCAAACGGCTCTGCCATAGCCTGCAGGGCGGCCTGACTTGCTGAGAATCTGGCAGAAGAGAGACCCTGGAGTAGAGAAGGAAAATGTCCTCAGCAGTCACAGCTGGCAGGAGCAGCAAAGACTGAGTATCAGACACACTTTTTCACCAGGACAGTAAATGTGTACAACCCCCGATATATTCTCCGTTCACTCCCCCTCCCAAGGAAGCCCTATTCTGCTCTATTACACTATCATGGCATGCGAGGGAAGGTCCTCTCATGGATAAATAACTGGTAAAAAGGTAGGTACAAATGGTCAGGTTTCAGAATGGAGAGAGGTCAATAGTGGTGTCCCCCAGGGGGGCTGGGACAAGTACTTTTCAACATATTCATCAATGATCTGGAAAAAGGGGTAAACAGCGAGGTGGCAACATTTGCAGATGATCCAAAACCACTCAGGAAAGTTAAGTCCAAAGCTGACTGCGAAGAGTTACAAAAAGATCTCACTAAACTGGGTGAAAGGGCAACAAAATGACAGGTGAAATGCAATGTTGATAAATGCAAAGCCAAAAATAGCAGTTGCCACTCAAGAGAGGGATCTTGGAGTCACTGTGGATAGTTCTCTGAAAACATCCACTCAATGTGCAGCGACGGTCAAAAAAGCAAAGAGAATCTTGGGAATCATTAAGAAAGAGACAGAGAAGACGACAGAAAATATCCTATTGCTTATGGCCCACCACATGCATTGGCCTCCCCTCAGGCAGGGGGCTTATAGGCCCTTCTGCCATTTGGTGTCAGCAGCAGCAGGGGCTGGGTTCAATGTCTAGGGGAGGAGAGCAGCAGAGAGGGAGGAGGAGGGAGAGTCCTGAGAGGGAAGCAATGAGTGCAGAGTGCAAACCGACCAGCTGAGGGTCTCACAGAAGTCCTGAAATAACAGTAGCTGCAGGTCCCACGGTGTAATCGTTTAGCACTGAGGACTTTGAATTCTGCAATATGAGTTCCAAGTTCAGTGGGGCCTTGTGTTGGTTTGCCATAATGCCTCAGAGCTCAATGTGCTTGATTTCCCTGTTCCTAAGTGCACTAGAGTAAGTTTTCTCCTCCCTGCTGGGTGACTGACACCTCCTAGGGATTTGGTCTGGCTGGTTCAATAGGTTGGAGCCCTAGCATTTATCAGTCTGGCCAGTGATTCATGCAGGTTGATCTGATGGTTGTGTTTCTTGCTGCTTCGCCTGATGCCCACAATTTGGTCCTTGTACTGGCAGCTGCCATGTGCTTCCTCTTGCCCACATGGCACTTAAAGGAGGGAGTATCAGGGCCAGGCTTAATAATCAGAGGTAGGCAGGAGGGAGGAAGAGTCCCAAGCTGGAGCCCAGCACACCTTTCCTCCTCTGGGCTCTAGAGCAGAGGCAGCTGGTGCTGACAGCTCTAAGGGTACGTTTACAGTACAAAATTAATTCCAAGTTATTTTATTCAAATTTCCTGAATTGAGTTCGTACATTCGATGTTGTGTGTCCTCACTAAAGCATGTGAATTCGGAGGAAGTGCGTCCACAGTACCGAGGCTAGCATTGAATGGCGGAGCGTTGCACTGTGGTAGCTATTCCACAGTTCTCACAGTCTCTGCCGCCCATTGGAATATTGGGTTAAGCTCCCAGCGCATGATGGGGCAAAAATATTCTTGTGGGTGTTTCTGGGTGTGTGCCGTCACTCACTCCTCCCTCCGTGAAAGCTACGGCAGATGCCATACTGCCAGCAGACAGTGCAGCATGGTGCACCACCCGTCTCCTGGTATGTTGAATCCATTTTGAATGTCCTCTCCTCTTTCTATCTACTCTCTCATCTAACCATTTCACGCCTTTTCTCAGCCATTGTGAACAGAGCGGCACAGCTTCTGCCGCAAACTATGCAGGTTCAAATCAAGTCTCTGGAGTACACCCATAGCTGGGATGGGTCATTCAGTTCTTTGCATAGAGCTTCAATTTGTAGCAAAGTCCCTCCAGAGGTATGAAGCGGGATTGAAGACAAGATGAAGATGAGACAGCGGCCTTTTATAGTCTCTTGCCATGTGGTCTTTGCTTTCTTTGTCCCAAGGACACTCTATACAGCCCATAGCATAGAAAAACCTCAGAGTTCTGTACATAGGCAGGTCCCTGCTGAGTCACAAGGCATATCTGCCTTCTCTCAATGGGTCGATTGTATAGCTGATGGTCCTTAATGGACACCAACTTCTCTGGGGTGTTCCCCAGAAGCAGAGCACAAGTTTTTCTATACAGACAGTATAGAGCCAATAGTCATAACTTCAACTGCAAAAATGATACACATCTAGAGATAGCATAATTATAATCAGCCAGTCAGAACCTCTCCATAGACCCCTTACACGACAACCTTTCTACAATATTGGCTGCAAATAGAGAACAGTGGTCGCAATGGTGATCTATACAGTTACAGATTATGTCAATGATGTCACAGGAGGTGACACAGCATCAGTGAGACTGATATTGGAATACTGCCTCCAGTTTTGGTGTCCTCATTTGAAAAAGATGTTGTGAAATTGGAGCTGGGGCAGCAAAGAGCCACCAAATGTTCTGAGGGCTGGAGAAAAATGCCTGCTAGTGAGCTATTGAAAGAAGATTGAAAGGTGACTTCGTTGAAGTGCCTTAATGGAGAGAAACGATTAGGTATTAAAGGGCTCTTGAATCTAGCAGAGAAAGGCATAAAAAGACCCAATGGCTGGAAGGTGAAAAGTGACAAATTCATATTATGACTAAGGCACAAATATTCAACAGTGAGGATGATTCACCACAGGAACAAGCTACCAAGGAAAGTGGTGGATTCTCCATCTCCTGATGTCATTTAATGAAGACTAGATGCCTTTCTGGAATGTGTTTGCCCCAAAAGCAGCTATTGTGTCATACAGGAGGCCTGTGATATGCAGGGGGTCAGATTAGATGCTCTAATGGTCTTCTCTGGCCATAAAGTCGACTAATTTCTGAAAAACTGAGTGTCGCATTGGGAGCAGCGTCTGATGTTTTCCTGTCTAGCCGGCTTGCTTCCTAGAACGAATGCTCCTTGAGTGGGGTGATCCACAGGGAGTAGCTCAAACCTCCAAAGTGCCTGGCCAAGGGCAGGACATTAGCCCAGCAAAGAAGGGGTGTGGCAGTGACATCACAAAGCCTTTTGCAGGACCTCAGACTATTGGTCAAAGGTGATGGGGAGGTGGTGACCTCACAGAGAGATGCTGACATCAGCCAGGCAGGACAGGGGCAAGGGACCAGGGAAACCTCAGAGTCCCCTGTGGCTTTGCTTCAGCAAGTTTCCTTCTCCAGGTTTCTCTTTGAGGACTGAGAGAGTATTTGGGTTCACGTACGTGAGCGCCAAGAGGAACCTCTTTCAAGTTTTCTCCTTCTCTTTTAGTGATTTTACTAGAAAACAGCCATCCTTGTTTAGAAGGTAAGAGCCTCTTCGAGGTTTGAAAACTGTTCAGTCTGATCCATCTGGTGACAGTTGAATTCTAGGCATGGAAAACACGAGCTTAAGGAGGCAGAATTTTATTGTGCACCTGGGATTTTGTCCCTTAGAATCACTGGGGACATGAGGGTTTGTCCTTTTTGTTTCACCTTTTCCTCCATCCCTCCCTCCCTCTTTTCTCTTCATCTCTTGCTTCTTTTGTCCTTTCTCCTGTTCCCCTCTCAACACCAGGAGGGGTGTGTGTCTGTGTGTTGCAGGGTAGTGCTCTGCAACTCCCACTGTGGGAGATCCACCCAAAAATGTGGGGCTGAAATAGCGCTCGGGCAGTGATCCCCACCAGTGACCTGGGCCATCCTTTGGGCTTTCTGGTGAGAACCCTCAGCCTCCCGTCCTCAATCTCTACCCGGATTGGCTGAGCAGGGGGTTATTGACAGGGAGGAGACTCAGGTCCTTTTTGTTCTCTTTTAAGACCAAGTAAATAAGTCATAACCAGTTATATGTTTGATGAATTTTGCTGCTTCTCTGCTTTGTCTGAGCAGTTCATGATTCTTTCTAACATTGCAGTTCTGCTAAAATATTTTCTGAATAATTACTGTGCACTGTTGTTGGTCTGGAGCTCATCTGAGAGCACTTTACTCAGGTCATTCAATGTCTGAAATTCAAGATCCGATGGTTAGTTTGAAAATCAGGGCTCTTGGGTCCTATTCCCAACTCTGCTACTGACCGGCTGTGTGACCTAAGACAAGTCAATTCTCCTTTCTCAGCCTTAGCTTCTCCCTCTTTCAAGTAGGGATAATAATGATCCGCACCTATCTACCTCACGGTGGGTGAAGAATGGGGATCCATTGGAGAGTGTCACTAGGAGTAGTGCATAATATGAGGTGTCCTATCATGTTTACTCCGATTATGACATAATAAAATAGCTGAAATAGTCTATTTGATTTGTATTTCTTCTATTTTGAAATTGTTAAGAGCAGCAACTACTTAGCTCAGACTGAAGCATCTTATCTCATTTTTGAGATCTAAGTGTCACCTCTTTGTGTGTGACGAGACAATTTAACACACTGTGACAAACAGGAGATGCTTTTGTTTTGAAACAAAATATTTTTGCAAAGTACTTTCATCCCACTTGTTCTGATTTCGAGAAACAAACTGGTTTACTCTGAATGGGATTTTCTGACTGAAACGGTTTCAATGAAATTTCCCCACCATCTCGATTCCTGGGCTCTATCCCTGCCTCTGAGGGGCTTTTGTCCATTAGAACAGGAGTCAGGACTGGTGTCTTCTTGTTCTGGCTCTGCCACCCCTTGCTGTGTAGGCCCTTGGGTAGGTCACTTCCCTTCTCTGTACCTCAGGCTCCTCCTCATCTGTCCAATGGGAACAGGGACAGTTCTCAAACTCTGGGCAGTTGGGAGTCTGAGTGAGATAAGGGGTGTTAAAGCCCTCTGTGAAGAAGAAAGGGGGGTTTCACGGAATTTAGCACCAAGGAATTCTAAAGTTTGCTAAAATGTCTGTGGAAACAAGAAATGGTTGAGGCCAAACTTTTTAACCACTGCCTTTTTTAAAGCCCATTCGGGGATGTGAGTCCCTGTCTTTTAGGTACTTGGGGTTCTTTGCCAGCAGGAGAGAAGAGGTTCCTGCTTCCATTTTTGTGGCCTTAACAAACCCGGTGCTGTGCCCCAGTTCTTGTCTGAGATCTCTGAAAAAGAACATCTTCCCATCCATGAACAAGACAGGATCTATCTTTAAAAGGAGAACAAAGAGAACCCTGGGACTTACAGACTAGCTAGCCTCACTTCCATAGCTGGAGAGATACTGTAATACATTCTTAAACAATCAGTTTGTCAGCAGCACCTACAAGATAATTTGGTTCTTAGGACGAGTGAACATGGCTTTGTCAAGAACAAATCATTCCAAACCAATCCTCACAGATTCATAGACTTTAAGTTCAGAAGGGACTATTATGATCATCTAGTCTGACCTCCTGTACAATGCAGGCCACAGAATCTCACCCGCTCATTCCTGTAACAAACCCCTAAGCTATGTCTGAGTTATTGAAGTCTTCAAATTGTGGTTTGAAGACCTCAAGCTGCAGAGAATCCTCCACCAAGTGTCCCGTTCCCCATGCTCCAGAGGAAGGCGAAAAACCTCCATGGCCTCTGCCAATCTGCCCTGGAGGAAAATTCATTTCCGACCCCAAATATGGCGATCAGTTAAACCCTGAGCATGTGGGCAAGACTCACCAGCCTGGGCAAGACTCACCAATCCTCTTTCCTTCTTTGGCAGGGTTCCGGGCCAAGTGGAGGTGGGTAAACAGTAGATGGGATCGATCTTGGTGTTTCTAAGGCTTTTGACACAGCCCCATAGGACATTCTCACAAGCAAACAAGGGAAATGCAGTCTAGCTGCAATCAGTATAATGTGGGTGCAGAGCTGGTTGAAAGCCCAGACTCCAAGAGCCCTTCTCCATGTTTGGCTGTCCAACGGAGAGGGTCCGGCAGGGATCAGTCCGGGGTCTGGTACTATTCAATATTTTCATGAATGATTTGGAAACTGGAGTGGAGAGCATGCTTCTAAAATTTGCAAATGACACCAAGCACTTTGGAGCACAGGACTGGAATTCAAAACACCCTTAACAAATTGGAGAATTGGTCTTCTTGAGCCAAACTCCATGGCTGGGCCCCTCTCCATAGATTGGTCTGAAGTGAAAGCCCAAACACTCCTCCTGGGCAGTGCGCTCCGACCTTGAATGGTCAGATGCTGCTTAGCACTGTCAGAGCAGCTTTTGCTGGGGGATTCTCCCAGCACTTTCCAATAGCGGGAAAGTATTAAATCCCCATTTGACTGCTGGGGACAGAGCCCTAGAGGGGGGAGCAACTTACCCAAAGTCCCCCAGGAAAAGGAAAACAACCAGCAGTGGAACTAATAGGAAATCCAGCAATGGAACTCAGGAGTCCTGACTCCCAATCCCCTAGCCCAGTCACTCCAGCAGAGCACACTCCCTCTCAAAGGCAGGGGGAGCGGCCATGAGGGCCTGCTTGTAATTGTCAGCTGTGGGAGGGAGTGTGCAGCAGTGGTTAGCGAAGGGGCCTGGAAAGAAGGACTGCTGGGTCCCATCCATCCTTCTAACACTTGGTGTGACCCTGAGCCAGTAGCTTCCCCTCCCCAGGCCTGTTTCTCATCAGTAGGGTTGGGGTCGCAGTCCCAACAGCCCAGGGGGGTTGGGAGGCTCCAGGAAGGTGTGTAAAGGGCTGGGATGTCAGGATCCTGGAGGCGCTGTCACCCCCACACTAGGGCAGTGTTCTGCACCCCCTGCTGCTGGCCGAGTTTCTCTGTCCCTTGGCAATAAGACAGAATAACCCTGGTTGGGGTTCTAGACTATCTGCTACCCAAGATCCATAAACCTGGAAATCCTGGATGCCCCATCATCTCAGGCAATGGCACCCTGACAGCAGGATTGTCTGGCTATGTAGACTCCCTCCTCAGGCCCTACGCTACCAGCACCCCTAGCTATCTTCGAGACACCACTGACTTCCTGAGGAAACTACAATCCATTGGTGATCCTGCAGAAAACACCTTCCTGGCCCTTTACACCAACATTCCACACAAAGATGGCCTACAAGCCGTCAGGAACAGTATCCCCGATAATGTCACGGCAAACCTGGAGGCTGAACTTTGTGACTTTGTCCTCACCCATAACTATTTCACATTTGGGGACAATGTGTACCTTCAAGTCAGTGGCACTGCTGTCGAAGAAAAACTCAGTTCTCACTTTTTGTTTGGATGCAGCAAAATCAAATACTTTATTATTTCTCCAGTAATTACCATGGAGGGAGAGAGTGCCATAGGACACAGGGTCCTGGACAGGTCTCTCAACTGGTAAACAATCACAGCAAGCCTTTATACCTTTTACAGACAATTTCTAGCAATAATACAGACAGTAAAAAGCAACAAATACATTTTGTTTATACATAAGCTTTTCTGCTATCTCACTAGAAAAACAAGACTGCAAGACTGCACATTGCAAGGTCGTAATAACTTTCACACAATTCACTCTGTCTTACATTATCTTGCTTCCTCACGTCACCAGGGTCACAGTTAACCTAACTCATGCTAACTAACATTCATTAAGATCTCTTCAAAACCTTGTTAATTATTTACTGGCTTCCACACTGCTATGGTGTAACGGGTTGGGACTCACACCTGCGGCGCCTCCTGCTGGTGACTCCGGGAATTAGCTCTGTCCAGCACTGGAACGCCCTCTGCAGGCCGGTGATCCACCTGTCTTCTGGCCCCTGTGTCCCTCCCTGGACCCGGTGCCCTTTTACATGGGGGTGCTGCCCCCTGACAGTAACCCCTTTCTCTTAGGGTCTCCCCTCCTCAGGGAACCCTCACCTTCTATCCCGACCTTGCTTCAGTATTGGCTACTGCCAGTCATTGTCTAGCCCCACACCCTGGGGCAGATTGCAGTATCAGCCTACTCATCACAGGCAAAAGGGTTTGGACCTGCTGCCTTGGCCTACCCCTGGGCTGCCCTCTGCAACCCCCAGTACCTGTTGGCCCTGTGCTAGGCCATAGCCTGGGGCTTTTCAGGCTGGAGCTCCCCAGCTCCTCAGCCTTTCCCCAGCCCTGCTTCACTCTAGGTACGTTGCCTATAGCCCCTGCAGCCAGGCCCTTCTTCCTCTTCAGGCAGAGGAAAACTGTCTGCCTCTGGCCTCCCTGGCCTTTTATAGGGGCCAGCTGTGGCTCAGTTTGGGGTGTGGCCCCAGCTGCAGCCACTTCCCCAATCAGCCTAGCCTAAAGGCTGTCTTCTCAAGCCTCGGCCCCTTCCCAGGGCTGTTTTTAACCCCTTCAGGGCCGGAGCAGGGGTTCACCCTGCTACATATGGGTACTCACATGACCCCAGAGTATGCCAACATTTTTATGGCTGACTTAGAACAACATTTCCTCAGCTCTCGTCCCCTAACATCCCTACTCGACTTGCGCTACACTGATGACATCTTCATCATCTGGACCCATGGAAAAGAAAACCCTTGAGTAATTCCACCAGGATTTCAACAATTTCCATCCCACCATCAACTTCAGCCTGGACCAGTCCACACAAGAGATCCACTTCCTGGACACTACAGTGCTAATAAGCGATGGTCACAGAAACACCACCCTATACTGGAAACCTATTGACCGCTATACTTACCTACATGCCTTGAGCTTTCACCCAGACCACATCACACAATCCATTGTCTACAGCCAAGCTCTAAGATACAACCACATATGCTCCAACCAGTGGCATAGCCAGGTTTTCAGGGTAGGGGGAGCAAAAAACATAAAAAAGGCAACTCCCCTTGGCTCCCCCTCTGGCCACGCCCCCTTGGCTCCCCCCCTGGCCACGCCCCAGACCAAACCCCACCCCACCCGTGCTTCCGCACCAGCCTGCCACCCCGCAGCTCCTCTGGCTGTGTGGTGGGCAGCGCGGCCAGCAGGCACGGCTTCTGAGCTGGCCTGCCGCCCTGCAGCTCCTCTGGCCGTGTGGTGGGCTGTGCGGCCGGCAGGCGCCGCTTCCGCGCTGGGCTGCTGCTGCCGCCCTGCAGCTCCTCTGGCCATGCGGCCGGCAGGCGCCGCTTCCGCGCCTGCCGGCCTGAGTGGAAGCAGCTGCTTCCGCTGAATCCCACCAGCTACGCTACTGGCTCCAACCCCTCAGACAGAGACAAACACCTACAAGATCTCTATCAAGCATTCTTATAACTACAGTACCCACCTGCTGAAGTGAAGAAACAGATTGACAGAGCCAGAAGAGTACCCAGAAGTCACCTACTACAGGACAGGCTCAACAAAGAAAGTAACAGAACGCCACTAGCCATCACCTTCAGCCCCCAACTAAAACCTCTCCAGCGCATCATCAAGGATCTACAACCTATTCTGAAGGATGAGCCATCACTCTCACAGATCTTGGGAGATAGGCCAGTCCTGGCTTACAGACAGCCCCTCAACTTGAAGCAAATACTTACCAGCAACCACACAACAAAAACACTAACCCAGGAACCTATCCTTGCAACAAAGCCTGTTGCCAGCTCTGTCCACATATCTATTCAGGAGACACCATCATAGGACCTAATCACATCAGCCACACTATCAGAGGCTCATTCACCTGCACATCTACCAATGTGATATATGCTATTATATGCCAGCAATGCCCCTCTGCCATGTACATTGGCCAGACCGGACAGTCTCTATGTAAAATAATAAATGGACACAAATCACGTCAAGAATTATAACGTTCAAAAACCAGTCTGAGAACACTTCAATCTCCCTGGTCACTCATTTACAGACCTAAAAGTCACAATATTACAACAAAAAACCTTCAAAAACAGACTCCCATGAGAGACTGCTGAATTGGAATTAATTTGCAAACTGGACACCATTAAATTAGGCTTGAATAAAGACTGGGAGTGGATGGGTCATTACAAAAAGTAAAACTATTTCCCCATGTTTATTTGTCCCCCTACTGTTACTCACGCCTTCCTGTCAACTGTTGGAAATGGGCCATCCTGATTATCACTACAAAAGGTTTTTTTCTCCTGCTGATAATAGCTCACCTTAACTGCTCACTCTTGTTATAGTGTGTATGGCAACACTCATTTTTTCATGTTCTCTGTGTATATATATAACTTCCTGCTGTATTTTCCACTGCATATATCCAATGAAGTGGGTTTTAGCCCACAAAAGCTTATGCTCAAATAAATTTGTTAGTCTCTAAGGTGCTACAAGTACTCCTCATTCTTTTTGCAGATAAATTAATGGAGGTGAAGTCCATTAATAGCTATTAGCCAGGCTGGGTAAGGAATGGTGTCTCTAGCCTCTGTTTGTCAGAGGGTGGAGATAGATGGCAGGAGAGAGATCACTTGATCATTACCTGTTAGGTTCAGTCCCTCTGGGGCACCTGGCATTGGCCACTGTTGGCAGATAGGATGCAGGGTTGGATGGACATTTGGTCTGACCCAGTATGGCCGTTCTTATGAAGGGAGGGGAAAAGTACTGTGAGAGAGTTTCTGTAGTATAGGGGTTCGCACCTTTGCCTAACAGCCAAAAGGTCCCTGGTTTGAAACCAGGCAGAAACATGATGGCTTCCTTTTCCCAGCTCCTAGTGGCCTGTCCCTGCTGTTGTAGGAACAGCAGTGATTTCTATGCTCAACAGGTCTGTTATACTTCCCCCGGCCCCTGCTTTTGTCTCCTCTCCCTCTCTCAATGCCTATGAAGTCCCCCTCCCCCTCCCTCCTGGAATGCTTGTGGGATGAATGGGCTGGTTGAAGAGCAGAAGAGCTCCCAGGTAGACGAGGTGTCTGGGACTCTAATTAGGCAGCACCCACACAACCAGAGCATGGACACTGCCCAAGGTGGAGTGTGACCAACCAGGTGCAGCCAAGTCATATCTAGTCGCAGGCCATGAGGAGCAGCTCCTTAAAAGGAGAAGGGGCCATGTGCTCAGGAGTGCACTCACAAGCTTATACCTCCAGTTAATGCCCTTCACCCGGACTGCCTGGCCAGTGGTTCACTGTGTTGCATTTCATTGTGCCTCAGGAAGACTTACCTTCATTGCGGCACTGTGGGACACTTACCTTGCAGAATCCTGATATCTCCAGTGTTGTGCCGGTCCTGGGTGTGTGTGTGTGTGAGTGTCACACCCCCTCCCCCTTTCTTTTGAGCTTAGCTGTCAGTATAATAAATGTGCTGCTTTCTGCCAAACTCTGGTGGGTTATTAGTCCTCCCTACGCTTACTAGCTGGCCCAATTTCGGGTAACACCTGTGATAACCCCAACTCCTGCAGGACAGAGGGTGGTGAAATGAGCTAAGAAAAAGCCTTGGCAGCAGCAGGGGAAAGCTAGAGGATCTGGGCCAGTCACCTTTTGGAGCCTTGTGGCTTGGTCTCCTCTGCCCTGGGAGGTTGGCCTACAGAGGCTGGCTCATCCTGCTGGCCTCCTTTGCGTGACTTGCCAAAGGAGGAAGTGAGGCAGGAATGGGGTAAAAGAGGAAAGTTGAGCTGAGGAAGGCAGGGCAAAAGCTAAGCGCCTCAGTGCCGCTAAGTGGGGTTAGTAGAGTGTCACCATTCATTCTGCAAAGCCTGGGGAGGTGCAGTTGGCTGCGGGGAGGCAGAATCCTGTGCCTGCCTCTTGGCTTCCCAGGGATGGCTACTTGCAGCCCAGGAGAGGAAGGATGGTTCTGGGTGAAATGAAGACAAGCAAAGCTATAGGAGGAAATTTGGGTGCGGGCTCTGTGCTGGGGGAGGGGATTGGGCTGCAGGAGGGGTGGCACTTACCCTGGGCAGTGCAGCTCCCAAAGCGACTGGTACGCACAATCCTGCGGCAGCAGCTCCTAGGTGGGTGAGGCCAGGGGGTCTCCGTGCACAGCTGCCTGCAGGCGCTGACCCCCAAGCTCCCATTGGCTGCAGTTCCTGGCCAATGGGAGTTGCAGAGTTGGTAATTGGGGCAGGGGCAGCACATGGAGACACTCCCCCCACCCCAGGGGATGCTGGGAAATGCCAGCCACTTCTGGGAGCGGCAGGGACAGACGGAAGCAGAGTGGGCAGGGAGTCACCTTAGTGCTGCTGGCACATCTCTGCACACCCATTGGGGGAGGGGAGCAGAGGGCCTCCATGCGCTGCCTGGGATAGGGGCAGAGCACAGAGCTGCCTCCCCTCCCGGGTCTATTACAGGAGTGGGTGGGTGGGGTCTTTTGGCCTGCAAGGTGCAGCAGGTTGGACTAGATGATCACACTGGTCCCTTCTGACCTTAAAGGCTCTGAGTCAAAAAGGGAGAGGGAAGTAAAGGGGAAAAAATTAAAAAATAAACCCAACATTGTAATACCAGGATGACTCCACCTGCTCACTGTATAGTCCTGCCCCTTTCTTCCTCCCCTGTGTGTTTAATGACCTGCAGGATATTAATTCTCTAATTCCATTGATAAACTGATATAATGTGATGGAAATTAAACCAATTCCTAGCAGAGAAAACACCACATGACTGTATTGGCTGGGAATTGAACCTAGGTCAACTGCTTGGAAGGCAGCTATGCTCACCACTATACCACCAATGCATCTGGCAAAAGTACCACTTATGCTTGCCCAGTAAGGCTAGACCAGAACTGAGGCATTTTCCTGCCTGTTAAAATGTACTTGATTCCCATCACTAAAAAAACCACCTCCATCTTCACCTGGGTTTGAACCATCAGCCTTTCAATTAGGCCACCAAAGTTGTTAATCACAGACACAGGTAACTACCTACTTCCCAAGCTTGTCTATGAAGAACCTACAGGGGTACAACTGGCTAGTGAAGGAGGTGCACTGCTGGGGTTATAAGTTCAGGTCTCACCCAAAGCATCAGTTTTCATTAGCCATGGAGCTTCCCCCACTTACTTTGTCTAATTCACATGGAAAGTGCCATACGAGGGTGATGAGAGTAAATTCTAAACTCTGAAATGCAGAGGTCTGCCCAGAGATTGGGATAAGAGGTTTGAAGAGAAAAAGCTCTAAGAGTATAAAACCAGTCTCCAGGGGCAGGTACAGTACAACTCCTCAACAGGGAGCCATTTGGGGGAGGGGGTTTCACTTCCTCTGTTAAATGTCCTGAGAGGTATTTTAAGGTGAAGATAACGCCATGGCTAACAGTTGACTGGCATGTTCTGGGTTAAAGAACGGAAGGGACTTGGGTTAATAGTCTGAAGATTTGCGTTACCGTCACTGTCTGACCCCCCTTCAGTGCAGAGCAGGTTTGTACTTTGCTGTGTGGAACGCACAGACTCCTGGAGAGCAGGGGCAGCTGTTTCCATGGCAGAGAGCCTGGCACTTAGGAGACTTTCTTGACTTGTTGTTTTGAAGCAATTCAATAAAATAACAGTGGAGCTATGATGTCCGGTCCAAAATTTCAGCCCCCCCGGTGCAAAAATGCTATTTTAGGATCTAAACAGGCGCCTTCCAGCACTAGGACACCTGACCAGAGAGCTCAGTGTGGGTGGAACAGCTGCTGACTCTGAGGGTCCTGGCCTAAATCCACTTTCAGGAGGAAGCGTTTTGATTTATTTGATGGATAATGAGCACCAGCTACCAGGGGAGAAGCCCTGAGAGCTGCTGCCACTCCAGCTGCTGCCGGGGGTAGGGGGGGAGCCCCAGGGGGCCAGCCGCTCCTCCGGCCTCCCCAGGAGTGCTGCTGGGGGCCAACTAGCTGCAGCTGCTCCCACTACCCTTGGAACAACTGGTCGCATTGGCCGCTGCTTGGGTGGCCCTGGAGTCAGCGACAGTGGCCACTATAGAAGTCATGGAGGTTGCAGGAAGTCAGAATCCATCACTGCCACAACCTTGACAGACACAAGATCCCTTACAATGAGACAAAGCCCTCCCTGCTCTGACTGCACTTCCTAGAAGGAAAGAGAACAGAAAGTGAAGAGAGAAGGAAAAAGAGAGACTCCCTGTCACCTCTCTCCCCTGCTCCCTGCCCCTTGTATTCTATAATCCCATCTCACTGGGGTCCCTGTGCTGGTGCCATGGGGGTGACATTAGAGTTCTAGGGATTTAAGGGGAGGGGAAGGGGGCTCTTCACTTCTCAACAATTCACACAAATTTGTCTTTGGGCTGAAATTTCTCCTGTGGGGCCTCTCAGTCAGAGCTGTACCCCACCCCCTTTAGAGGGGACGGGGGGTAATTTTTAGTATTTTTATTTTGAAGTGTTTGGCTTAACCGTAATCTTATCTTTCCCTAACTGTATTGCAATTTTGCATTTATTTTTATTGTGCCTCCGTTTTGTTCATGTCATTGTAATTGTAACAGCAACGGAAACTGCAGGAGCAAAAACTGACCCAAAACTTAATTTCCCCATCATGCAGGAACAGATAAACATTGCACACAGCTGGAATCATAACACAGAAGTCAAGGGGATGGGAGACGCAGGTTTCCAAGTGTTCTGTCTTTCTCAGATGACACATTCCAGCCCCATTGTACATCTCCATCCTGTATGACCTGCTGGACTTTGACACATATATTGTTTCAGTCTATTGATAATGTGATTGTAACACAATGTGACTGAAATTAAATCACTTCCAGACAATGAACCAACAAAAGACAAAAGCCATCATTACATTGGCTAGAAAATGAATTCAGGTTAATTGCTTAGAAGGCAGCCAGGCTCACCCCTATACCACCAATGCCCCACACCCAACCCAGCCCTAGGAGAAAGGAACTGAAGCTCAATTTCAATCATGGAAAAATCTTCCCTGAGAAGGAGGGGCACAGCTTGTTTTAAAGATAAGGTTTGTGTTTGTTCCTGATACATACGGAGGGGCTGGATAGTGCTATGTCCAGCCCCCAAACTCTGGGAGGATAAGGAACAAATTCAGGCTGCCAGTGACCTGCAGGAGAGAGATGATTTTTTTTTTCTGTGATGTATGCTTTGTCCTAAAGGCCTTTGTCTGCCCCTTCCCAGTGACTGTTTGGTACAGGAATGCAGCCCTGCTCCTGGGTGTCTCCTGTAGAAATAATGTTTCTGTGCAAAACACCAAAGCTTGTAACAGAGGAGGGAAAGGAAATGGCCACGCGATGGGACCGGGACATAAGGAATGAAACCCCAAATAATTCTACCATGTTGTTGCATCCATGTTGGTCCCAGGACATGAGAGACAAGGAGGAGGGGGTCACATAATATCTTTTAAAGGATCGAGGAAGGGAGTGTTATTTACTCCTCAGAATAACACAAGAAGTAGGAGGGTCACCAAATGAAATGAATAGGCTGCAGGTCTGAAATGAACAAAAGGAAGTATTTCTTCACACAATGCAGTTAACCTGGGAAACTCTTTGCCAGAGGGTGTTGTGAAGGCCAGGACTAGAAGAGGGTTCAAAACTGGACTAGGTAAGTTCATGGAGGATAGGTCCATCAATGGCTATTATCCTGCATGGGCAGGGATGGTGTCCCTATCCTCTCTGTACCAGAAGCTGGGAATGGGTGACAGGGGATGGATCACTTGATTACTTGTTCTGTTCATTCTCTTTGGAGCACCTGGCACTGGGCACTTTCGGAAGACAGGATAGATGGATCCTTGCTGTGACCTAGTATGGGCGTTCTTTGTTCTAACTTCTGTTTGTGGAAGAGACAAACTTTGGGGCTACACAGAGCTGAAGAAGAGTTCTGGGTTAGCTCCAAAGCTTGTCTCTTTCACCAACAGAGGTTGGTCCTCTACAAGCTCTTACCCTCACCCGTCTTGTCTCTTTCGGACTCTGAAAAGTGTTTTCTCTCAACTCCCTTTGGAGAGAAATTAAACCGTAACGCTGAAGCACTTCTGATTGTGATACTAGGATGACAGGATTATTTAATATTATAAATAAATGAAACTAAACCTGAGCTTCCTGTTTTGAAACTGGTTTTCCCAACTCAGTTCCAAATTCTCTTCTAGAAAGGGCTCCAAGATGCGTGCTCATGCCAGCAGAAGTGGCAAGGAGAAATCTGATGAGGTTCAACAAGGACAAGTGCAGAGTCCTGCACTTAGGATGGAAAAATCCCATGCACAGCTACAGACTAGGGACCGAACGGCTAAGCAGCAGTTCTGCAGAAAAGGACATCGGGGTTACAGTGGACGAGAAGCTGGATATGAGTCGACAGTGTGCCCTTGTTGCCAAGAAGGCTAATGGCATTCTGGGCTGTATAAGTAGGGGCAAGGCCAGCAGATCGAGGGACGTGATTGTTCCCCTCTATTCGACATTAGTGAGGCCTCATCTGGAGTACTATGACCAGTTTTGGGCCCCACACTATAAGGAGGATGTGGAAAAATTGGAAAAAGTCCAGCGGAGGGCAACAAAAATGATTAGGGGGCTGAAGCACATGATCCTAACCCTTACCCAGTCAGTCCTCAGCCTGTAGCAGTGCATAGGATTCTTCCATCCTAAGTGTAGGACTCTGCACTTGTCCTTGTCTAACCCCTCCAGATTTCTTTTGGCTCAATCCACCAATTTGTCTACGTCACTCTGGACCCAATCGCTACCCTCCAGCACTTGGACTCTTTACATGCTTTCACAGATCAAAGAGCACATGTTCCATGATTTCGTAGGGCAGAGTTTTAGGGCTATTTTGAGTCAGAGAACTATGCTATAGGGTGCTTTCCCCATGGGGATTTCACAGGTGGATCAACATAGATGTACAGTGTGACCCTTCTCAGGGTGCTGAGGGCTATGAGTTTCTTTGTTGCCATCTGCCACTAGGAAGAGGGACTTTTGCATTTGGATGCTGGATGTTAGCGACCAAACTCACCCAGCCTGTAAGGCACTCAAGCAACCTCCTCTGAGCCACAGCAGCCCTGCCAGTTGTCAATAGAGGCACCCTAACCCCCGAGTTCCTTCAATATGATTCCCCCGGGGTTTAGCCCCGGTCACCGGATACTTAGAGAAATCTCAGATCCTCCCTTCCTGAAGCACTAGTATATCCCAGGTTACCAGTTTTACTGTAGACCATTGCTCCTGTATCACACACAGTACTTGAGTAGTTATCAAAGAAATGAACATTTAACAAGGGACAGAGATTTAAACAGAAAAATATCACAAAACACAACCTACACTTTTTAGTGGTTACCGTTCCTATCTAAGTAGATTCTCACCTCAGACTTCAGTCTACTGCAGTGGTGGCTAGTCCCTAGGAGCCAGGGCCCTGCCTTTCATGAAGCACCACTGGTCAATAGAGCTCTCCTTGATGAATGGACCCAGAGTGTTTTTCTCCACCCTCTTATAAACTGAATTAGTCTTTTGTCTTTATTCACAGAAAGGACGATTTACTCATTGTCATATTGTCCTTTTCACTTCCAGAAGATTTCAATGTCGCAAGTTTGTCTCTGACAGTTTTCCATTGGCTTTTCTGGGTTGGTGCAAAGGTTGACAATTGAGCAACATATCGCATAACTGGCTAGCAAGGGACATGTGACAATTCCCTCCCACATGAATGGGACGCCCCCACCAAGACCAATGATTGGGGTGACTCACTTTCATTACGATACCATATGGGCATATTTTACCATGTACTTACATTACTCCTTCAATATGACTCGTACACACCTCTCACAGTGATTAGGAGTATCAATAATTTACAAGCTTTTTTCAGCAGAGGTCTCACTGCTATGCTTCCTGAATAAATATCATAAAATCAGTATTAGGTGTGGCAAGTCTGAAAGATCTGAGACAGGAGTTGCTTGTGAATAAGTGACCCCTTTGCCAATTGGCACCAATGAGCTTTTGTCACAGATGCACTGAGCTACACAGTCACACCCTGCGATAATAGAAAGGCCAGCACTTCTCCTAGCTATTGAGTCACTGGTCATCATATCTTCCTTTATTGGGGTGGAAACAAAGAACTGAGTGAGTTCTCTTTCAACTCCAATTCTTTCCAAATCCTTGGCCTTGGTAAGGGTAAATTTACAGTTCTCTGCAGTAGAATCTTTTACAAAACCACTCAACAATATCAGCAATGTTAAAAAAGAACGGCTTACCAAAACATGCCTAGCTTTTCTTTAATTTGGTGAGACACAGGTCCAGGCAAGGGACTGGATACAGGGCTAGATTAGAATCTGTTAGTTACCAGAGCTGGAGATTCTATTAGAAAATAGCTATTTTTCTGCAACTATTAGACTTACAACACTGATTTCATTTTATACACATTTTTAGCACCTACACAGGATAAATTCAACTAAACCCCCACTTCTATTTCCTCAACATCTGTGTCATGAAGGGCAGCATCTCCCATAATATAGGGTAAGTTAGGAGAAATCTTCTGTAGGGCCTGGGTTACAAATGCTTTAGGAACCAAATACATGTGCATTTTACCTACTTCAAAATCACCTAATGTGGAATTCTCTCCCCAGATCATCTGAGACAATATTGTCTTCAACAACTGAACTACAGATGATCATATGCACTTCCTCCAATTAGCTGGGGTTCTGCTGTTGTTCACCTTTTCTGAGTGGAGATTTAAAATCACTACTGTTTCTTTGTTAGTATGTGCAGTAAATTGCAGGGTTCGCTCCTGTTGACATGGGGAAAGTTCAAGTGCAGTTCTGTCATCATGGAGGGATGGGGGAAAAGCAAAACTGAAGTGAAAAATGATGAGTTTAGTAAATGGTCATTTGTCTTAAATTCTCCAATAAATCTGAGCTACATCCTATCAAACTGAACTAATATCCAATTGGGTGAGCAAACAGCCTTCAGGAGAGATAGAATACATGACAACGAAAGTGTCAAGTCAAATTCCGGAGCAGGTTACATCTGATTATTCAGAATCGGGACAAGAGATTCTCCCATCACATTCTCCTCTGATTCATTCAAACATACTTCACTCAGCACTGTCTCAATAGTCAGTTATGTTATTTACAACATTTTTACTATCCTAGCATCCAAATAATAGGGCGGGGGGGGGGGGGGGGAAAGAGACAGACACCTTGCCAGAAGTGGCTTTACCAATAGATGGAACCTGCAATTTTAACTCCAAATGATCACACTGTGTTTGGGATCCATTTGAATTCCCCTTCCAGGTCTTTGACACCTTTATCGCCAGTCACAATGACTCTGATTTAGGATTAAAGAAGTGAAAGCATCATCTCCAGACAGCTGAGAACTGTTCCTCACAGGACACTTTGAGAAGTGGATGGGTAGAATGTGATGAAGATAAACTCTGCATGGCTCAGAAAAAAGGTATCAGTTCTGTAGTGATGGGGAAGGAGGGAATCTCTGAATCACCCCATCCCCTTCCAGTGTCACAGAGGCTGAAATGACCCCTTTTCCCTCTGCCCCTGCTCCTCTTCATTTAAATATAATTTGAAAAGTTCCCAATATAACTGCTCTTCAGCACAATCCAGAGCAACATGAGATCAACTGGAAATGATACAATCTGTATCATTGTTGACTTTAACAATAACTTTGCAATAGAAGGAATGGTATAAATGTGATGCTCCCTCGTTCCGGATAGGAAGGGCACACTTGAAATAGTCATGGGACAATGGAGATGCTAGAAAGGACACACAGATCAACTTCAAAACAGGGTAAATGGCAAAAGGCAAAAATCAGTCACTCATCTGGACAAGCTGAGGGATAACAGTGCAGCAAACAGTTCAAACAGCTTTAAAAGTTAGTATGTGGGAATCAGGAAAAGTATTAAAGAAAAAAGTATGGATAAGCTCTAGAAGTTTTTGTGGTGTTGATCTCCCTTGCAGAGTCTCTGATGGTTAACATGGGTTGAGTGCCAACAGAAGGTTTTCCCACACTCACTACATTCATAGGGCCTCTCCTGTGTGGATTCTCTGATGTTCAGAAAGGGCTAAGCTGGTACTGAAGGTTTTTCCACACTCACTGCATTTATAGGTCCTCTTGCCTGTGTGGTTACTCTGGTGTTGAAAAAGGGCTGAGTCTGTAGTGAAGCATTTCCCACACTCACTGCATTCATACGGCCTCTCTCCTGTGTGAATTCTCTGATGCTTAATAAGGTTTGAGCTGCTATTGAAGGTTTTCCCGCACTCACGGCATTCATACGGCCTCTCTCCTGTGTGGATTCTCTGATGCTTAATAAGGTTTGATCTCTGATTGAAGGTTTTCCCACACTCAGTGCATTTGTAGGATCTCACACCAGTGTGGATTCTCTGATGTTTAGAAAGGGCTGAGCTGGTAGTGAAGCGTTTCCCACACTCAATGCATTTATAGGGCCTCTCACCTGTGTGGATTCTCTGATGTTGAAAAAGGCACGAGCTGCGACTGAAGGTTTTCCCACACTCACAGCATTCATAGGGCTTCTCCCCTGTGTGGATTCTCTGATGTTCAGAAAGGGCTGAGCTGACCGTGAAACTTTTCCCACACTCATGGCATTCATAGGGCCTCTCCCCTGTGTGGATTCTCAGATGTTCAGAAAGGGCTGAGCTGGTAGTGAAGCTTTTCCCACACTCACGACATTCATAGGGCCTCTCTCCTGTATGGATTGTCTGATGATTACTAAGGTGTGAACTGCGACTAAAGGTTTGCCCACACTCACAGCATTCATAGGGTCTCTCCCCTGTGTGGATGCTTTGATGGAGAAAAAGGCCTGATCTTTGAGTAAAGTTTTTCCCACACTCACTGCATTCATAGGCCTTCTCCCCTGTGTGGATTCTCTGATGTTCAGAAAGGGCTGAGCTGTGATTGAAGCTTTTCCCACACTCACTGCATTCATAGGGCCTCTCCCCTGTGTGGATTGTCTGATGCCTAGTAAGGTGTGATCTCTGAGTGAAGCTTTTCCCACACTTACTGCATTCATAGGGTCTCTCCCCTATGTGGATTTTCTGATGATTAGTAAGGTGTGAGCCGTGATTGAAGGTTTTCCCACACTCACTGCATTTATAAGGTCGCTCTCCTGTGTGGATTCTCTGATGATTAACGAGGTGTGATCTGCGAGTGAAGTTTTTCCCACACTCACTGCATTCATAGGGCCTCTCTCCTGTGTGGAGTTGCTGATGCTTTATAAGGGCCAAGTAACCACATATGTTTTTTCCACACTCAGTGCATGTATTTTTTCTCTTTCCCATGAGGATTTCCTGCTTTGTTGTGGTTTCCTTGAGGTCTTTCTGAGTTCCTCGACATGAAATAGATTTACCCACTTTTTCCCCTCGCTGGTTTCCCTGCTCTCTTTCTGGTCTGTGCTGAATCTCACATGATTGTCCCTGCTCATGACTCCTGGACACATTCCTTTCCAATCTTTGCGATAATGCTCTGTGTTTATCCACTTGCTCAACATTTTCCTGCTGAGAATTCTGCGTCTCTTTCTCACATGCCATTGCATCACCTACTGTGATAGAGACAGAAATCTCAAACAGGGATGGAAAGGGAAGACCAAACCATAAAAAGTTCAGGATAGAGGTCAAATAAAAATCAGGAACTGAACTCCCCCAAACTCTTCCCCTAAATGTAGTAGTAGGATTTTATGTTTTATCTGATTTAGAATGAAGGATAAAGAATAAGAATGTAGCATGTATTAAATGTATTAGTGCAGGGGTCGGCAACCTTTCAGAAGTGCTGTGTCGAATCTTCATTTATTCACTCTAATTTAAGGTTTCACGTGCCAGTAATACATTTTAACATTTTTAGAAGGTCTCTTTCTATAAGTCTATAATTTAGAACTAAACTATTGTATGTAAAGTAAATAAGGTTTTTAAAATGTTTTAAAAGCTTCATTTAAAATTAAATTAAACTGCAGAGCCCCCTGGACCAGTGGCCAGGACCTGGGCAGTGAGAGTGCCACTGAAAATCAGCTCTCATGCCGCCTTAGGCACATGTGCCATAGGTTGCCTACCCCTGTATTAGAGTATGATCTGATCATATCCTGCCAGCCACCCTTTTTGAGTAACAGAAAGGAATGGCCTAATGGGCCAATGGTTAGAGATACATCAGCCAGAATCTGTGTCTGGACTGATTTCAAGGCAGTAACAGATCTTTGAGGGTCACCAATTTGTTGTAGATTTAGCATTTTAAAATAAGTAAAAGAATGCCGTGATTGTTTTCTTTTGCATTGCAATTTGATGTTCCTGCTCAAAATGTTGTGTGTAAATTAATTCTGGTTTGTGTGTGAATGAGGAATGTGTGTTTTAAGAGATAAGTGTGAAGGCCATCGTTGAACCAGATGTACAAGAGAGGAACCGGAGACTGACGCAAGGGCTCCAGAAGGCTGCAACACACTCCTAGTGAAATGTCAGAGGAGAGCAGATTGACGACTCTAAAGATGAGACAGGCACCTATCAGTGGGGACAAGACAGCTCTGATCAAAACCAGCCTGGGAGAACTCCCTGAGGAACTTGATGAAAGAACAAGATAAAGGATGAGAAGGACAATTTAAGAAAATAAGCACTCATCAAACAACAATTGATTACAATACGACAGTGCAAAACTCATTGGTCTCAATTAAGGTAAATCAGTATATAAACAAGGTGCCTTGCCATGAAACTCCGGGTTCGACCTGCCAAGACTTGCCCAAAGTATCATGTCATGACCAGCAGAACCCAGCTCCTCCCTACCCGTGATCAACCTAGCTGGCCGCTAGATTGATCCGCACTCTGGAATGGCAACTATAACATACACTGGCGGGACTGTGTGTGGTGTGACTGAATGGAAATACTAATTGTTGTATCTTCAATAAATGCAGCATATTGACTTTTCCCCTGAAAAAGATCCCATGTGCTTCTTATAAGCATAACATTTTTGATGGAAAACTGCAAAAGGGTGAAGACATGCACTGTGGTTGTTGAACATACTGCTAAATATTGCTAAAAGGTATATACCATACGTATAAAGTGATCAACCACTCAAGTGTGCACAGCCTCAGTCGTAGAAGATCTAGGCAATAGGGGGAGGATTAGAGTCCTAGCTCCGACCCGTCTGTAGGGGAAAACTATACAGATAAGATATATACAAACTGTCTAGGTATATACGCCCCCAGCATGGGTGGCGAGTCCTATGGGCCCATGGTGCCTGGGCTCCAGGAATATTCCTGGCCCAGGGCCCGGCTTCAGCAATGTTTGGGGCTGGGTATCTCCCTCAGCCCCATCTTCTGCCCCTGGGTCCCCTCAATGCATCCTTTGGGGCATTTAAAACAGCCTGGGGCCCCCACTCACCACTGGCAGTGCAGCAGAGTAGAGTGGCTTCCTCCATGTTCTTTCCACGTGTCTGCCGGCTCCCCCCTGAATCCCCTGGGCGGTGGGGGGAGGCTGTGTCCTGACCCAAGTGTCCCTGCAGCCAATGGGAAGCTGTGGGGGTGGTGCCTGGGGGTAGCAACACATGGACGACTCCTGGCCTGCCCTGCCTAGGAACCACAGATATCTGCTGCACCCCCCCCCCCAAGAGCTTGTACCCCCCCTTTGCCCCTCAAACTTCCTCCCAGAGGCTGCACCCCTCCCTCCACCCTCCTCCCACTCACAGCCTGCACCCAAACTCAGTCCCAGCGCCTGCACCCCTTATCCTCTCCTGCACCCCCAGCCCTTGACCCAGCCTGGAGCCTGCCCACAGCACCCAAACTCCATCAGAGCGCCTGCACCCCACCCCTTCCCACACATCTCCTCCTGCCCCCAAACTCCCCCCACCAGAGCCTGCACCCCTCACCCCCTCCTACACTCCCATCCCTTGCCCAAACCCAGAGCCTACACCTAAACTCCATTCCAGAACCTGCACCCCCTCCCTATGCACTCCCTCCTGTCCACAAACTCCCTCCCAGAGCCTGCACCCCTCACTCCCTTCTGCACCCCACCCCCTGACCGGAGCCTGCACACCAACCCCCTTCCCACACACCCTCTCCTGCACCCAAACTCCCTCCTAGAGCCTGCACCCCTCACCCCCTCCTGCACCCCCAGAGCCTGCACCCAGCACCCAAACTCCATCCCAGAGCTTGCACCCTAGACCCCCTCCCCCACCCTAACTCCCTTCCAAAGCCCAACTTGTCTCCTGTCCTGCACACCAATCCCCTGCCCGAGCCCAGGTCCTCCTCCCACCACCCAAACTCCCTCCCAGAGCCATTGACAGCTGGGGGTGGAGTTTGGGGGGCAGGTTCTGAGCACCACCAAAATGTCTACAAACCTGCCACTGTGACCCCGGTCGTAGAAGTGCTGGGCCATAAGGAGGAGGGTTAGAGTCCTCGCTCCTACCCGTCTGTCGAATGAAAATTGCATAGGTGAATATACCCTGACCCAGAATATCTCTCCCTGACTAGCAAGAGAGAAGGACTGGCTCCTGAGGTAGGGAGGTAAGAACCTTGGACAGAGCAGTGCTGGGCCAGCTTGGAGGAGCAGATGAGAGCCCTGGCCCATTACCTGCCAGGCTGCGATTCCTGACTAGAAGGGCCAAGAAGGTGCAAGGGGCCAACGGGGAAATGGCCCAGGGAAAATAGCTAGAGAAGGAGGGCAGAGAAGCTGCCGCCAGATTAGAAGGTGGGCCTGGGTCCCCCCCTTCCACTGCACCTGGCTGCAGAGAAGTGTGGCAGAGACAGACTGCAGCATGCCCAAGAGGAGGGGCTAGACTTTGGGGTTGTGGTTGGCCATCAAGGCAGGTGCAAGCCGAAGGACTGTTATCTCCTCTCCCTCCCCCCCCCCCGGAAGGGGGTGAGAATGGAGTAGTGGGCACTGCCGGAGGGCAGTGTCCTGAAGCGGATGCCACTGAGCAGGGAGCAACGTGGGTCTGAAACCAGCAGAGCAGACAACGGGCGAGACACCATGCACAGAGGGCACTTCATGGCTGGTGAGAGCTAATTCCCAGACTGACCAGCAGGCGGCATGGCAGTGGTGAGTCTCGATGCTGTTACACTTTGTTAAACTAAACTCTGCAGGATATAGGAGTTTGGGCAGTGTAGTATTTTGTCAATGATACTGTGATGATTTCACAATTTTAAAGGAAATGATTAAGGAAAGGGACCAGGAGAGGTGGGGGCTGGTTGAGGAGCCCACCCTCCTTGCTACATTGGTAGTGGAACAAAGCCTGTGTCCATGAAAAGGGATGGTTCAGCGAGGAAAGCAGGGTCGGGCCCTGATAAGCAGGTAAGCAACAAATAAAAAAAATGGAAAGCAGGTTGGAAGCCCTGAGGGTATGGTGGCAAAAGTAAAAAAAAAAAAGTAAGTATAGGCCATGGGGAATTCAGATCCTTGGAACAATACTTGGAATGGTTGATGAAGGTGTCATTTAGGGAGATAAACAAGAGATTTCAAACAGAGGGAGAAGTTCCCTTTGCAGAGGCTGGAGGGAATTAAGCAGTTGAATGTTGTAAAAAGTTAAAAAAAGAAAAGTTATAGAAAGAGAACTCTTGGTATCTTTGCAGCCATTCTGAAGGGAAACTGGGCCCTTTTCCAAAGGCAGGTCTGTAAATAAGCCAGGCAAAGAGACAATCTGACTAAATTGTTCATAGTCAAATGATTTCAAATTTGCTAAAACAACACAAGGGGTTTCTATTGGAACGTAACTGCCCACAAATGTAATCTATGTACAGCTGTGTAAAAATTAAAAGCAGTGTAAGGAAGGTTAAGGAAAAGTGTGTATAAAAATATTGTGTAAATATGTGGAGTGTTTAGAACCTAAACCAACACTTGAGTTTGTAAAATTCTTGTTTTGCATGTTTAAGATGAATTGGTTCTGTTTTTAAATAATACCGCTAAAATCCATTTGAATCTTTCATTCAAAGCTGCAAAACTGAGAGACACTTTTTGCCAGACACAGGTAACTAGTGTTGGTTTTTTTGGTATTTAGCGTTTAACCCTTAAGGTACCTTAATGCTTTATAAGTTCAATATCTTTTTAAAAGACCAAAGTCATGGCTGCAGCAGGGCAGTTAAAAACAGGAGAAGGGGGGGGGGGAAAGGCGAGGAAATGATTATGGATTTTTTTGGGGGGGGGTAAAAAAAATAAAAAAAATATGCAGTGCCCCACACTGAGCCTTAGGGTGGCTCTATGTAATCAAACTGTCGCTTTGATAAGAGTACATAAAAATTTTGAGCATAAAAGAAAGTTACACCTTTATGTAAAAATTAATATGGCTAAAGTTATACAAATTAAACTATGGAAGGAATGTGCATTTTCCCCAAAATATGTGCAGTGTATATTGTAGAAGGGGTAGAAGAAATGCAAACACATACCATATTACTTAATTAAAATCCTATTAGGGCTCCAGAGGGACTCACAATAGGTTGTGTTTTCTTTTTCAGATCGCTGTGTGTTTTAGAAGCAGGAGTGAAACGTAATCAAAACTCTGGTGGAAGTTGACTGTGTCCCTTTTAAGACAGAGTCTCTAAGCTGCTAATGGCTTTAAATCCAAAAGCAAGCCAAAAAGTGTCTGTATTAATGCAAATTACCTAACTGATAAAGGAAGAAAAGAACTGCCCATAAATTGCAGCACAAAGAAGTCAAACCAAAGGACAATACAGGAGACAGGTACATCAGAGGAAGGTAAGGGCACTCGTAGAAATACCGGCCCCTACTGACGCCCACGCTTTAAGAATACTGCTAGGAGGAATCAATTTTCTTAGACCACATCTATAAATATGCTAAAATAATTCACCCACTGTGGAAACTGATTTTAAAAAAAGACAAAATAGGAATGGGGAAAAGAGCAGGACTCTGCTTTAACCCTGCTAACACAGAAGGCTCTCACAGCCCCAGCCCTGCGTTTCCCTAATGAATCACAGCCTTTTGTTAAACAAATGAATGTTTGGCAGCTAATAACATGGCCGTGGCTGCCACACTATTACAAAATAGTTAAAAAGGGAACCTTAAAATGGGGGAAAGGGGTCACTAACTGGAATCAAAATGGACAGGCCCTTACTCCATCGTGGATTGCCTTAGCCCACTGGTATACTGCATTTAAAAAATAAAAACGGAAATGAGTACGTGTTTCACAAATTAAACTGTTTATATAAATAATGTTTGAATTATTTGCAGAAAAGGACATCCCAGAACCTGAGCACGAGGTGCTGCTTCACCACAATTTTAATCCTTCCAGTGTCACAGAGGCTGAAATGACACTTCTTTTCCCTGCCCCAGCTCCTCTTCATTTACATATAATTTGAAAAGTTCCCAATATAACTGTTCTTCAGCACAACCCTGAGCAACGTGAGAACAATTGGCAATGATACAAAATGTATCATTGGTGACTCTAACAATAACTTTGCAAAGGAGGAATGCTATAAATGTGATGCTCCCTGGCTCCTGATAGGAAGGGCACACTCGAATTACTTATGGGACAATGGAGTTGACAGGAAGGACAAATGGGTCCACCTCAAAACAGGACAAACGGCAAAAATGGGCCACTCATCTGGGAAAGCTGAGGGATATTGGTGCTGTAAACAGTTCAAACAGCTTTAAAGTTACTATGTGAGAATCAGGAAAATTATTAAAGGAAAAAAGTATGAATAGCCCTAGAGGTTTTTATGGTGTTAATCTCCCTTGCAGATTCTCTGATGGCTCACATGGGCTGAGTGCCAAGAGAAGGTTTTCCCACACTCACTGCATTGATAGGGCCTCTTCCCTGTGTGGATTCTGTGATGTTCAGAAAGGGCTGAGCTCTTAGTGAAGCATTTTCCACACTCACTGCATTTATAGGGCCTCACCCCTGTGCGATTTTTCTGATGCTTTATAATGGCTGAATAGTCACGTAAGTTTTCCCCACACTCAGTAAATGTATTTTTTTTTCCTCTTTCCCATGAGGATTTCCTGCTGTGTTGTGGTTTCCTTGATGTCCTTCTGAGTTCTCTGACAGCAAATACATTTACCCACTTTCTCCCCTAGATGGTTTCCCTGCTCTCTTTCTGATTTGTGCTGAATCTCACAGGATTGTCCCTGATCATGACTCCTGGTTACACTGCTTTTTGATCTTTGCGATAATTCTGTGTTTATCCACTTCATAAACATTTTCCTTCTGAGAATTCTGTTCCTCTTTGTCACATATCATTGCATCACCTGCTGTGATAGACACAGAAACCTCAGACAGGGATGGAAAGGGGAAGGCCAAACCAAAATAAGTGCTGGAGAGAGGTCAAATAAAAAAATCAGGAACTGGACTCCCACAAACTCTTCCCCCAAATGTAGTTGTAGGATTTAATGTTTGTATTTTATATAATTTAGAATGAAGGATAAAAAATAAGAATGTAGCATGTATTAAATGTATTGGTTTAGGATTTGATCATATTCTGCCAGCCACCCTTTTTGAATAACAGAAAGGAATGGCCTAATGGATATATTAGCCAGAATCTGTGTCTGGACTGCTTTCAAGGCAGTAACAGATCTTTGAGGGTCACCAATTTATTGGTTTAGCATTTTAAAATAAGTAAAAGAATGCCGTGATTGTCTTCTTTTGCATTGCAATTTGATATTCCCGTTCAAAATGTTCTGTGTAAATTAATTGTTTTTTGTGTGAATGAGAAATGTAGATATTAAGAGATAAGTGTGAAGGCCATCGCTGAACCAAATGTACGAGGGAGGAACCAAAGACAGATGCAAGGGCACCAGGAGGCTGCAACACACCCCTACTGAAATGTCAAAGGAGGCAGACTGATGACTCTAAAGATGAGACAAGCACCTATCAATGGGGACAAGACAGCTCTGATCAAAACCAGCCTGGGATAACTCCCTGAGGAACTAGATGGAAGAAAAAGACAAAGGATGAGAGGAACAATTTAAGAAAACAAGCACTCATCAAACAACAATTGATTACAGCATGACGGTGCAAAACTCATTGGTTGCAATGAAGGAAAATCACTATATAAACAGGGTGCCTTGCCATGAAACTTTGGGTTCATCCTGCCTAGACTTCCCCAGAGAATCACGTTGCAACCAACAGAACCCAGCTCCTCCTACGTGTGATCAACCTAGCTGGCCACAAGATTGATCTGGACTCTGAACTGGTAACTGTAACATCGACTGGCAGGACAGTGTATGTATGTGGTGTGACTGAATGCACATGCTAATTGTTGTATCTTCAATAAACGCAGTGTATTGCCTTTTCCCCAGGAAAAGATCCAATGTGCTTATTATAAGCATAACACAAATAGGAGAGAGGAAGGGATCAATTTGGCCTTCACATCCCATCCAAATTCACAGGAGGAAGGGAAGAAGCTACTGCCTGGTGTCTACTAGGATCTACAGGAAACCATGAGCTAATTTACCCTGAGGATATGACCCCTGCTAGGGACAATACTGAATCGACAGACCTCCCAAGGGCTTTGTAGGGGATCCCAGACGTTTCCTTCAGGCACTTACAGATTCTGAGTTGGTTTAATGTTTCCTCACCTGTGCAGGGAGCTCTCAGGATCTCTCTTTCCTCTGAACCCTGGAGGTCTGAGACCCATGACTCTTCCCCTTGTTCCAGCTCAGAGATCACATCAGGTTTGGAAACTGGAAACCCTGATCAGATGAAAGAAAATAAAGGAGTTCACTTGATTTCATAACTTTGTCATTAAAAAAAAAAATCTAATATTTTAAACTTCAGTGCTTAGTGTGACCTGGTGTGCCTGGGGCAGTCCTCACTGAAAAGGCCAAGGTCAGGGCAGCCTGAAAAATGGAGGGCAGATGCTCCTAAAACTGGAGTTTAACACTGAAGTTAAACTCACCGACCAGTCACAAACTGTGCTTCTGATTCCCCAAACTCACTATTGAGAAGCTGAAAAAAAATCACATAGCCTTGTTTATTGCATCCCAGTTTTGACTCCCAATCAGCACCTAGGTCCAGTACAGTGAGAGGTTATTTAAAAACTCTGTGCGCATAGACAAACTGTTCTTCTGACCCCAAAGGGTCAACCACATCACCAGGTCAGTATAGGTTTGGATCTTACATAAAATACCATGTTCTGCGCCAGTCCTTTAGCATCTAAACTAAAGGTTTATTATAAAAGAAGAAGGGAGTTGTTAAATGGGAAAGCAGTCAGACACATTCCAAACTCTACATATCAGGTTCTTAGCAGTATTGGTGAGTTGCTGGCTTGAAAGTCCATCTGGAACACATCCACAGTTTGGATGGGTCATTCAGTCCTTCGTTCAATGCTTCAGTTTGTAGAAAAGCTGCTCCAGAGGGTTTGAAGACAAAATGGATATGATGCAGCTGCCCTTATATTCTTTTGGCCTTGTAGCTTCTACTTCCTGTGTCCCAAACACAAACACATGGCATGGAAAAGCCTTGGAGTTCTCAGTATACAGGCTGTGACACAGTAGGGAGCAGGGCAGATTGACCTGGGAATGTCGCAGGGGAGTTTTACTGGGACTGTCTGCATTACGGATGGGATAGCAGGGGATGACTTGAGGAATGATACCTGAGCTAGGAGGGGGGTTCGGGCGGGAAACTGGACAAAGGCTGGAGAACAAGCTGGGAGAAGGCTGGGTGAGACTGCTGGAGGGGGTTTTGAGTTTGGAGAAGTCTGGGGAAGCAGAGGGAACCCCAAGGCTGGGGTCTAAACTCCCTGCCCCCCCCCCAAGGGACCTGACTGAGGGGTCCTGGTTGTACCTACAAGCTCTGTTTGGGTCTGTGTTCCTGTCATCTAATAAACCTTCTGGTTTACTGGCTGGCTGAAAGTCACGGTGAATGAAAGGAAGTGAGGGTGCAGGGCTCTGACTCCCCCATACTCTGTGGCAGTGGTGGGATGTACTGCACCCCGTGGATGGTGCTTCCTGCAGTAACTGGTGAGCAGTAAAATGAAGGGGGACTGATGGGGACCAGTGTGCTGAAGATTCAGAGAGGAGTGGTTTTGGGGGGTGGAGGAGCTACGCTTAACCCCTGGGAGTGTGTGACCAGCAAGAAGGATGGCAGTAATGGGGTCCCCCTGGGGACTGTGGTGAGCAGGCTCAGGGCAGAGTCGTCTGCAGCTTGACCCTGGGAGAGAGGTGGTGACCTGGAAAAGGTCTGGCACACGAGGGGTTCCTCTTGGAAACCGTGGGGAACTGAGAGCACACAGGCCTGTGAGTGGCCAGCGGGAAGATGTGTAAGAAGCGCCTTAAGAGCGACCTAGTCGAGCTGTGCAGGCAAAGGTGGCTGCACATTGGGAGGCTCACCAAAGAACAGCTGATTGCCCAGCTGGAGGAGGAGGATCTGTCAGCGGAGCCCGTCCCTGTCTCTGAGGGAAGCAGCCCGCAGATGAAGGGCAGGCACCAGTATCTGTCCCATCTGGGAGTGGTCAGACAGCTGCCGAGGGCATCCTAGGAGCCCTCCTACCTATTCCTAGGGAAAGGGCTGGGAGGAGCCCAGCAAATACCAAGGGCACCGGGACCCCAGCAGCCATGGCTGCCCCCATCACTGAGCTATGCAAGAAGGGGAAGCCAAAGTGGTCTGGACCAACGAGTGCCAGATGGCTCTCTGTGCGCTGAAGGGGGCTCTGGTCAGTGGCTCAGTTCTGGCAAACCCAGACTTTGACAAGCCCTTTATGGTGTTCACCGATGCCGCAGACATGGGACTGGGGGCAGTGTTAATGCAGGATGATGAAAAGGGGGAGATGTACCCCACAGTGTACCTGAGCAAGAAGTTGCTACCCCAGGAGCAAAACTACGTGGCCATCGAGAAGGAATGCCTGGCTGTGGTGTGGGTGCTTAAGAAAGTAGAGCCATATCTATTTGGGTGACACTTCACCATGCACACCGACCACTCTCTCCTGACCTGGCTACACCAGATGAAAGGAGCCAACGTTGAGCTCCTGCGGTGGAGCCTGCTCCTGCAGGATTATGACATGGACGTCGTCCATAGGAAGGGGAGTGCCAACATGATAGTGGATGTGTTGTCCCGGAGAGGTGACACTGAACATCCCCAGGTCACTGGTCAGAGTGACCCTGCTCAGTTCAGTCTCGAAGGGGGGGAGAGACATGACACAATAGGGAGTGTGGCAGATTGTTCTGGGAATGTTGGAGGGGAGTTTTACTGGGACTGTCTACATTGGGGATGGGATAGCAGAGGGTGACTTCACTTGAAGGATGATACCTCAGCCTCTAACCTGAGCCAGGAGGGGGGTTGCAGTGAGGTGACACCTTTGCCCAGGAAACTGGACAAAGGCTGGAGGAGGAGCCGGGAGAAGGCTGGGTGAGACTGCTGGAGGGGATTTTCAGTTTTCAGCAGTCTAGGGAAGCAGACAGAACCCTAAGGCTGGGGTCTAAGCTCTTTGCCCCCCTAAGGGACCTGACTGAGGTTCCTGTCGTCTAGTAAACCTTCTCTTTTACTGGCTGGCTGAGAGTCACAGTGAATCGCAGGAAGTAAGGGTGCAGGGCCCTGACTCCCCAACACGCCGTGACACAGGCATACCTCCGCCTGTCTTGCTGACTCAATAAGTGTATCCCGTTAGTTCTTTCCATGGGTTCACTGTACAGATGACGACCCTGGATGGACCATTAAACAGACTAGGCAGTGCTGATGCCAATATGTCTGGGGGTGTCACCCAGAAACGCTGCACAAGTCTGGAAATACATATCTACCCTACATATCTATAACTCACACTACAAAGGTGATACAAACATAGGAACAAAATGATCATACTGGGAAAATCATAACATTTTCACTGACACCTTACATGGCATATCTAGCACAATTCATTGCAATAATTTTATTAATAAAATAATAGTAATACAAAGTATCACACAATTCCATACAGTGTCAGACTTAGTAAAACGGTGAGTTCCCATAGCCAGCTCCCCAGGTCACTGAAGATGCCAAACACTTTGCTTCTGAGGGATTAAAATACCCACATATCTGCTGGGAACACACACAGACAGACACAGTGTCAGTCTGTACCCCTATGTTCACTCTTCTAAAAAATTATGACCAATTTTGTACATAGGATGGCTTGTGAGGAATCATTTGAAAACACAATCTACTGAATATTATCCTCCTGTTAAAATGTATAGTAACATTGTATGTAAATGAGATTTTACAGTATATTACTACTGAAAAAGTTACAATTTTGGAGAACACCCACAGACCAGTTCCTCAGAGACAGCAAGGCAAATAGCTGGTCAAATAGCCATTCTCCGGTGGGGGAAGGTGTGAAGAAGACATTTACATTCCATCACAGGGACACTTGAAGCTCGTATCTTCAACAGAGAGCCTGTCACCACGACTCAGCTGAGACTGAAGTTGTTTCTAATAAAGGATTGAATTACCAAAAGATGAGGAAAATGCTTGAGACTTTCTCTCTCCCCTTTCCCTCTGCTCATGATAACTCCTGAAGAGCTGAACTTGGACAGCAGGGGTGGGTTAGGGGGAGTCCTGGCTGAAGGGAAAGCCAGCCTGTCTCAGCATATGGTGAGAAACATTTGCTTTCAAGCCATTTTAGCTTGTTAACTTAGATGCTAGTTTTTATCTTGTATTTCTTTTGTAACCACTTCTGACTTTTACGCCTCACTACCTTAGTCACTTGAAATCTTCTTTTTCCTGGTAGCTAATAATCTTGGTTTATTGTTTATCTAACCAGTGTGGTTGGATTAAAGTGTGTTGGAAACTCCATTTGGGATAACAAGGCTAGTGCATGTCATTTTCCACTGATGAAATGACAGATTTCATATGAGCTTGCGTTGTTCAGCAGTATGCTGGACAGTGCAAGATGCATATTTCTGGGGGAAGTCTGGGACCGGAGAATTTTCTGGGGTTCTCCTGTGGGGTACTGTGAGTCACTGACTAGCAGCACTCAATACTGTGACGCTAGGAGCGAGTTACATGCTGGAGACTGTGTGTTAGCTGCCCGGGAGTGGCTGCTCTCACAGTAAAGCAGTGTAAAAGGCACCCCTGCTTGTGGAACTGAGGGGAAACAGCTGTTCAACACTACAGATTGCACTGTGGTTAATGTCACAGACACTCAATTTCAAAGAGACTCCTAAAACACAGAGAAAGTAAATCCATGTCCCAGAAATGGAAGACTCAAGACACAGGGCAAGAATCCCTGGCACTCCTTCTTGCTGACAGAGAGGTCCAGAGACAATGAGAGAGTCCTGGGGAAGCTGGGAACAGGAACCATGGGCTGGTGGGGTTCAGGAGAGAAAGGGAACAGGAAGGGCAGGGATATTACTGAATGCAGGATCTCAGCAGTACTAGATGTCAGGATAGCACATAGTGCAGCCCACTGGAAAACATAATCCCAACTACACATATAAAATGATGGGGTCTAAATTAGCTGTTTCCACTGAAGAGTGGGATCTTGAAGTAATTGTGCCTAGTTCTCTGAAAACATCCACTGAAGGTGCAGAGGCCATCAAAAAAAAAAACCAACAACAAAAAACACAGAATGTTGGGAATCATTAAGGAAGGGATAGATAAGACAGAAAATATATTGCCTTTATATAAATCCATGGTACACCCACATCTTGAATATTGCATGCAGATGTGGTCACTCCACCTCAAAAAAGATACACTGGAATTGGAAAAGGTTCAGAAAAGGGCAAAAAATGATTAGGGGTATGGAACAGCTTCTGTATGAGGAGAGATTAAAAAGTCTGGGACTTGCCAGCTTGGAAAAGAGATGAAGGCGGGTATGAGAGAGGTCTATGAAATCATGACTGGTGTGGAGAAAGTAAATAAGGAAGTGTTATTTACTCCTCCTCATAACACAAGGACTAGGAATCACCAAATGATTATTAATAGGCAGTAGGTATAACACAAACAAAGGGAATTATTTCTTCACACAACACACAGTCAACCTGTGTAACTCTTTAACAAAGGATGTTGTGAAGGCCAAGACTATAACAGGGTTCAAAAAAAAAAAAAAATGAAATTCATGAAGGACAGATCCATCAATGGCTATTAGCTAGGATGGGCAGCGATGGTGTCTCTAACCTCTGTTTGCCATAACATGGGAATGAGTGACAGTAGATTAATCACTTGATGATTCCCTGTTCTGTTCATTCCCCCTGGGACACCTGGCATTGGCCACTGCCAGAAAACAGTGTACTGGGCTAGATGGACCATTGGTCAGACCCAGTATGGCCATTCTTCTGTACTAGGGAATCTAGTGAGTCCAGTGTAATGGGAGGGAGCAGGAAAATCCCTGGGTATGGAGAACACTGGGAAATTAGAAACTATAATTCAGGAGCAACAGACTCTAATTAGTCTGGAAAAGCAGAATGTGAAAAATAAGAATCAGGTCATGTGACTTAAGGAATAGAGCCAGAAGAGAAGAGAGATTGTGGTTATTACACACAGTGATAGGGGAGCAGGACTCTCCATGTCTCAGGAAGTGTCACTATCAACCTAAGCCATTTTCACATGATGGGATGCAATCCAGAGCAGTGAGGAGTTGTGTCATCTGTAATCCTGGGTGAGATTCAACATTCTGCTGCTGGAGCTCCCCTTTCTGGATACCCCCGGCCAGCATTCAAGGATGCACTGAGTGTCTGTGTGATAAGTAACGCTGGACCGGCAGCTCTGACTCCTGCAGCCTGCCTGTTACACCCCAAGCAAATTCTGATTTGGGTAAAGAAGGCTCAGGGTTTGAGAGAAGGTCTGGGGTGGGAAGCTTCTGTTGGTTATGCCGGACCTAACCCCCATTTTTATTTATGCAAACAGGAGATATTTGACACTGTGTGATACTGCTCCTGTGCTCTGATCCCAAAGTGTTCTGCAGCAGGGGAGGGTCTCTGGTAGCTTGTGTCTCACCAGCATATTGGGGTGATGCTGAAACAGGAGAGAGGAGAGGTGGCATTGTGGGGCTGGTGTGAACCTTCTCTTCTTTTCCCTTTCCAAGAACCGAGGGGACAGTAACCCTTACCCAGCGAGGTCACATTCTCATAGTTCTCCTGCATGACGTCTCTGTAGAGGGCTCTCTGAGTTGGGTCCAGCAGAGCCCCCACTTCCGTGGTGAAATACACAGCCACCTCCTCGAAGGCCACCAGCCCCTGAAAGATCAAGAGCCCAACACTCAGTACCTGCTGCACTACTCACAGCCCCACTGTTCGTGTGGGAGAGGAGCCAAACAGAAACTCTGGTTGGCTCGCAGTCAACAGAATCTCACCCCACCCCCCTCAGAGCATCCAGAAAACACCAGGATGAGGGGATGAAGAGAGAGCTCCTTGTCTCTCCCAGCAGATCCATCACACACCTACTAGCCACAGACTGATACAGGAGGTGGAGCCAGCAGAGTCCAGGAAGAGTTCCCTGGTAGGAAGCCCAAAACCCTCCTCATTGCGAGGAGCAGGATATGAAGGGAGGGGAATCTCCCCTAAGCCTGACTAGTGGGTGCCCCCTTCATATCTCACAGCAGCCACTGGTTAGTCAGGTCAGGCTCCAGCACTATGAATCTGGTCAGTTTCCCTAGCCCCATATAGGTGGGTTATTTTCTGTTAAAAAATTAGGGCATTTCCACCACCGAATCTCAATGGTCAGTTCCCAGAATCTAGGCCGCTTATTAAACAACACCCAGCAGGTTTGCCCCATCTGCCAGGCTAAGCCCACAGACACATTTTTAAACCTCCCTTCTCCCTTCCCCCATCCCATAACTAAGTCCCTGAACACAAGGCTAGAAAAGAGCAGAACCAAAGGAGTCACTTTCGACGATTCCCTCTGACACTGACCCCACGGCAGCCACACCCCAGCAGGAGGGATATGGAGTCAGGAACTGAGTTTTCCTCTGTCTGAGCCTCATCTTGTCCACAGGAAAGTGACTCTACCCAGGGTGCAGTAATACATCTGTCTGGGCAGGTTAGAGATCTTGAAATCTCTTTCAAAACTCTTCTATCCCATGCCCCTTTCAATCTCTTTCTCCTTCTACCTCCTTTTCCCTGTCCCTGCCCACCTGATAGGAAAGTCCCATTCCTGGCTGTTTGCTCCCCCATGGCTGCATTTGCTACCGCAATTGCTAATGGGAGGAGAAATAACTGGGGGCGGGGGGAGGGAGCTATTTGTGTAGAGTCATTTTAATGCCAGACCCCAGCATTTTCCCTTGGTTTCTTCCAGTTACCTGGAGTTTCTGGTTCAGAATTTAGTATTAACAGGGCCCAGGGCTGCCCTAGGGAGCTAGTACCAGCTGGAGAAAGTCATCTCCTGGGCTGGGCAGAGAAGAAGCTCAAATTAAGGTCACTTCCCAGCACAGAACCCCTGCTGGGGGAGTAGCAGCTGCTAAGCCTGGTCTCCCAGATCACAATGGAGGCTGCAGCATCTGACTCAAGAAGCTGAACCCCAATATCCTGAGCAGAGAGGGACAGTGTTTGAGCAGCCTTCCCTCCTTTAGCTCACGGGGGAGAGCAGCTAATGAGAGCCCCTCCTCACAGGGAGAATTGCCGATCTCATTTGCCCCACTGTCCATCCAGAGTCACTCCTTGTCTTCCCATACAGTGACTCTGGATTAACAATGGACTCAATGAAACCAGATTTCAGAAAAAATAAGTCCAGAATGCTGTGGAAGAGACCATTGTGTGGCAATGCTAACCACCTTCCCACCTCTCTCATCCACCAGAACTAGGACAAGGACGGGGGGGGGGGCACGAATTTTCCCAATGGAACCAGAAGTTCCTGCAGTTTTCAAGAGAAGAGGAAAGCAAAAATCTGTGATTCCACTTCACAGTGTTTGGTAAGTGGACAGAAAGTTATCGCCGTGACTGGGCCTGGCCGGGGTATGTCAGGCAGTACTTGGAGCCAGGATGCTGGGACAAGCTGATCAGAGAGAAGGAGCGTGGTCAGGAGCAGTCCCCAGAGCCCACAGCCAAGGTCCCCAGACACACACACCCCCCACCAGGGGCCCCTGACACAGCCCAGCCAGGGGACCACCAGACATTCCCTGGGACCCAGATACCCGTTAAAGCCCCATTGGCCAGGGAATCCCCACCAGACCATGACTGCCAGCTTGGGAATACCAAAGGGTCCCCCCCCCCCCGCAAGAACCCAGGGACACCCCACTGGAAACAGTCCCTCACTTCCTGCTTGGACCCCCACCTGACCTCCAGTAGGATCTGCCATGCCATTCACCTGGAGCCCCTTCCTCCCCCCCCCAGTGGGACCCCCTGATGCTTTCCAGTGGGACCCATCACTCTGCTTGCCTGGAATCCCTGACCTAGTTCTGGGGATCCCAACAGGAGCCAGTGGGGGAACCCCAGACAGAGCACTTGGCACAGCACCAGGCACTCTCTAGCCCCCTGCTCCGCCTTCCCAAGAGACACCCCTCCCCCGCCCCCACAAATCTGCAGCCACCAGGCCTCCAGCAATACCCACTTCCAAGACCCAAAGCCTCAGGGCCGGGCACATCAGAACCATCACCCCAAAACTCCAAAACTCCAGAACCCACCAACCTGACATTGGTACCCCCTGCCCAGACACCCAGAGGCCTCCCCCTACCACATTGCAGCTGGAGCTGAAGGGGCAATCTCCACACACAGAAATTCCCCCCCTCCCTCCCCTCCGCAACAGTGTTACCTCACATTGTGTGATAAGTGGATAAAATGTTACCACCACCCCCTGCTGGCCAGTCACACAGGCAGAGGGAGCCCTGGGGGATGCTTCTTTAACAGGAGAATGGAAGGCATGGGGGGCCAAAATAGGTAGGAACTAGGAAGTTTCCATGCCCTGTCACTAGTAAATAATAGCCACCATGGATCCACCCCAGAGGTGGCTACATCTGAACATTGCGGGAAGCAACCCCTCACAGAGACCATTTGTAATGGGGTTTGGGATACTTCTGGACCCACACTGCATTCAGAGTGACCTCCTCATCCCATGCCAGCTGAAGAAAAGAAAAGGGTCCAAGCCAACTCTGTTACCAGCTGGAAACCACTGATCCCCAGACAGAGGGAGACCTCTGGATTTGATGGGTATTAAATGTGTAGCTGATCTCTTTCATCGGCAAACATTTTAACAGAGATAAAGGAGGAAGAAATGATTCTCAAAGGAGTAAAGATGATCACTAGGAAATTTAACCCCCTGCAACAACCAGGATGGAGAACGACTCAGGGCAACAGGTTCCCTCCAATGAAGGAGAAGTTGCTGGTATTTAGAGACATGGGGAACAGCCCCAAACCTGAGAGGATTTTTAACTGACATTTGATGATGACATAGAAAGAGGCAAAACCTGAGATTTGAGATCAGTGTTCAGCAATGAAAGAGAAAGGGTGGAAATCTGAGGGATTTTGGATCCATTTTTGTAAATTAGTGAGAGGAAAGTGGAACATCAGAGGGATTTTATATCAGTTGTTGATAATGAGGTAAAATCTGAGCGTATTTCACATCAATATTTGATAAATGAACACAGTGGAAATGGGAAACATTTGGAAACATTTTGTATCTATATTCAAGAATTTGAGAAAAGGTGTAAATTTGAGAATTTAAGTATTTTATAATTAGACAAGGAAAAACTCAGGACATATTCACTTAGAAATAGACAAGTAGAAAGAAAGTGGGGCAAAAGTTACGAGTATTTCATAACAATCTTTGAGATTTGCAGAGAATACATGTCACAAGCTAAGCAACTGATAACATGAGAGAAAAACACCAAGATCTGAGGGAGTTTTATATTGCTAATAAAGAACTAGAGGGAAAGGGGGGACTATTATATTGGATAGTAATATAAAATCCAGTCCATAAACAGAAAGTGATGAGTCGCCCCTCTGCCACCATTCACATGGGCAGCAGGGAGCCCTTTGAGGAGCAAGGGAGGGGGAGCTGGAAGGTCCCTGGATGAGGTAAGGGAGCAGCAGTGGGGGATGGGCAGGTGACTGGAAACTGATGGCTGGGGGCAGCAGTGTTGGTAATTAGGAACCCAGGGTCTGGGAAGTCCTCATGGGGGGCACTCGATCCTCCCTTCCCTGCCCTGGCAGAGAGCAGGCATCTCCTCCCATCCCCACTCCAGGGCAGCCATGTTCTGGGGAATGACCCAGGGCAATAATTTCCCACCTAAAGGAGGACAAATAGCTGCAGATAAAATGGATGGAAAAATCCCCCATCTCTTGGAGGAGATTTAAAATGGACATTTGAGAATTATGGAGAGACCAGGGGAAAAACAGGAGAGACAAGAGAACTGAAAGCTAGTTGTGTCAACCTGAACAAAGTCAGGCTAACAGCCTAACAGAGGTTTATGAGTAATTCATAAGTGGAAAGTCCCAGGGAGTTGCAGATAGGTCTCTCACAAAGTTAAGCAACCATGAGAGAAGAAAGGAACTGCATTCCTAGCATGGTACCAAACTTACTGATGTAGAAACAATTCGTTTAAAGAACTCATAAGAAGCCAAGATTCCAAACTTCCAGACTCCCTGTGCAGTACTCCCTGTTTCTGTTCTATGTCTATTCCTAACAATTACATTTTAGATTGATTAGTGATTGTTAAGGTATCATAAATCATGTAAAACATTTAATCTTGTAGAACATAAAAAATGTATGTATGGTAAAAGTTTCTAGTTTCAAAAGAAGTGGGGTGGCTACTTAACTAGGTAATTGCAATTATGATGATGCGACAGAACTGTCTATATAAACCTAGGTAATTTTGTAAAGAGGTTAGCTGGTTCTCTTTGGAGACGAGCTCGCTCTCTATTGTCGTGTGCACTCTTCAATAAAGAGCATTATATTTGAACTTTGCTGGTGTTGCCTGTCTCCTGCAGTCAGACAACGAACTTTGCCGTTTGGGGTACCAGAGTCCCCAACTGGAAGGGAAGGGGCAAATCTCCCCAGATTTTATAGCCCCGTGTGCGACACTGAGCAAGAAAAGGGGCAGAATTAGAGAGAATCTATACCGGGGGCGAGAGGCAAGTGGCACAAACCGGGACAGGATCCAATTAACTCCCCCCCCCCTTCCCCCGCCCGCCACTTCCCCCCCACCCCCGGAATTTCCTGGCTGCAGAGACCGTTTAACCCCCCCACACCCCAACTCCGGCTTCTCCCCTCGCTGCCCGACACCCCCCTCCCGCCACAGGGACCCCTCGCCGGGCCTCGGGCTCTACCCCGCTCCCCCCGTCCCAGCGGGGCCGGGGCGGATCCTGCTGCAGCTCCAGTGGGGCCGAGGCAGCTCCGCGGCTTCTCCCAGGTGCCCCGAGGCAGAGTCACTTTCCCGCCCGGCCCCAGCGCCGGGGTCTCTCACTCACAAGCTCACACAGAGCCGGCGGCGGCAGCAGCAGCTTTGTTCTCCCGCCCACACCGGGGCTCGCATGGAGCATGCGCAGTTTGAGCTGCTGAAACCCTCCCTTACCTGGCCTGTAGAGAGCGGAAGCGCCCCCGCGGCAGGCTGGGAGATGTAGTTCCTGACTCTCCCTGGACCGGAAGTGACGTCGGGCGGGGCCGGGGAAGGGTTTGTGCCGTTTGCGCTCTGGGCATGCGCAGATCGTGGTGGGCGAGACCTTCCTTAGCTGCACCCTCCAGGTACCGGAGCGAGCCCCGGGGCCGGCGACTCTGCCCCAGTGTCCGTGGGGGAGACCCGGCATCTCGCAGCGCCGGGATCTGCTCCCTGGGGGGCTCGGAGCTGCTGTCCCCGCAGGAGCCCAGCGCCCCCCGGGCCCGGCCAGGCTCTGCCCTGGGGCCCCACGGGAGGTCCCATGGGGAGGGGCCCGGCCCACTGGGGTCCCTGCGTGGGGCCGGGCGGGGGCTGCCGGGTTGGGGGTGAGACCTGGGAAAGGGGCGGGTGGAAAATGTCTGTGCAGGCCGGACATGGCCGGGGGGGGAGAAGAGCAGGTGACCCCCGAGGAGCGGGGAGAGAAGGGGGGGCTGAGATCCCCTCGGATTTACCGCTGCCCCCTCCCGTGGGGACCCCCCCATCCTCTCCCGTCCTGCCCCCTTTCTCGCTAGAGAGCAACGAGCAACATCCAGGGTGACCCCCCCCCTTCCCTCAAATCCCTGAGAAGTTCCCTGCTCCCCTCCCCCGGTTGTGCCCCATTTTCTCTCCACTTCGCCAGTGTCCAGTTCAAATCTCAGCTTTGGGGTGTTTCCCCCATTTTTACTTACACTGATTTGTCCTTGTTTAGGTGGGAAATGGTTCCCCTGAGTGATTTCTGAACTGGGCAGAGGGTTAATGGGCAGAGGCTGGGGGAGCCCTGAGACAGGGACACCTCTGGGCTGAGCTGGGGGGGGGGGGCACACTCTGCTGGCAACAGGACATGGGAAGGCCCAGGAATGGGAGGGAGGAGCAAGTGTGCCCCATGGAAATGCCCTGCCCCAGGTTTCCCAGTCCGGCTACTTCACCCCCCCCACTCGGCCCAACCCAACCGCCCCCCCCCCCCCCCGCTTGCTAGTCACATTCTCAGACCCGACTGTCAGCCCCTCACCTCAGCCAGTGACCTTATGGCTCCAGCCCTACTCCTTTCCCCTGTAAAAAGACATCACCCAGGGCTCCCTCCTGGCCCTGTGAGTGTGAGGCAAGAAGAATCCGTCCCATTCTGTTGTTGATTGAATATCACTGTATAATCCCCTCAAATTTCCCCTCTTTTCTCCTGAACTGTTGAATGGTGACATAAAATCTCCCCAGATGTTGGTGCTTCTCTCTTACATTGGCAAATATTTAGTTTGTGCCCCATTTTCTCCTCAGTTCTGAAATACTGATGTCAAATTCTTGAAAATCTTCCTGCTTTTCTCCCCAGATGTGTGACTGAGATCAGGGCTCTTATCGTACTCAGCATCGCTCAGGCCTTGCCTGAGATCAGGTCCCCCAGTGTGCCAGGCACTGCACAAACCCTGACCAAGTTTGGGGTACTGGTTATGCCGGGAACTGCACAGACCCCTACAGAGAACAGGGACCTTGTTGTTCCTGGAGCTGCAGAGACCCCAAGTGAGATCTGAGCCCTGTTCTGCCAGGTGCTGCAGAGACCCCAACAGAGGTCAGATCCCACTGTTGTGACAGGTGCTGTGGAGACCCCAACTGAAATCTACGCCCCTGTTGTGCTAAGCACTGTAGAGACCCCATCTGACATCAGGCCCCCCATTTTGTCAGGTAAAACTGAGACCTGGACCGAGATCATGGCCCCCCTTGTGCCGGGCGATGCACGACTGTGGTACAGCTTTGTGCCTCCATTGTGCTGGGCACTTCAGAGACCTCGACTGAGACCTGTGTCCTTGTTGGGCCTGGGCCTGGGACTGCACTGACCCTGACCCAGATCACTCCCCATCACTGTACTGAGCACTGCAGAGACCCTGACAGAGATCCTGCCCCCACATTTTGCCAGATGCTGCAGGGGCCCTAAAGAAAATCAGGGATCCTGTAATGACAGGAGTTGCAGAGACCCGGACTGAGGTCAGCCCCCCTGTTGTGCAGGGTTCCTGCACAGACGCTGACCAAGTTAACTGGTGCTGAACGCTGAACAGACAGCAAGGCTATCTCTGCCCTGCTGTTAAAAACCCCCAGCTGGCCCATGCCAGCTGACTTAGGCTCACAGGGCTCAGGTGAAGGGGCTGTTTAATTGCAGTGTAGATGTCTGGGCTCCTTTCCAGTATCAGAAAATATTATATTAATATTTGCGATGAGAGCATGACTGTTTCTAGTTGACTCATAGATTTGTTTAGCATCTTAAAGCTGAGCTGTGTGTGCAGATAATATGCATGCAAGAGGGATAGTTTTGTAAGTAGAGTGGGTCTCTCCTGTTAACTCCTGCTCCAGTCCTGGCATGGTTTGCAGGTGTCGAGGAACTGGGCCTGTCCAGACTAAAGCAGCAGGGATAGCTCAGTGGTTTGAGCATTAGCTGCTAAACCCAGGATTATGAGTTCAGTGCTTGAGGGGGCCCTTTAGGGATTTGGGGCAAAATCAGTACTTGGTCCTGCTAGTAAAGGCAGGGGGCTGGACTCAATGACCTTTCGAGGTCTCTTCCAGCTCTATGAGATTGGGTATATCTCAAATTGTTATTAATATAACCCCTTCTGTGCCAGTGTGACTCACAGGCACCCAGGACTCACCCCCCTATCAGCCCCATACCTGGTGTGATGGGGCAACCCACTGGCAGCATTGCCTTTGAGGGTGCTGCTCCCACTCTCCTCTCACCCTTTACTGCCACCACAATGCCTGTCACCTTCACTTCCTGAGGGGTGATACCCAGAAGGTATGTTTTGTTATCCCTCTCCCTACCCCCCCCTAGGAGCCATTGTGCACCCTCTGTCACTCACCTCTGTCTCAGGAGACAAGGCGGGTCATGGGGTGGGGGTGATGCTATGTTGGAGATCCATCATCACTGAAGGAGCGGCAGCCTTGACCCTCCTTGAAGGTTGCCGGGATGCTGACGTCCACTGGAGGAGAACTGGGGCTTGACTGAGTCCACAGACCATTTGGCCCACGCTGTGTTCCTGTAAAGCCTGCTCTGCAGTGCTGCAAATTGCTGCTGGTGGCATTGCGCTCATAAGTCTTTGTAACGCTGTCTCCAGTGACTTGAGAGCATGAGCACCAGCCTCAGGCAGACTGGTAAGAAGCAGGGAACAAACACCAAATTGGTTGTGAGATCAATATGTAGATTTCACCAACCAAGAATCCAGTGTAAACGCTCCAGGCACTGTAACAGCATTAACATGGAATCACATGGTTCATCCCATATATCTCATCACGCAGGTGAGCCAACCTTTGTGACAGATGGTCCCTTACACCCCCCAACATGCTATAAAAACTCCACGGCCCATGTGGATCGCAACAACTGGTATTCTGCATACAAAAGCCAGGGCTGGCGTTAGGGGGTAGCAACCAGGGGAATTGCCTGGGGCCCCATTCCATAGGGGCCCGTACAAAGCTACATTGCTTAGGCTTTGGCTTCAGCTCCTGGTGGTGGGGCTCATGGCCCTGGACTTTAGCCCGATGTGCTGGGACTTCAGCTTTCTGCTTTGGGCCTCAGTGAGTCTAATGCCGGCCTTGCTTGGCGGCCCCCCTGAAACCTGCTAGTGGCCCCCAGCGGGCCCCCGACCCCTGGTTGAGAGCCACTGCCTTACACCACAAATCACAGCAATGTTCAGGTTGCTTCCAGTCCCAAAGGACCAGTCACTTCCTTAGGTCAGTTGAATCTTAGATCTTCCAACAAAGACAACACTTGTAGCCAGTCCTGTTATAACCTGTATTAAGATTTATTTAAAAGGAAATGAAAGTTGTTTACAAAGCTAAAGCAGATGCAGACAAGTTAGAGTCTTAAATTTCAAAAGATATTGGAAGCTTCTGTAATAAGCAAGCTCCACATATTCTTTAGGACTAACCCCCGGCTAAGCAGCTGGGGATCTCTTGATTATGCCTAGAAACTTTGCCCCCCAGAGTCAAAGCAGCATAGAGATAATCAGTTCTTTCTGCATGGGGTTTTTCATCCCCTTCCTACCATGTACTCTTAGGCTTTGGCTACACTTAGCACTTCAAAGCGCTGCCGCGGCAGCGCTTTGAAGCGCTAAGTGTAGTCGGAGCGCCAGCGCTGGGAGAGAGTTCTCCCAGCGCTGTCCATATTCCACCTCCCTGTGGGGATTAACCTACAGCACTGGGAGCCGCGCTCCCAGCGCTGGGGCTTTCACCACACTGGCGCTTTGCAGCGCCGCAATTTGCAGCGCTGGAGAGGGTGTTTTTTCACACCCTGCTGCAGCGCTGCAAATTTGCAAGTGTAGCCAAAGCCTCTGTTGCAAACTCAGCTAATGGGAGGTCAAGAGCACAACAACAGTCTTGTATCTTCTTTAACATCCCATAATACTCTATCTGGTGTTGATGGACCTTTCCTGCCAGGCAGGGTGTAATGCATTCGATTGCCAATCAGCACTTGGCATAGGTAAAGACTCTCTCCTGTCTGGTGATTTACAGAGCCACAGAGGCTCACAATGCAACTAGTCAGATGTTAACCCAGGCAGCAACTCACAAACATTCAATAAAGTCCAAACACTAAACACATTCTTATGCTCACAGTCTGTATGAGGAGTATCTACTCATTTGGACTCACTGGGGAACCACACAAAGAAACAAGATGTGCTGAGGCAAGAAGGCCCAGTCTCAGAGTCCCTGGGGTCATGCTTCCCAAAAGGTAAAACTAGGCCCATGAAAGGGGCATTCCCAGGAGAGACTGTATAAAGGCTGGAGCATCAAATAACTTAGTTAATCTGAGACAGCTGCCTTGGGGACAATGACAGGGAGAATCCTCAGAGTGACTCCTTTGATTCTGCTTCTCTCTGGCCTTTGGTTCATAGAATCACAGAACTGGAAGGGACCTCGAGAGGTAGCTAGTCCAGTCCCCTGCACTCAAGGCAGGTTGAAGTATTATCTAGACCAGGAGTGGCCAACCTGAGCCTGTGAAGGAGCCAGTATTTACCAATGTACATTGCCAAAGAATCACAGTAATATGTCAGCAGCCCCCCATCAGCTCCCACCCATGGGAAGCCATAGTAATCAGCACCTCCCCCTCCCTCCCTGCACCTCCCGATCAGCTGTTCATGCTATGTAAGACACTGGGGGGGGGGGATGGAGCGTGGGCACTGCAGGCTCAGGAAGGGGGGTGGGAAAGGTGGAGTGAGGGCAGGGCCTGTAGCTGAGTAGTGAGCACACCCAGCACGTTGGAAAGTTGGTGCCTGTAGCTCCAGCCCCGGAGTTGGTGCCTATACAAGGAGCCGCATATTAAATTCAAAAGAGCCACATGTTGGCCACCCCCTGATTTAGACCATCCTTGAGAGCTGTTTATCCAGATAGCTCTTAAAAATCCCCAGTGATGGAGATTCCACAGCCTCCCTAGGCAATTTATTCCAGTGCTTAACCACCCTGACAGTTAGGGAGTTTTTCCTAGTATCCAATCTAAATCTTCCTTGCTGCAATTTAGGCCCATCGCTGCTTATCCTATCCTCAGACGTTAAGAAGAACAATGTTTCTCCTTCCTCCTTGAAATGAACTTTTATGTTCTTGAAAGCTGATCATATCTTCTCCAGACTCAACAAACACAATTTTTTCAGTCTTCCCTCATAGGTCATGTTTTCTAGACCTTTAATCATTTTTGTTGCTCTTCTCTGGACTTTCTCCAGTTTTTCCACATCTTTCCTGAAATGTGACACCCAGAACTGGACACACTACTCCAGTTGAGACCTAATCAGTGCGGAGTAGAGCGGAAGAATTACTTCTCGTGTCTTGCTTACAATACTGCTACTAATACATCTCAGAATTATACTTGGATTTTTTGCAACAGTGTAACACTGTTGAGTCACATTTAGCTTGTGATCCACTGTGACTCCCAGATCCGTTTCTGCTGTGCTCCTTCCTAGGCAGTCATTTCCTGTCTTGTATGTGTGCAACTGATTGTTCCTTCCTAAGTGGAGTACTTTGGATTTGTCCTTATTGAATTTCATCCTATATACTTCAGATCATTTCTCCAGTTTGTCCAGATGATTTTGAATTTTAATTCTATCCTCCAAAGCACTTGCAACCCATCCCAGCTTAGTATCGTCCACAAACTTGTATTAAGTGGAACAGAGAGATTCTGTTACTGGGAGGGTTTCACCATGTCTAGAAGGGTTACACCCTGGTGGGAGGGGGCTAGGCCTGTACTGGAATAAGGTCACTCTGTGCTTCACAGTGTGGCAGAATTTAGAATGTCCATTACCAGGGGAAAATCCTGGGGGGAATTGACATGTGGAAAGGACAGAAACCCTGTCTGAATTCTCTCACATTGTCCTTCTCGCCCTGGCAGGCTACAGATTGTCCACGTTTTGCCCCAAATCATCCTGTCCTCCCAACGGGAAGGAAACAGCTGCAATGGAGCTGGCTCAGGTAAGGGATTATCAGGGAGCTGGTGATGGGCTCTGCTTGGAGGGAGAGGAGAAGTAAATGTATAGGAGGGTGGGAGCTGCTAGAGGTAGTGGGAGGCAGGAACTATCTAGGGTGCGGAATGGGAGGGGAAAGGATGTAACAAACCTGCTGAGACTTGTGTACTCTAGGGTGTGATGGGTTGTCACCCCGGGGTGCAGTCTGGGGGGCTTCTGGGAACTGCTGTGCCCTCTAATCCTCAAGCTGGGCTGGCCCTTCTCACACTGCTTTGCTGGAGATTCAGCCAGCCTCTCCAGCCCCTGTTATCACCCAACACGACAGCAGGTGGCGCCATGCATCCAACTAAGCTACATGAGTGCTTTACCTAAGCCACAGATAGACAACAACAGCCAATTTCCCAGCGATAAGTGATAGCAAACAGATCAAAGCAGATTACTTAGCAAATAACCAAAAACTCAGACTAAGCCTAACATACTATCTGGATAGAATTTGAATTAGCTATTTCTCACCCTGACTGATGGTACAAGCAGTCCCCCAAGTTTCACCACACAAGCTAGAAATCCCTTTACCCTGGGACCAACACTTTCCCCCAGTTCAGTCTTCGTTCCTGAGGTGTTTCCAGGAGTTTTCTTATGTGCAGAGTGAGGCCAAGAGATGATGTCACACCCCACCTTATGTAACTTTTCCATATGGCAGGAACCCTTTGTTCCAAACTCAGTTCCCAGTCCAGTTTGTGGAAAATACAGATACCAAAATGGAGTTTAGTGTCATGTGGTATGGTCACGTGCAGTGATGAGCTGCCAAAATCTTAACAACCGGTTCCCTATAAAAAGTTTTGATTTAAGGGGAGAGGGGCCGGGGGAGAGATCCTCGTGGGGCCAGGGACCCCTGCAGGGCCTGGGAAAAATTGCCCCACTTGCCCCCTCTCCTCCCCTATGGCCAGCCCTGGAGCTTGCAGCAGCCCCACCCCCACCTTGCCGGGCCACTCAAAAGCGGCAGCAGGATGACTCCAGAGCTCAGCTGAGCTGCCCAGCTGGTGCCGGCGGCTGGCCACGCTGCAGCTGGGGGAAAGCGGGGGAAGGGCCGGGGGAGCCTCAGCCTCCCCAGCTGGGAATCCTGGGAGCAATAGGATGGTCTGGCCCACGGACCAGAGTTCTTTGCCCACCCCCTGGCCCTTTAACAACAGGTTCTCCACGGAGGTCTAATTTTAGCAACCGGTTCTTGAGAACCTGCTCCAGCTCACCACTGGTCACGTGCCCTAGCATGGCCTGCTGAATCATAGTAGCCATGACTCCTAGGCTGGCTGAAACATTCACAGAAAGGCTAAACTCTTCCACAGTCCATTGCCTTTGTTGATGAGCCATCAACACTGTCTGGCTCGTTGTGGGTGTTACCCAGAGTAAGCACATTTGAAAGACAGATACATAGTCAATATCCATAACTTCAGATAGGAACATGATACATGCACATAAATAGGACAGTCATATTCAGCAAATCATAATTTTTCTAATGACACTGAACATGACGTGTCTTGCTCTAATTATGTCTTAATCATTTGATAATAATACCACTATGCTGAATGTGGGGTGTAGTGTCAGGGCCTAATTTCAAGGCGCAGGAGTTGGGAATGGAACTTTCCCTCTTTGTGGAACAGGATATAACCCTCCAACCAAGGCTGAGACAACTTCCCAGACTCCCAGTGCTGGAGCCTGAATCTACAAACACTTCATTAGTTACCACCACCCCCAATCTTTGTGGCAACTGCAAACTTTATCAGTGATGAAGAATCCTGTGGCACCTTATAGACTAACAGATGTTTTGCAGCATGAGCTTTCGTGGGTGAATACCCACTTCTTCGGATGCAAGCATCCGAAGAAGTGGGTATTCACCCACGAAAGCTCATGCTGCAAAACATCTGTTAGTCTATAAGGTGCCACAGGATTCTTTGCTGCTTCTACAGAACCAGACTAACACGGCTACCCCTCTGATATTTATCAGTGATGATTTTATATTCTCTTCCAGGTCATTGATAAGAATGTTAAATATCACAGGAACAAGAACCAATTTTTGTGGGAACCCCCTAGAAAGAAATCTACTCCACCATGGTTCCCCATTTACAATAATAGTTTTTAATTTATTTAATGTATGCTGTGTTTATTTTGTATCTTTCTAGTTTTCTAGTCAAAATGTTGTGCTGAACCAAGTCATATTCCTTACAGAAGTCTTGGAATATTACATCAATACTATTAGTTGCAACCAAACTTTTGATCTCGTCCAATAAGGCTATCCAGATAGTTTGATTGGATCTGTTGTCTCTGAACCTTTGTTAATTGGTAGTAATTATATTACCCTCCTTTAAATCTTTATTAATTAAATCCATATTTGCTGCTCCATTATCTTGGCCAGTACCGATGTCAGACTGACACTCTTGTAATTAGCTGGGTCATCTCTTTTACACTTTTTAAATATTGGCACAGCATTAGCTTTATTCCAGTCTTCTGGAATTTTCCCAGTGTTCCAAGTCCTAATTAAAATCAACATTAACAGTCCTCCACCCTCCTCCACCAGGTCTTTCAAAACTCTTGAATACAAGTTATCTGGACCTGCTTATTTAAACATGTCTATCTGTAATACCTGCTGTTTAACATCCTCGTGAGTTATTGTTGGGATGGAAAGACTGTTGTCGTCAATATCTTATATGACTTAGGATATCTCCATTAATTTAATTTATCTCCTAGAACTGGAAGGGACCTTGAAAGGTCATAGAGTCCAGCCCCTCCCTTCACTAGCAGGACAAAGTACTGATTTTGCCCCAGATCCTTAAGTGGCCCCCTCAAGGATTGAACTAAACCCTGGGTTTAGCAGGCCAATGCTCAAACCACTGAGGTATCCCTCCCCCCTATACATCATCTGGTTTTTTTTCTCCAAATCCAGGAGTGAAATATGTATTGAACACTTTTACCTCTTCAGTATTATTTTTGATAATTCTGCCATTTTCATCTAGTAGTTTACCTCTACCATTGTTAGGGATTAATTTTATACTTAATATACTTTTTAAAAACTTCCTTCTTATTTTTATTGGTTGATCATTGATTTCTGATAGCTTCTCTTACCAACTTTCTACAATTCTGACTTTCTAACTTCTATTCTTTACTACTGACTTCCCGTTTCTTCCATATATTTAATTTGGAGAGTGTTGGGATTCCTACCAGGGAGCCACCATCAGGGTCCAGAGACAGCCCCATCTCCTATATCTAGCCGTGGCTAGTAGGTATGTGATAAATGTGACGACCCTGCCTCCATCTGTCAGCTGGGAGACACAAAGGTTCTTTCTTTCCACCCTCTGATGCCTCCTGGCTGCTCTAAGCAAGGTGGGGTGGGACTCTGTTAACATGTGCCTCCCGGAACTTCCATTTACCTGGTGCTGCTGTTCCCTGAATAGTGGGGCTGTGAGTGGGGCAGCAGGTACTGAGTGTTGGACTCTTGCTCTTTCAGGGGCCGGTGACCTTCGAGGAGGTGGCTGTGTATTTCACAAGGGGAGAGGGGGCTCTGCTGGACCCCACTCAGAGAGCCCTGTACAGGGATGTCATGCAGGAGAACTATGAGACGGTGGTCTTGCTGGGTAAGGAGTCCTGTCGCCTGGGTTATTAGAAGTTCTGGGGTCTCTAAAGAACCTGAGTAGTAATAACTTTCTACCTTTATTTGTCAGACAAGTTTTGCAGGTTTCCTTGCCTCCAACCCCCCCATTTTTTTGCCTAGTATCATTTTTGGACATGTGCCTTTTTGGTACCATCAGTCATTTTAAAATTGCATTTAATGTATCCTTATTGGCTACATTAGTAACTATATTAATAACTGTAGTTTCATGCCTTTTCCTCATTTTAAGAGGAAAATAGGCTGCCTGTAGAATTCTAAATTGAGTAAATAGGTGTATGATTCATGCATGGTTTGTGAGACAGTCAGATGAGCTCTTTTAGGAGAGCGTGTAATGTTGCCATTCAGGGTCACATGGGTGAAGGGATAAGAGAGCCGTGGGAGGGGAGTAGATAATTCTGGGGTGCCAGGACATGGGGAGGTGTGTGCAGGGTTAGGCTAAGAAGCAGCAGGGAGGTAGGAGGTAGTAAGAGATGAGGAGAAAATACAAGAAGTTCCCAAGGTGCTGAGAGTAATGGGAAGAAGGGGAGGAGAGTGTGGAGGAAGGGCACCCGGGAAGTGGGCTGGGTGGGTCAGTGGGAGGGAGGAGAGGTTTGGGGATCTAGAGCTGTGGGGGATCCCAGACCTTAATCCTGAATCCCTACCCAAGCCTTATTGCTTTAGAGCCTACACTCCAGTTTTATTTCTGTTCAGTTTCACTTCATTATACGTTTTTTCCCCAACTATTATTTTAACTCTTGACCTCCCTCTCCCACTCATTACCCCCCTCCCCATGTAACCTCCCTATCTCTATGCATAGAGACCCTGGCCACTGATGCTGAGTTTTTGCTGTATCCTCCCTCCCATAACAGAGCCGCTACCCAGGCACAAATGGACACTTTGTTGATGATGGTAATTTAGCCTGTACAATTTTTACACCTATAAGATTACATATTCTGAAGGCCTTCACACCAGTCGGGTTTCTCTCTATACGCTGATACAGTCTGTTCCCCAGTGTTCCATTTCCAGCTCTGATGCCGCGGAGCCTTTACCCCCCGTCTCCCTTCCCAGCTCTGATGCCGCAGAGCCTTGCCTATATCCCTGTTCCCTTTCCCCCCCAACAAAGATTTGACATTCATGGGGCCTCATCTGAACTACTGTGTCCAGTTTTGGGCCCAACACTATAAGGAGGATGTGGAAAAAATGGAAAGCATCCAGCGGAGGGCAACAAAAATGACTAGGGGACTGGAACACATGACTTCTGAGGAGAGGCTGAGGGAACTGGGATTATTTAGTCTGCAGAAGAGAAGAATGAGGGGGGATTTGATAGCTGCTTTCAACTACCTGAAGGGGGGTTCCAAAGAGAATGGATCTAGACTTTTCTCAGTGGTAGCAGATGATAGAAAGAGTAATGGTTTCAAGTTGCAGTGGGGAAGGTTAAGGTTTATGTTAAATATTAGGAAACACTATTTCACTAGGAGAGTGGTGAAGCACTGGAATGGGTTCCCTAGGGAGGTGGCGGAATCTCCTTCCTTAGAGGTTTTTAAGGTCAGGCTTAACAAAGTCCTGGCTGGGATGATACAGGCTATGGCTACACTTGCAGCTGTACAGCGCTGCCGCGGGAGTGCTCCCGTGGCAGCACTTTGAAGTGCGAGTGTAGTCATGGCTGCAGGTACTCCACCTCCCCATGGGGATTAGCTTACAGCGCTGGGAGCCGCTTTCTCTTGAATGTTCCTAGGCTGGTCAGCCACAGCATGCTTCCCTATGCATAAGTACCCTGCAAATCACATTTTATCCAAAATGAACACAAGCATACCCTTCAGCTCCCCCATTTGGTTTTGGGGCTAAGAACAATTCTTAGACCCCACTAACACCACTTCCTTGTATTTATTAGGAGCAATAATTAACTTTATCAACACTTAATGAACTATGATTTTGAGAACAAAATAAAATAATACATATCTACAATAAAAATAAGTCCCCATACCATTGCGAGAACACAACCGAAATCCATCCCCATGGAATCTTTGTTTCCACAATAGCACTCTATCCACTGAATCACTGTAATTGCCCTACCACTTCTTTCATAATATTTCTTAAAAGGTTTAACACAATAGGAAGAATGAGATATTTAAGCAAGGCTTGCCTGCCAAAGTTAACCACCCACATCCACACCAGATAGTGGAGTCCTTCCTCACTGCTGTATCATCACTAAATTACATTACATCACCATCAAGTCAGGTCCCAACATTTGAGATAAGGCTTGTCCTGACTTTAGGTTTCCCGTACACAAAACCCATCCTCCAGGATGGAACATTGGTCCCGAGGGAAAGCCATATAGTTATCTCCGGCCCTTATTCTACACAGGTGTCTGTGACATGAGAATGGGAGTGGGTGCACTGGCTGAGCCTCCAGTTCAGGAATTAACACCCTTCCAGGGATGCAATGACCATCTCAACATACCCCTATTATCGATAGGGACCACTCCCCTGCCACCATCCAAGGTGAAGACATTCAGTTCTCAAGAACCGCAGCTCTCACCCAACATGGCACCTGTGGCACAAGTGAGTCTCTTATCAGGACTGCAGCTTTCATGTTGAACACCAGGATGATACCATGCCAGGAAGATAACACAATTTTTCCACGTGCCTAGACCAATGCTTGCTCATAGATTTGAGTAGTTTTTAATAGGTGGCTGAGCACAACAGTGAGGACCTAATCAACTGTTGCTGAGTTAAGGTAACAGCTAACTTGATTAGACGTGAGCCCCACTCTTACCACAATAAACTGTCATTCCTGCTACTAACCAATTTTAACCCAGTCCCTATTATTAGATTTGAGTAATGGCATTTACAGCTGATCCAGTGGCTCCTCCCCAGGTAATTACATCAATAAAACACTGAAAGCCACTGCAGCATTATTAAGATGAGACCTCTTAAAAAAAAAACTTTCATAACCACTCAAAACAATTAGTAGACTACAAAAATTCCTACATGAATTTTAAACTGGTGAAAACATTTAACAATATTAAGAATTGCTTTCCAGGAGTCCATAGAGTAAACAGGGATTATTGTGCCCCATGTTGGGTCTGACCCTTGTATACTTTTACACGTGACAGGTGCACCCAAACTGGAATTCCAGTGACCCGGGCTGCTGAAGGAGTTACTAAGAGAACCAGTCCAGGCTGGTTCAAAGGTTCGTTTTCTATAGGCTTTCACCATCACCTGGTCACCAGGCTGCACCTCACGTATGTTCTCTTATCAGCCTTTGAGTCTGGTTCGACACACTGCGAGAACAATTTGCAATATTCAACAAGCTGGTCACCCATGACATACAATTTCCCCCCTCCAATGCACAGATTTCCTGGCATCCTCATCGCCCACCCTGTCAGCATTTCAAAAGGAGATAAAGAATGTGGATTAGTAGGACTGGCTCTCATAGACATGAGAACAATTTGTAGCTTGGTGACCCAGTCTTTCCCTGTAACAGAAAACATCTGTTTGGCTAGTTTGTTTTTAATGGTTCGGTTAGCTCTTTCTACTAATCCCAAACTTTGGGGATGGTAGGAACAGTAGAAATTCTGTTTGATCCCCAGTGCCCTGCATATAGCTTTCATCACCTTCCCTGTAAAATGAGTACCATGGTCACTATCAATGAAGCATGGACGTCCCCATCGGGGAATTATTTCAGTCATCAATATTTTAGCTACATCAGCTGCAGTGGCCTTGGCCACTGGGAAAGCTTCTACCAACTTAGTAAAGTGATCCATGATCACCAGACTATATTCTTTTCCTCTGCCCAATGGCAGGGATCCAATTAAATCTATTTGTAACTGCGTAAAGGGCTGTGTTGATCTTGGCTGATGTTGCATTTTCATTTTCACTGTGGGAGCAGAATTATATTGAGCACACGTTACACGCCTTCTCACATAATCATGAACGTTTGCATTAAGAATAGGATGCCATCAGGTGTTTGACATATGGTGGATCACTCTTCGTGCTCCATTATGTCCCAACATGTGATACACTAGTATCATAGTTCCCATTAGCACATTTGGTAACACTAATGTGTTCCCTGGACTTCTCCAAGTGTTATCATCACACAGTTTGCCCGCATTATCCATCCATAACCACTTCTCTGCCCTTGGTGCAGCGTGTTGAATGTCCTGTAATTTAAAAAAGTTTGGGGTTTTTATGAGAGGCTGTGTTGCAGCAATCAACTGTCTCTCTTTACCTTCCACTGCTGCTTGTTTAGCTAGTTCGTCTGCCCTTTGGTTCCCCTTGCTATGAGAGTCTGTCCCTTTTGTGTGGGCCTTCACTTTTATCACTGCTACTTCAGTAGGTTTCTACATGGCTGCATGAAGTTTCTGTACTATCCCCCCATTTTGTATTGGGGATCCTGTACTTGTCAGGAATCCCCGATTTACCCACAAGTTAATATAGTCATGTACAACCCCAAACACATATCTAGAATCAGTATATATGTTTACAGCATGACCTTCTGCAGCTTCACATGCTGCAACTAACATCTGTAGTTCTGTTACTTGTGCCGATGCTCCAGGTAAACTACCATGTGCCACCAGCTGCCCATCTTGAGTACAAACGGCCCATCCTGTGCGTCACTTGCCATCCACGTAGAAGGAAGAACCATATACGTATAGGCAAGGGGCACCAGGTATTTCAGTGGCACCTTATAGACTAACAGACGTTTTAGAGCAGGAGATTTCATGGGTGAATACCCACTTTGTCGATGCAGTAGTGGGCAGGGCAGGTATATATGGAAGCAGAGAGCAAGCTAGAGATAACGAGGTTAGTTCATCAGAGGCTGAGGCTGAGTTCAGCCTTGAGGTGTGAAAACCGAGGGAGGAGAAACTGGTTTTGTAGTTGGCAAGCCATTCAGTCTTTGTTTAATCCTGTCAGCTCAGGATTAAACAAAGACTGTGAATGGATTGCCAACTACAAAACCAGTTTCTCCTCCCTCGGTTTTCACACCTCAACTGCTAGAACAGGGCCTCAGCCTCTCTGATTGAACTAACCTCGTTATCTCTAGCTTGCTTCTTGCTTCCATATATATACCTGCCCCTGGAAATTTCCACTACTTGCATCCGACGAAGTGGGTATTCACCCACAAAAGCTCATGCTCTAAAACGTCTGTTAGTCTATAAGGTGCCACAGGATTCTTTGCTGCTTTTACAGATCCAGACTAACACGGCTACCCCTCTGTTACCAGGTATTTCAATTTATTTTACCAATGGAAGGTCCATGGGCTCTTCCTTAATGCAACAATGATGTGGGTGTCCCTCATCTGGGTTAGGCATGAGGGTGGCAGGGCTTAGCGATGACGTTCGTTGCAGATGTATTGAAGGCATTAGCAAGCTCATTTCCCATCGAGTCCATCTTGCCACATGGACTGCTGAAGATTTCTTTCCTGATAAAATAGCAAGGACAGCGTGAGGCACGACAATATTTACATCCTGCACACCAGTTAGTGGTGAGGCCTGACTTAGGGCCATAGAAGCTCCTTCCACCGCCTGGAGGCATGGTGGCATTGCTTGAGTGACAGCATCTAGTTTAGAAGAGTAGTATGCTACTGGGCGCTGTTTGTCCCCATGTTTTTACATTAACACTGCTGCCATATGTCCCTCACTGACATGCATGTACAATGTAAAAGGCATTAATGGATTAGGAAGTCCCAACCCTGGGGCAGTACTTAGCCTCTGTTTCAATGTGGTAAATGCCTGTTCACATTCAAGTGTCCATTCAAGTGCATCATGTGGTCCACCAACACCCTTCAGGAGATTATTAAGGGGCTGGACAATCCTTGAATAATTTGGGATTCGAGTTCGGCAGAAATTAAATAGCCCCAACTCTAACTCCCCTGACCGTAATTGGTTGTGGGCATGCAGTAATAGCCTCAATGCAGTCAACAGTTAAACACTTGTACCCCTTGGATACTTCCTCCTTTGCAATCTGAGCCTTTCTAGCATTACATTTTACCCCACTGTCTGCCAAGTGCTGCAGGATCACTTTTAAGTCTTTCATGTGCGTTTGGCCATCTGGTGAGGAGACAAGAAGATCATCAACATCCCGTACAACACAAGAAGTCACGTCTGGCAGCTTTGCCAGCACATCAGCTAACACTCTATGAAACAAATTAGGTGAGTTATGAAAACCCTGGCTTAGGCGAGTAAAGGTATATTGCTTCCCTTTAACAGTGAATGCAAACCAAAATTGACTGTCAGGGTGCACAGAAACAGACCAAAAGCCACCGCTAATGTCCAAGGCTGAAAACACTATGTGATTATCAAAAGCATGTAAGCCTCCCTCTACCATCCACTCCTGTACCTTTTCCCAGAAGGGTAGGGTTGGGTTATTAAGCTGCAAAGATGGCAATTCTTTTAACATGCTCCGCAAGTTAGATGGGCTCATAGGAGTGTGCTTTAGGAGACCAACAATAGCAGGGTCCCCTTCCCCTGGATTAGAATTAGGGACAGTGTGCACCCTCACTGGAGCCATGAAACTAGACTGATATCCCCATGTTACACATGTAGGGTCCAAAGGTGTGGAGGGACAAGATCTCCTTCCCTGCAAGTCTGCTGCTTTATACTTTTTTTTCTTCTGCTTGCAGTTTTTCTACCTCTGCTTCTAACTCTCCCACCCTTCCTTTTAGCACATCACTTTCTAACCAGCTGTTCATAATCAACAATTAAACACATACCAGCCATTTTGTCCTCCTTTATTTCAATCATATAGCCAAAATATCTCCACAAGAAAACTAATAAACTTACTGCTACACTAGTTATAAAAGCACTAATCATACACTCTTCATATTGTGAATCACTGTATCCCTTCATCTTTCCCCTTTTTTAACCTATCCTCCAATCTCCAAATTTTTAAATACAATTCTGTTTACAGACTAACAGCAATTTATTCAAATCAAACAGCCCAGACTAAAATGCCCAATCAGCAGATTAATCCTTTATCCAATTTATTTGATCTGCACAATTACAATGTCCAATTAGGAGATCTGGGCCTGCCAGCACATTAACTAGAGCTACTTATGGCTATACCTGCCCCTACACTAACTGTTGGTCCTTACAGCCTCTCTGATTTCCCACTTCAACAGCACTTAGTCAGAGGAACTTACAGCTTAACCAGCCCCCACACTAAGTACAATGTCTTAAGACTGCAACAAACCCCCTGAATTCCCCAGCACCAAGACTTGCTTACTACAAAAGGTATGAGAGTCACCAGTTAGGTCAGAGACACACAACCAAATAAAAAAATGAACAAACTCACCCTCTAATTTGATTGTAGGTCGTGATCCTGAAAGATATTTCTCACCCTGCTCGCTGCGCCAAGAAACTGTTGGGATTTTGTGGTTCCCAGTGAGTCTGATGCTGGGTAGAATCAAGGGACTTTGATTAGATGTGATTCAATGCAGTGCGATTCAGTTCAATTCAACAAGGCTTTATTAAATATGTGCACACAAAGAATCAGGCAGAGTCCCTCCAGCAAGGAACCCCTCCCCTTGCTATTTTATAGCACATGGCACTTATATAACAAGTTATATAACAACTTACATAACATGAACCGCTAACCAATCAGAGTTAAACAAACTCATATATGGGTTTGTTTATCACATGCTCATAGTGCTCCTTCCACATGCTAAGCTCACCCCTCTCCCCCTGGCTTTCTCTAGAAAGTTCCTAGGCTGGTGAGCCACAGCATGCTTCCCTATGCATAAGTACCCTGCAAATCACATTTTATCCAAAATGAACACAAGCATAACCTTCAGCTGGGTGTCCCAATCCTTCCCGTCCCGACTTACCACCTTGCGTATCATAGCCTTGAGGGTTCGGTTAAAGCTTTCTACCAACCCATCAGTCTGCGGATGGTAGACTGAAGTTCTCAGGGTATGTATATGGAGCAGCGTACAGAGGTCCTTCATTAGCTTTGACATAAATGAGGTTCCTTGGTCTGTTAATATCTCCTTTGGTAGCCCCACTCGGGCAAAGATCCCCACCAGCTCTTTGGCTATCGTTTTAGAGGCTGTGTTCCGCAGGGGGACGACTTCTGGGTAGCGAGTAGCATAGTCCAAAACAAGAAGTATATATTGGTGGCCCCAAACCATCTTCTCCAGGGGTCCCACTAAGTCCATGGCTATTCGCTCAAAGAGGACTTCTATGATGGGAAGGGATACTAAAGGTGCCCTCAGGTGGGGACGGGGACTGTGCAGCTGACACTCCAGGCAGGACACACAGTACCTCGGCACTTCTTCTTGTACTCTGGGCCAGAAGAACCGTCATAGGACTTGTGCCAGGGTCTTCTCTACCCCCAAATGCCCCCCAAAAAGATGACTATGAGCAAGACTTAATACAGCGTTCTGGTGTTTTTGAGGATCTGCTGTACCTTCTGCCCCTGTACTGGTGCAACCCGGTATAAGAGATTCTTCTTCATTATGAAGTAGGGTCCTGGTCCCTGGGTTTTCCCTTCCACGGGGATCCCATCTATTTCAGTCACCTCCTTCCTGATGTTGTTGTACCTTGGGTCTTCAGCCTGGTCCCGTCCAAAATTTCTTCTCCTGGGGCTAATCTGCCCAAGATCTAGGGGCCCAGTCTCTGTTGCCTCTACTGGTTCAGAAACATTAGGGTGGGGGTCAGACTCGGGTGCTTCTCCCTCCTGGGTGGCCTCCTTTTCAGCTGCTCGGGTCCGCCTACCTACGAGAGCAACCCTCTGGCTTTGAGTCAGTATTCGGGTTCCCAAGGCCTTAACTGCCCTTCTTTCCCTTTTCGACTTTCTACTCTGTCTGGGAATGGAAAATAAATCTGGGGATATTTCAGAGAATACTGAGGGTTGACAGTCTACTGTGGAAGCCTCACTAACTTCAGGGTTCCCCTCGTTCTCCAATCCTCCTACTGGGAGTAAGTCTCCAAACCCTGGGAAGTCCCTCCCTATGAGCACCGGGTATGGGAGTTTAGGGACTACACCTGCTGCTACCACGGTAGTGTTCCCCTGAATCTCGAGTTTTACTGGGATGGTGGGGTGATAACCAACTGTCCCATGGACACATGTTATCCCTGTACGCTTAGCCCGCAGCAACTGACTACACTTCACAAGCTTCCCCAAGACAAGCGTGATAGCACTCCCCGAATCAACCAGTGCCGTGATCTCTACCCCATTTAGTTTCACTGGTCTGGTGTACATATGTGGGGTTAGTGAGACCCCCCACAAGGTGGATTAGGGAGCATGGGTCTGCCCAGTTCCCCAAGTTACACTGCATCAGTTCCTCAGCATAGGGACACTGTCCAGCTATATGTTCCCACCCCCCGAAGGCATAACATCTGTATGGCATTCCCCGGTCTCTTGGTTTGGGCAATCTAACATCATGAACCTCTTCTCCCTCCGTGCTCCGACTCTTTGTGGCCTCTGGTGAGCCTTCATCCCTTTTCTTTTTCCACCTGGGCCCTCCTGGTGGCCCAGTCACCTGAGCTCTAGGGCCTGGTGCTGCTAGTTTAACCCGGGGTGCCTCTTCCTTAACTGATCGGGTCAGCTCCCTTGCTGTCCTTCGCCTCTCTACCAGTGCAACAACCTCATCATAGGTGGAGGGTTCGTTCTGGCTTAGCCATGCACAAAGGTCTGGCGGTAGTCCCCTCATGTATCGGTTGATGACCAGAACCTCTAGTATCTCTTCTGGACTCCGTGACTCCATTAGCAACCACTTTCATGCAAGATGGATGAGGTCATACAATTGGGACCGCGGGGTTTTGTTTTCCTGGTACCTCCACTCCTGATACCGTTGGGCCCGCACTGCAGTCGTTACCCCAGATCTGGCCAGGATCTCTGCTTTCAGCTGGGGATAGTCTGCTGCAGCCTCTTCAGGCAGATCATAGTAAGTCTTCTGGGCCTCCCCACACAGGAATGGGGCAAGGATGCCAGACCACTGATCTCAAGGCCAGGCCTCCCGTAGGGCTGTCCTCTCAAAGGCCAGAAGGTATGCCTCTACATCATCCTCCTGCGTCATTTTCTGCAGCCAATGGCTGGCCCGTATGATCTGCGTCCCATCATGGCCGTGGTTCAGTTCTGTAAGGGTTTTTACCTGGTTTACCAGTTTCCGCAACGTAGCCCGGTCTTGAGAAGCCTGGTCCATCAGCAGGCGATTAGTCTCTTGCTGCAGCCGCACTGCCTCCTGTTGGGCAGCTGCCTGGACACGGGTAGCCTCCTGCTGGGCCGCCGTAGCTTGTATCAATGCCCGCACTAGGTCATCCATTGTGGTGAAAAAAAAATAAACCCCCTACCTTTCTTTTTTTTTTTTAATCACCTTCCTTCTGCCGCACTGTGCACACCAAATCCCACCGTTGACACCAGTTGTGACAAAGTTCCTCCTCTATCTTTGTGAGCCCTGAGCTTATTGGCAGATTTGCTCACCTCAGTGATCTTCCCCGCAGTCTGGATCAACTCCTCCTGTGTCTGATCAGGAGTTGGGAGGTTTGGGGGGGAACCTGGGCCCGCCCTCTACTCCGGGTTCCAGCCCAGGGCCCTGTGGATTGCAGCTGTCTATAGTGCTTCTTGTAACAGCTGCATGACAGCTACAACTCCCTGGGCTATTTCCCCATGGCCTACTCCAAACATCTTCTTTATCCTCACCACAGGACCTTCCTCCTGGTGTCTGATAATGCTTGTACTCCTCAGTCCTCCAGCAGCACAGCCTCTCACTCTCAGCTCCTTGTGCCTCTTGCTCACAGCTCCTCACACACACTTCCTCTCCTCTGGCTCCTCCCCACCTGACTGGCGTGAGCTCCTTTTTAAACCCAGGTGCCCTGATTAGCCTGCCTTGATTGGCTGCAGGTGATCTAATCAGCCTGTCTGCCTTAACTGGTTCTAGCAGGTTCCTGATTACTCTAGTGCAGCCCCTGCTCTGGTCACTCAGGGAACAGAAAACTACTCATCCAGTGACCAGTATATTTGCCCTCTACCAGACTCCTGTATCCCACTGGTCTGGGTCTGTCACAGGGCCATAAAGATAAAGCAATACAGAAATGAGGGTTTCACAACCATTGATAAGTGATTTCTTGCCAGACAGGATGCTATCAAATTAAGGTTTATTTAACCATCTTAAGATCCGGACAGGATCATCTTCCTAACAGCCCAATAGCACCTTATTTCAGTGTGACTGGTTTGGGATGTGAGGATATGACCCTTCGCTTCCCAGTTTATGGCTGCCCCTGCTGCTTAGCCAAAGGCCTTAGCCTAAGAACAAGGCCTCAGACTGTCCTAGTGAGAGAAGGCCCACACACAGGCGGACTGTGATTTTGATTCTTTGTTTTTATACCGCTGTAAGTAGCTAAGTGATAAAAATACACCTAAGTTCTTAAACTATAGGCTTTACAGGCAGGCCTGAATATCTCTATTCTAACGGTGGGTTCTACCCCTTCCCACATTCTGTGTCTGTCTTGTCTATTTAGATTGTAAATTCTTCAGGGCATGGGCCATCTACTATTCTTTGTTTGTTTTGCCTAGCACAATGAGGACCCAGTGTTAGTTGGTCCTTAGGCACTAAGGTAATGCATATGATTTATAATAATAATAACTCTTCTGCCACTTTGAGCCAAGGAAGCTGGCCTTGGGATGTTACTGCTTAAAAATGAGCTGGGGTTAAAACCATGGAATATTCTTTGTGACAAGTATCCCACAAATTCCACTCACCTCCCTTGTTTTCTTTGCTTTGAGCAGGGTTTCCAATTTCCAAACCTGATGTGATCTCGCAGCTGGAACGAGGGGAGGAGCCATGGGTTCTGGACCTCCATGGCTCTGAGAAAGAAGTGTCCCCGAGAGCTGCCTGCACAGGTGAGGAATTGGTTAAACCAGCTCAAAAACTGTTTGGGAATGCAGGAAACATTTGGGATGCCCTACAAAGACCCTCTGAGCTCTCCAAGTTCAGGATTGTTCCCTGCAGTTGCAGAATCATTATGGCAGATGTCACTCATGCTTTCCCTCCTATTCTGACTGACAACTGGCAACAGGTCCTGAGTGTTCTGGTGAGATGCAGACCAAAACTGATCCCTTTCTTTGTCCTCCGGGGAAGGGTTTGGGGAAAATCAGCTCCTGATAGATTTGATCTCTCCCACACATATTTTGGTTTGTTCACCCCTTTTTCCATTCCTCTCTCTGAGATTTCCTTTCTTTCCGGTGCAGGGAGTGACCTATGTCTGGATTCTCTCTATTTCCCATCACGTGATAGGATGGTGAGTGAAAATGAGGAGACTCCCCAGCAGGAAGCTGCTGAGCAAGTAGAACCACATGGAACATTATCAGGAAGATCCAAAGGGAATGTTTCCGGGAGTTGTGCACTTCCAGAAAAAGCAAAAGCCTGTGAGACTCAGGAGAGGGTAGAGGAAAACTTCAGTAGCCTCTCAGACCTTATCACAAGTGAGAGAATCAACTTGGAAGAGACACGCTACACATGCCACGAGTGCAGGAAAAGCTTCAATTGGAGATCTGCCCTTATCACACATCAGACAATCCACACAGGGGAGACACCCTACACATGCTCGGAGTGTGGGAAAAGCTTCAATCAGAGCTCAAACCTTATCAGACATCGGAGAATCCACACAGGAGAGACGCCCTACACATGCTCGGAGTGTGGGAAAAGCTTCAATCAGAGCTCAAGCCTGATCACACATCAGAGAATCCACACAGGAGAGAAGCCCTACACATGCTCTGATTGCGGGAACAGCTTCAGTCAGAGCTCAGACCTTATCAGACATCGGAGAATCCACACTGGTGAGACACCCTACACATGCGCTGAGTGTGGGAAAAACTTCATTCGGAGCTCAGACCTTATCAAACATTGGCGAATCCACACGGGGGAGACACCCTACACATGCGCCAAATGCGGTAAAAACTTCAATCAGCGCTCAAACCTTATCACACACCAGAGAATCCACACAGGAGAGAAGCCCTACACATGCTCTGAGTGCGGGAACAGCTTCAGTCAGAGCTCAGACCTTATCACACATCAGACAATCCACACAGGTGAGACACCGTACGCGTGCTCTGAGTGTGGGAAAAACTTCAGTCGGAGCTCACACCTTATCAGACATCAGAGAATCCACACAGGAGAGACACCGTACACATGCTCTGAGTGCAGGAAAAGCTTCAGTTGCAGCTCAGACCTTATCAGACATCAGAGAATTCACACAGGAGAGAAGCCCTACACATGCGCCAAGTGTGGTAAAAACTTCAATCGGCGCTCAAACCTTATCGCGCATCAGAGAATCCACACAGGTGAGAAGCCCTACACATGCTCTGCATGTGGGAAAAGCTTCAATGATAGCTCAGGCCTTATTAGACATCAGAAAGTCCACAGCAGAGAGAATTATAATAAATCCCTTGACTAGGACTGGCCAAAGATTATTTTTTTTTAATCACATTTGATAATTCCCACAAAGTGATTTTTGCACCATCTTCACCGTGGCGCCTCAGCTCCACCAGATCAGTTGCCTGATTCTGCCTTTTGCAGTTCATCCTTCTTTGGGGTCAGTCCTGTGATCTTTTCTGTCAACTCCTTTGCTTTTGAGTCATAGGAGTGTGTGTCCCTCCTGCCAGGATTGTTCATCACCTCCAGGTGGGAGAGAGGTTTGATCTCAACAAGCTACACTGAGGCAAAAACTACCTGTGCCTTACATCCACTAGAATTGTACATGGCGTTGGCTGCTCAAGTTAGTGATCTTGGTGTAAAAAGACAATTATAGTTGTAGTGCAGATGCAGCCCAAGTGCAGTGGTTGGCATTAGCTTTCCCCTTGACCTAACCTAAACTCCATCACTTTTCCTAGTCTAAACAAACCCTGAGCATCACGGTTATACTGTTCCCCCATTTCAAAGCAATTGTTAGTCATCAAGTTCCCTCTTGGGGAAGAAATTGTTTCATTCCCAGTTGCTCTGATGTTGCTTCATGTTGTGTTGGAGAGCAGATATTTTTACTACCATTTTCCTCATTTAAAATATATTGAACTATAACAAAGAGCAGGAACAGGGCAGGGATAGGGAAAAATGTCATTGCACCTGCTGTAACAACAGAAGTGTTTAGGGTAAGTCAGAGGGATTCCCTTATTCCCCATCACCATCCCAATCCCCCCTGTTGTTCAATTGATTATGTCAATATTTTTTCTAAAGGTCTCAGAAGAGGATTCCCTAGTAAATGACTGGTAACTAAGCAAAATACCCATGCATTGGTCTCCCAAAGCAGTTGTGGCCCAGGCCCTGCAAGAGGTCGCTCCTGAAGATATCTCCTTAGTAATCAGCTGCATGTTGCCTATTGTTTGGGAAATGCAATCCATTTCTAGGTAGAGATGGGGGAAAAATGAAAGTGACATTTCTGTTCAGCTCACCCCTGGGAGATGCTGCAAATGTGTAGAAAATGAAATCCATGTTGAATGTGATATAGCTGCAAAAAGATACCTATTTTTAATAGAGACCTGACATTTGATGTCTTACAGGGATTCTAAGCCGCACCTGAATTTAGTCCCTAATTTAAATCTGTGCCTCTAGATTAAAGAAATAAAAGGGCATAGTTGGGGGAGTTGTACCTCACTATCACTACTGATCTGTTGTGCAGTTGGTGAAGAATTCTACGCCAGAGAAGTGTAAAATTACTCCAAGTAAGGTCAAAGATTTGACAAGAACTCGGGTAGAAATTGCGGGTAGTGGTGGTTGATTTTCACCCCAGAGATGGAAGCTATGGTGACCTGTGGCCCAGGTAAACTCTCTTTAGAACTCTGCTCCCTAGTTAAGTGGCATTGGTCACACTCCTAAAAGACGCCATGATTAAATTGGGCACAACTGTCTTTTACCATTTGTATCCAAAGTTTCATGAAGCACAGAGAGAATCATAGAAGATTAGGGTTTGAAGAGACCTCAGGAGGTATCTGGTCCAACCCCCTGTTCAAAGAAGGACCAGCACCAACTAAATCATCCCAGCCAGGGCTTTGTAAAGCTGGGCCTTAAAAATCTCTCAGGATGGAGATTCCACCACCTCCCTAGGGAACCCATTCCAGTGCTTCACCACCCTCCTAGTGAAATAGTGTTTCCTAATATGCAACCTAGACCTGCCCCACTGCAACTTGAGACCATTGCCCATTGTTCTGTCATCTGGCACCACTGAGAAGAGCTGAGCTCCATCCTCTCTGGAACCCCCCTTCAGGCAGTTGAGGGCTGCTATCAACTCCCCCCTCACTCTTCTCTTCTACAGACTAAACAAGCCAAGTTCTTCAGCCTCTCCTCATCAGTCACATGCCCCAGCCCCCTAATCATTTTTGTTGCCTTCTGCTGGACTCTCTCCAGTTTGTCCACATCTCTGTAGTGGGAGGCCCAAAAGTGGACGCAATACTCCAGATATGGCTTCACCAGTGCCGAACAGAGGGGAATAATCTCTTCTCTCAATGTGCTAGCAATGCTCCTACTAATGCAGCCCCATATGCTGTTAGCCTTCTTGGCAACAAGGGCATACTGCTGACTCATATCCAGCTTCTCATCCACTATAATCCCCAGGTCCTTTTCTGAAGAACTGCTGCTTAGCCAGTCAGTCCCCATCCTGTAGCAGTGTATAGGATTCTTCCATCCTAAGTGCAGGACTCTGCACTTGTCTTTGTTGAACCTCATCAGATTTCTTTTGGCCCAATCCACTAATTTGTCTAAGTCACTTTGGACCCATGCTTACCCTCCAGTCTATCTGCCTCTTGCCCCAGCTTGGTGTCGTCCGCGAACTTGCTGAGGTGCAATCTATCCCATCATCCAGATCATTAATAAGTATGTTGAAGAAAACCGGCCCCAGGACCGACCCCTGGGGCACACCGCTTAATACTGGCTGCCAACTAGACATTGAGCCATTAATCATTGAGCCGTTGAGCCTGACAGTCTAGCCAGCTTTCTATCCATTGTGTCAGAGCTCTGACCTTGCCCCCGTGGGTCCTGCGCTTCTAGGCGGTTTATGCCAGCCTCAGTGGCTCACTGTGACCCTCCACGTAGCCTTTCTCTCTCTAGGGCCAGGGTTACAGTCTACTGAGCCCTTTTCATCATAGGCCAGCAAGGAGGTTGGGGAGAGAACTCCCACAGTCTCTGTTGTCCCTGGGGGCTTATTTCAGAACAGTTTAGCCTCCTGTCCTGACAGAGGCCTGACTTCCCCTCCCAGGAGATGTTCCTGTAGTGGTCGGTTGGGGGGAACCCGGGCCTGCCCTTTACTCCAGGTTCCGGCCCAGGGACCCTAATGGTAGCAGTTGTTGGCAGCCAACCTTTCACTGCCAGAGTTGCTACATTTCCCTGGGCCACTTCCCCATAGCTCTCCTGCTTCTCCCTTCTTCACCCTTACCTTAGGGCTCCTTTACCGATGGTTTGAGGGTGTCTTCATTAACCAGCCCTTCAGCCGCACTTCCTCTCCTCTGGCTCCCTGGCTGTCTTCTGCCTGACTGGAGTGAGCCCTTTTTATAGTATCAGTGGGGCCTTAATTAGAATCAGGTGGTCACATTAGCTTAATGGCCTCACCTGACTCTTTGCAGGTTAATTAGAATCAGATGTTCTCATTAGCCTGGAGCAGCCCCTGCTTTTGTCAGTCAGGGAACAGAAAACTGTTAATCCAGTGGCCAGTATATCTGCCTTCTGCTATACCCAACTGGCCTGGGTCTGTCACATATCCCTCCCCCCGCTCAACACCAAGGGGTTGGACAGCTTGGGACGCCAGACAGTGTATGCGTGAAAAGCCACCGGCATTGCCATGGCAACTCCCTGCTCTGTGCTTTATGCAGACCTGGAAAGATTGGAGAGATAAGAACCACGTGGTTACCCTTGTGTTCTTTTCCTTGTTCCATTGCATCCATTGAAGAAGGGCATGGTCAGTCACAAGGATAAATCTGTGCTCCAGCAGGTAATAATGCAACGTTTCCATGGCCCACTTTACGGTGAGGCACTCTCTCTCTCTACTACTGCATATTTTTGTTCCCTCGGAAGGAGTTTCCTACTGAGGTAGAGAACTGGGTGTTCCTCCTCCCCAACCATCTGCGACAGGACGGCCCCTAACCCTATCTTAGATGCATCTGTCCGTAGGATGAAGTCCTTGGTGAAACCTGGGGCAATCAACCCTCTCTGCTGCATCGGACTGGATCAGGACCATGGGCCTTCACTAAGTCCATTAGGGGACTTGCCCTTGTAGCAAAATGGGGGATGAAACGCTGGTAATACCCCACCACCCCTAGGAATGCTTGGACCTGCTTCTTATGACTCGGCCGAGGCCAATTTTGAATGGCCTCTAACTTATTCAGTTGGGGTTTTACCAGACCTTTTCCTACCACGTAGCCAAGATATTTGGGCTCCGTGAACACTACAGCGCACTTAACAGGGTTCGCCATAAGGCCAGCTCGCCGGAAGGTATCAAGGACCGCCCCCACTTTTTCCAAGTGGGTCTCCCAGTCTGGGGTATGAATCACCACGTCATCCAAGTAGGCCGCAGCATAACTGGTATGGGGGCATAATAACTTGTCCATGAGGCGGTGAAAGGTAGCTGGAGCCCCATGTAGTCCAAAGGGAAGGACTGTATATTGGAAGAGACCCTCTGGTGTAGAAAACGTTGTCTTTTCCTTTGCATCTTTGGCTAGGGAAATCTGCCAGTACCCCTTTGTCAAGTCTAAGGTTGTCAAGTACCGGACATTCCCCAGATGGTCTACTAGTTCGTCTATGCGGGGTATAGGGTAGGCATCAAACTGGGATATCTCATTTAGTCGACGGAAGTTGTTGCAGAACCTTGTGGTGCCATCAGGTTTGGGCACCAACACTATTGGGCTGGACCACTGACTGTGGGATTCTTCGATGATCCCCATCTCCAGCATTTTCCTGACTTCCGCTTTTATTTCCTCCCTTTTGACTGCTGGCACCCAATAGGGCCTCATAGTTACTCTGGCCCCAGGATTTGTGATGATGTGGTGATATGTCCCGGTTGTGCGACTGGGCTTTGCCGAGAATACATCTTGATATTGGGCAATCATCTCAGTTACCTCTTTCTTCTGGACTGTTGTTAGATCAGGAGACACCCTCACCTGTTCATGATTTTTGTTCCCTGGTGCAGCTCTTCTCGAATCACTGTGCATGCTTCTTGCGCATGCCATGGTTTCAGAAGGTTGATGTGTTATATCTGCTCTACTTTTCAACGTCCTGGTTGTCGCACCTTGTAATTTACTTTCCCTACAGGTTCAACTATTTCATAGGGCCCTTGCCACTGGGCCAACAGCTTACTTTCGGCCGTGGGTACCAGTACCATTACTCAGTCACCGGGTTGAAACTGACAAAGCTTGGCTTGACGGTCGTAGTAGGTTCTCTGGGCCTCTTGGGCCTTCTCTAGGTGCTCCCTTACTATGGGAGTGACCCCAGCTATCCAGTCCCTCATCTGTAGTACATGTTCTATTACGTTCGTTCCCTCACTGGGTTCCTCCTCCCAAATTTCCTTGGCTATGTCCAGGATGCCTCGTATGGGGTTGCGTCCATACAACAGCTCAAAGGGGGAGAATCTGGTGGAAGCTTGGGGGACCTCACAGATGGCGAACATGAGGTATGGTAGTAGGTTGTCCCAGTCTTTCCCATCCTTGCTTACCAGCTTTCTTATCATGGCCTTGAGAGTTCGGTTAAATCTTTCCACCAGACCATCGGTTTGTGGATGGTAAACCGAGGTCCGCAGGGTCTGGACATGGAGCAGGGAACACAAGTCCTTCATCAACTTGGACATGAATGGTGTTCCCTGGTCTGTGAGGATTTCTTTTGGTAGCCCTACCCAGGCAAAGATTGCCACTAATTCTTTGGCAATGCTCTGGGAAGCTGTGTTTCTTAAGGGGACAGCTTCTGGGTACCTGATTGCATAGTCTAGGATGACAAGCACATACTGGTGGCCTCGGGTCGTTTTCTCTAGCTGCCCCACAAGATCCATGGCAATCCGCTCAAATGGAACTTCGATGATGGGCAGGGGTACCAGAGGAGCTCTTAGATGTGGACGAGGGCTGTGCAGTTGACATTCGGGGCAAGAGGCATAGTACCGCCAGACATCTTCATGTACCCCCGGCCAGAAGAACCTGCGTAAGATTTGCGCCTGGGTTTTCTCCACTCCCAAGTGTCTTCCAAAAAGGTGACTGTGAGCGAGGCTTAATGTTGCCTTCTGGTGTTTCCGGGGGACTAGCAGCTGGTGTACCTCTTGCTCCTGCATTTGCACGACCTGGCATAGGAAATTCCTCTTGATCACAAAATAAGGCCCTGGCCCCCGGGCCTTTCCCTGTATGGGTACCTCATCTATCTCAGCCACCTCCTTCCTGGCGTTCTCATACTTTGGGTCTTCCACCTGGTCCCATCCAAAAGTCTCTCTCTCTGGACTTAACAGCCCGAACTCTGAGGGATCTGTCTCTGCCCTCTCGGCTGGCTCCGTGAAGTTGGAGTTGGAAGTAAATTAAGCTGTCATGGGATAAAAGGAAAGGTCCTTTCATGAATTGAGAACTGGTTAAAGGACAGGGAACAAAGGGTAGGAATTAATGGTAAATTCTCAGAATGGAGAGGGGTAACTAGTGGTGTTCCCCAAGGGTCAGTCCTGGGACCAATCCTATTCAATTTATTCATAAATGATCTGGAGAAAGGGGTAAACAGTGAGGTGGCAAAGTTTGCAGATGATACTAAACTACTCAAGATAGTTAAGACCAAAGCAGATTGTGAAGAACTTCAAAAAGATCTCACAAAACTAAGTGATTGGGCAACAAAATGGCAAATGAAATTTAATGTGGATAAATGTAAAGTAATGCACATTGGAAAAAATAACCCCAACTATACATACAACATGATGGGGGCTAATTTAGCTACAACGAGTCAGGAAAAAGATCTTGGAGTTATCGTGGATAGTTCTCTGAAGATGTCACGCAGTGTGCAGAGGCGGTCAAAAAGCAAACAGGATGTTAGGAATCATTAAAAAGGGGATAGAGAATAAGACTGAGAATATATTATTGCCCTTATATAAATCCATGGTACGCCCACACCTCGAATACTGTGTACAGATGTGGTCTCTCACCTCAAAAAGATATTCTAGCACTAGAAAAGGTTCAGAAAAGAGCAACTAAAATGATTAGGGGTTTAGAGAGGGTCCCATATGAGAAAAGATTAAAGAGGCTAGGACTCTTCAGTTTGGAAAAGAGAAGACTAAGGGGGGACATGATAGAGGTATATAAAATCATGAGTGATGTGGAGAAAGTGGATAAGGAAAAGTTATTTACTTATTCCCATAATACAAGAACTAGGGGTCACCAAATGAAATTAATAGGCAGCAGGTTTAAAACAAATAAAAGGAAGTTCTTCTTCACGCAGCGCACAGTCAACTTGTGGAACTCCTTACCTGAGGAGGTTGTGAAGGCTAGGACTATAACAATGTTTAAAAGGGGACTGGATAAATTCATGGTGGCTAAGTCCATAAATGGCTATTAGCCAGGATGGGTAAGAATGGTGTCCCTAGCCTCTGTTCGTCAGAGGATGGAGATGGATGGCAGGAGAGAGATCACTTGATCATTGCCTGTTAGATTCACTCCCTCAGGGGCACCTGGCATTGACCACTGTCGGTAGACAGATACTGGGCTAGATGGACCTTTGGTCTGACCCGGTACGGCCTTTCTTATGTTCTTATGTTATTAAGTGGTCTCTGACCCCTCCTCTGTCTCAGGGCCCTCCTCTTCAGGTGCCCGTGTACATCTGCCTACACAGGCAACCCTCTGTCCTTGTATCAGGATTCGGGTACCCAAGGCCTTGGCCACCCTTCTTTCTCTTTTGGTCTTTTTGCCTTTCCCCAGGACAGGGTGTGACGATGCAGTTCTGGCGGGACCCAACTGAGAGTGCCAATTCAGGACCAATTGCTTAAACAGGGCAGTTACAGCCCAAGGCTGGGGTTTTTCCACCTCTAAGGCAAACCAAACCAGCCAGACAAAGAGGACTTCGGTCTCACCCCACTGGCTAACCACAAGTCACGAGCAATTCCCTTAGATGTGCTGAGTTGAGAGTTGCAGCGCCAGTGGAGGCTTTCCAGCGCTGTAATTAGTAACTGTCCACACCTGCAGGGCACATCCAGCGCTGCAACTCCCTGGCTGCAGCGCTGGCTGTACACCTGGGTCTGGTTGGGGTATAACGATTGCAGCGCTGGTGCTACAGTGCTGCTCGTAAAGTGTGGCCACACACCAGCGCTGTTATTGGCCTCCAGGGTATTAGGAGATATCCCAGAATGCTTTAAACTAAATTACTCTCTTTGTTTTGTTATGCTGCCTCTCTTTGTTTTGTTGTGAACTCGGGGCTCCGGGAGTGCTTATCCAAAAAACAAACACAGCTCCTGTTTGCTGTGATCAATCTGTAACTGACTGTGAACAATCAAATGAGATAACCCACTACCTTGCTGTGAATGAGGCAGGCAGGGGGATGAGTGTTTGCTTTAGGATAGAAACAGCGGGGGCAGGGGGGAGAAAGGGAGTCCGTTGGAGCAGCTGCTTATCTGGTCTGCAGGCTGTTTGCAGTTAAGAGTAAGGGGTCGGGGAAATTTTCAGATTTTGCAAGGCAGGGAGCTGATACACAGCGTCGGCTCCAAAAATCCACTCTCTCTCCCCCGGTCCCTGTCACACTCCACCCCACCCTCCTCTTTTGAAAAGCATGTTGCTGCCACTTGAACGCTGGGATAGCTGCCCATAATGCATCACTCCCAACAGCGCTGCAAATGCTGCAAATGTGGCCACACTGCAGCGCTGGTAGCTGTGAGTGTGGCCACACACCAGCGCTTTCCCTACACAGCTGTATGACCAGCGCTGCAACTCTCAAGTGTAGCCATACCCTGAGTTACAAGGTGTATCTGCCTTTTCTCAATGGGTCAGTTGTATAGCTGATGGTCCTTAATGGGCCATCAAGCAGACTAGGCAGAGCTAACACCAACTTGTCTGGGATGTCTCCCAGAAGCACGGCATAAGTTTGAAGTACAGACAGTATAGAGCCAATATTCATAACTTCAACTACAAAATGACACGTGCATACAGACAGCATAATCATAACCAGCAACCCATAACCTGGTCTTAGACACCTTATATGACTCCCTTTACATAAGATTTGGTTCCACTACAAGACCTTGGTTGCAACTATGTTCTATATGGTTCTAGATTATATCAATAACGTCACACCCCCAACACAAAATTGATGCAGGAAGGGATGACAAAACATCGCTGACTGCATCCCAAGAGCTCCCCATCCTTGTATCTGTCTCACTACAGCTAGTCTTGGGTTAGAAGCCATACCAGTTTATAACAGAAATGGTTTATCAAAGTCATGTTCAATAATGTGATTGAATCTCTTTACAAACTAAAGGTATAACTTGGTTAGCTTTTGCAGCATGATTCCTCTATGTTTCATGTGATCTTGCCAAGAGCTAAAGAAAACAGCTACTTTATCCATACACGCTCTGGCAAATGTTTGGAACCCAATTAACATCAAACCAATGTAGATATTAATGTTGTTCATAGTACAGGAATCTTGGCATTTAGCCATGAAAGCAATATGGTAGTGTACCTCAGTTTCGCCTTTCATACAGCACATCAGGTCTGGAATGTCTTTTCCCCTGTGAAAAGTACCAATACTGTTTATAGGCATCAACTGTGAAGCATCAGTATAACAAGGCCTTTTAACATAAAGTATGTCTTCATGCATTACTCTCAGTGTGTTCAAAGGGTTTTCCAAAAGATTAGGCACATTGTACATTCTTACAGTTCTTGGTAATAGCAACACAGTTACAAAAATCACCATTAGCAATAACAACAAATTCATTGCAAGTGTCCATTTACAATCATGTTTGTCATGCCACACCTTTGGATTAATACCATTGGAGTTTGGGCATTTTAGGGTTAACCTGTGGCTTCCCTTTGCAAAATTCAGTGTTCTCTTTCCTCCTTGTCCTGCAGGATCAAACCCTGATTTCTCTTGCTTAACAGAATTCACTGGCTGATGGAGTGGGCTCTCTGTGCTAACAGCTATTAGCAAGTCTTTCTTCTCCCTGCCAGCCAGGTAATTTGCATCAACACAAACACTAGCTTTTAACTTCTTAGCTGCTACCAATTCCAATGCTGGACTCTGTTTTAAAGAGATACCACACAAATCCAAGGGGTCTGAGGGTGAGAGTTTGCTTGTCCTCCCCTGCATTCTCAAGCATTCAGCCATAAAACTGTTTTGCTCTGAAATACCAGTAACCAAATCTGTCCTTAGTCCCTGAGGCACTCACAGAATCAGCAGGGAGACATTCCTGTTCCACCACCATTGTCTTCCCAACAAGCTGGCCAAACCCAGCCACTTGGTTATAGGGCTGCTCAACTTTCTTAACAGCTTCTACTCCATCTGAGACCTTTTCAAAGCTATCCACACTGGATCTTTCAAAAGGAAAGTCAGTGGATCCATTCACAACAGAAAATTTCTGGCTGTTAGGAACTGAAACTTTCTTGATTAAATCACTTTCACACCCTTCAGTTGCAGTAAACTGCTTGTACAGATTACCATGAGGATTCCTTTCCCTATGAGCTTTTCTAAGTAGCAGTTCATTCCTCTCAGAAATTCTTCCCTTACCCTCTTCACCTAGGGCTTGCTTTAAAGGAACACTTTCCTGAGCAACCACAAACTCTTTCTGGGTCTCATTTACATTTAGAATCACCTCTGGCCCATCAGGCGGATTTCTACACAATCCCCTTTTAGGCAAACTTATAGACTTTCTAGATAACAGGTTAGACGCATTCTCCTTCTCTTGGCCATGAACAAGTTCTGGAATCTTTTCCTTCTTGCTACAAGTTGTCAAACTGTCAGTAGGTAACATAATTAAATCACCTTCATGCTCTCCTTGTGCCCTGGCTAGGGTATCACTCTGATCAGACAAAGTTGCTGCACTCTTTTCCAACCACACATTAGCAATTGGCAAACTACAAGTACCAGAATTGTCTGGTCTCTGGGATTTTGCTATGACACTAACTGGATGCAACCTTGTCACAATGCCATTCTACCCAGCAGACACAAACTTAGGACCATTTCCTTTCTGGGCTTTAGCTGTATCCACAACCAACTGTGAGACAACTGCACTATACATCACCCATCACAAATCTACTCTTTCCTTCCTCAGTTAGGGCTTCCACCTGATCATTTACTTTAATTTGCTCCTGAGAAACATTTTCCTGACCGATGAGATCTTTCTGTGCTTGATCTAATTCCAGATTCACTTCTAAGACATTCAGAAACTCCATTCACAGAAAGAACAGGAGTACTTGTGGCACCTTAGAGACTAACAAATTTATTTCAGCATAAGCTTTTGTGGGCTACAGCTCACTTCTTCAGATGCATAGAATGGAACACACAGACAGAAGATATTTATACATACAGAGAACATGAAAAGGTGGAAGTACCCATACCAACTGGAAGAGGCTAATCAATTGAGATGAGCTATCATCAGCAAGAGAAAAAAAAACCTTTGAAGTGATAATTGAGATGACCCATAGAAGGTTAACTTAGGTTTAAACAGAGACTGGGAATGGTTGGGTCATTACACTAATTGAATCTATTTCCCTATGTTAAGTTCTCCTCACACCCATTTCCATTTCCAGCAGTTGACAAGAAGGTGGAAAGAGTTTGGAGGAGTTCAGTTCCTGATTTTTATTTGACCTGTCTCCAGCACCTGTTTTGGTTTGGCCTTCCCCTTTCCATCCCTGTCTGAGGTTTCTGTCTCTATCACAGCAGGTGATGCAATGGTATGTGAGAAAGAGGAGCAGAATTCTCAGCAGGAAAATGTTGAGCAAGTGGATAAACACAGAGCATTATTGCAAAGATCGAAAACGAATGTGTCCAGGAGTCATGAGCAGTGAATTTAAAATCTCCACTCAGAAATGGTGAACAGCAGCAGAACCCCAGCTAACTGAAGGAAGTGATCACAGTATAGTTCAATTATTTAAGGCAATATTGTCTCAGATGATTTGGGGACAGAATTCCAGGGTAAGTGATTTTGAAGTAGGAAAAATGCCCATGTATTTGGTTCCCAAAGCATTTGTAACCCAGGCCCTACAGAAGATCTCTCCTAGCTAATCCTATGATATGGGAAATGCAACCCTTCATGACACAGATGTTGAGGAAATAGAAATGGAGTTTTTGTCAAATTTATCTTTTGTAGGTGCTAAAGATGTGTATAAAATGAAGCCAGTGTTGAAAATGTAATATCTTCAGAAAAATAGCCATTTTTTAATAGAATCTCCAGCTCTGGTAACTAATAAAGATTCTGATCCTGGCCTATATCCAGTCCCTTGCCTGGAATTGTGCCACCAAATTAAAGAAAAGCTGGGCATGTATCAGGAAGCCATTCCTCATTAACACTGCTGAGATTTTATGTGGTTTTGTAAAGGATTCTACTTCAGAGAAGTGTAAATTTACCCTATCCAAGACCAAGATTTGGAAAGAGCTGAGGTTGAAAGAGTCCACACCCAGTTCTTGGTTTCCATCCCAGTAAAGGAAGATACGGTGACCAATGACCCAAGGAAAATTGTACAACTCCACTTCCTAGTTCAGTGTCACTGATTACACTTCCAGAGGATGCCAGGGTTAGATTGAGAACAACCATCCTTCACTGTTTGGATCCAAAGAGAGAGTGCTTCATAGGACATTCCTTTCCCATGGATCCCAAACTGGCTGCCTGATTGGGTAACAAGGACTTTCAGGCTGTAGAAATGATGGTAAACCATTGAGGCAACAACTGTATCAAGCTCCAATTTCAGACTTCCGGATACACGCATGTTGAGTCCTGATTCCCTGGTTTTGTGTCTGATGCTGTGGCTACACAATAAAGCTGATGTTGGCACAGCTGCACCAGTGTAGCTGTGCTGCTGTAGCACTGCTATTACAGATGCTCTAAGCCAATAGGAGAGATCTCTCCTGTCTGACTTTATTATTCCAGCCCCCGCAAGCGGCGGTGGCTATGTTGGCAGGAGAAGCTGTGCTGCTCATGTAGCGCTAGCTACACAGGGGGTTAGGGGTTTGTAACTATGTTGCTCAGCTGTGTGGATTTTTCACACCCCTGAGTAATATTGTTATACCGACAAATGTTGTTAGTGTAGACCAGACAGTTTACTCTTGTGTTCTGTGCATTTACATCACTTGTCCTCTCTCTCCTCCTACTTTGAAAGATTAAAAAGTGTGACGAGAGGTATTTTTTCTCCATGATGCAAACACGCCCACATAGGAGACCCCTTTCACCAACACACATGGCAGAAGATCCTGAGATATGTGAACTTTCAGAAGTGGTTGGGACCTACTTTGGGACAAACCACAATTTGAGCCAAGGTTCAGTTGTTGGCAATGGGGATTAAAAGAAAACTAACCTATATGACAAGAATTTGTGATCTTTGAATATGTTATTGGTACCAAGGAAAATGAAATTATAGGCAAAGTAAATGGTTAAAGAGTAAGACTGTGATAACCTGAGTTATTTTGGAAAACTGAAAGTTGTCTTGTTTTTTGTTTTGTTAGTCATACAGGAAATGATGGCTAATTTTGAAAAGTGTATTTGATTTAATTTACCCCCTGTAGTGTAAGGAGATCTGGTCAAAAACCTCACTCCAAAGGTTGGGGTGGGAGACTGTGTGTGAGAAAGAGTGTATAAGAGAATATTGGCCCAGTATAGATTTTAATTTTTTATGTTTCAAATAGAATTTATTTTGGTTAGTTTCAAAGTCAATTTCTATTAAAAGGAAAGCTACTCCAGGAGATAAATTGTATAAGTTTTTACCCATTTAGACTGTAAGGGTCACAGTCTTCCCCACTTCTCTAATTTGCAAAGGAAAGGCCTGACATCTGTCATAGGATGTGTCCAGCATGTAGGAAAGCTGCACTCATCAACCATCAATATAAAGCAAAAGGCTGAAATCCATTGCCTTTCTGGTCAATAAGCCATCTAAAGGCTGGTCTACAATGAAAAGCTATGCTGGCAGAGCCACATCTCTCAGGGGTGTGAAAAGTCCTCTCCACTGAGAGAACTAATTAAGGTGACCTGAGCCCCACTGTAGACAGTGTTAGGTTGTGAGAAGAATATTTCCAGTGTTTGAAGGGTAGACATAGCCTTAGACAGATTGATCCCCGATGGGAAGCGAGTCATGACATCAATTCCAATTTTGACCCATCTCCCGGTATGTGAGAAAGCTGCTAGTATGGAGGGCTGAGCCACTGTCCTATCGCCTGGTTCGTCAACTGTAGCTACAGCTATTAGTACCCATCAATCCAAAGACTGAGAGAAACGGAGAGTTCCAACCATTGTCATTTTATTATCTTATTGTTCCTCTCTTTTTTGTGCTGGCCTTTCTATTCTATCAGGATGTGACTGTATAACTCAGTGCATGTGTGACAAAAGCTCATTGGTGCCACTTGGCAAAGGGGTCATTGTTATTCACAAGCAACTCCTGTCTCAGACCTGACAAACTTGCCACACCTAATACACTGTTTTTATGATATTTATCCAGGAGGCATAGCAGTGAGATCTCCACTGAAAGCTTGTAAATTATTGTTACTCCTAATCACTGCGAGGCGTGTGTACGAGTCATATTTAAGGAGTAATGTAAGTACATGGAAAATTATGCCCATATGGTATTGTTGTGAAAGTGAGTCACCCCAATCATAGGTCTTGGTGGGGGGGAATTGGCACCTGTCCCTTGCTAGGCAGTTATGTGATGTTTTGCTCCATTGTCAACCTTTGCACCAACCCAGAAAAGCCAATGGAAAACCATCAAAGACGAACTATAGACATGGAAACCCTGTGGAAGTGACAAGGACAATATGAGAATGAGGAGATCGTCCTTTCTGTGAATAAAGACAAAAGACTGATTCAGTTTATGACAGGGTGGAGAAAAACTCTGTGTCCATTCACCAAGGAGATTCCTAATGACCAGTGGTGCTTCATGAAAGGCAGGGCCCTGGCTCCTAGGGACTAGCAATCAGTGAAATTGCCTGAAGTGTGAGGTGAGAATCTACTTAGATAGGAAAGATAACTATTAAAAAATGTAGGTTGCATTTTCTGCTTTTGTTTAGTTGGGATCAGTTGGTTTCCATCACTCACATTTGTTTGTTTAAATCTCTATCCGTTGTTAAATAAATTTTTGCTTGTTCGATAACTCAATACTCAAGTGCTGTGTGAGGTACAGTAGCAGTGGTCCACAGTAAAACTAGTAACCTGGGATATATCATTGCTTCAGGAAGAGAGAATCTGGGATTTCTCTGAGTATCTGGTGATCCGGTCTGGACCCCAGAGGGGGACACATTACAGGAACTCAGGGGTTAGTGTGGCTGCTGTAGCTCAGAGGAGGGTCCTTGAGTTCCAGCAGGCTGGGTGAGTTTGGTCACTAACATCCAGCTGCCAAATGCAAAACTCCCTCTTCCTAGTGGCAGGTGGCAACGAGGAGACTCTCAGTCCTCAGCACCCTGAGAAGGGTCACAATGTGTCTCTGTGTTGATTCACCTGTCAAATCCACACAGGGAAAGCTCTCTATAGCATAAAACTCTGCCCTATGAAATCATGGAACATGTGCTCTTCACTCTGTGAAAGCATGTAAAGAATTCAAGCACTGAAGAACAGGGTTTGGATTCAGAGTGACCTAGACAAATTGGAGGATTGGGCCAAAAGAAATCTGAGGAGGTTCAACAAGGAGAAGTGCAGAGTCCTGCACTTAGGAAGGAAGAATCCCATGCACTAATACAGCCTGGGGACCAACTGGCTAAGCAGCAGTTCTTCAGAAAAAGACCTGGGGATTACAGTGGATGAGAAGCTGGATATGAGTCAACAGTGTGCCCTTGTTGCCAAGAAGACTAACAGCAGATTGGGCTGTATTAGAAGCACTGCCAGCAGATTGAGAGAAGTTTGTTCATTTCAAGCCTGCAGCTTATTCATTTCATTTGGTGACCCCTCCTAGTTCTTGTGTTATGAGAAGGATAACACAAGAACTTGGTCCTTGGTCCTTTAAAAGATATTATGTGACCCCCCCCCCCCTGGTCTCTCATTTCCTGGGACTAACGGATACAACAACACCGCAGACAACAAGGTTCAAAGTCAATGCACATGGGAGAAGCGTCTTGTGTTTCATTCCTTATGTCCTAGTCCCATCGTGTGACCATTTCCTTTTCTTCCTTTCTGTTAAAAACTTTGGTGTTTTGCACAGAAACATTATTTCCCCAGGAGAGACCTAGGAGTGAGAGCTGCATTCCTGTACCAAACAGTCGCTAGAAGGGGGCAGACAAAGGCCTTTAGGACGAAGCATCCGTCACTGTCAAAAAATCATCTCCCTCCTGTGGTTCCGAGGGCAGCAGGAGCAGCTGCAGCTTGGTGGCCCCCAGCAGCACTCCTGGGGTGGCCGGAGCAGCAGCTGGCCTCCTGGGGCTCCCCTCTGTGTGGCAACAGCTGGAGCGGCAGCAGCTCTCAGGGCTTCTTCCCTGGTAGATGGTGCTCATTATCCATCAAATAAATCAAAACACTTCCACCTGCAAGTGGATTTAGCCCAGGACCCTCAGAGTCAGCAGCTGTTACATCCACACTGAGCTCTCTGGTCAGGTGTCCTAGTGCTGAAACCTTCCTGTTTAGACCCTAAAATAGCGTTTTTGCAGCAGGGGGCTGAAATTTTGGACCAGACATTGTAGCTCCACCGTTATTTTCTTGAATTGCTTCAAAACAGCAAGTCAAGAAAGTCTCCTAAGTGCCAGGCTCTCTGCTATGGAAACAGCTGCCCCTGCTCTCCAGGAGTCTGTGCGTTCCACCCAGCAATGTACAAACCTGCTCCAAACTGAAGCGGGGTCAGACAGTGACGGTAATGCAAATCTTCAGACTATTAACCCAAGTCCCTTCCTTTCTTTAACCCAGGACGCGCCAGTCAACTGTTAGCCATGGCGTTATCTTCACCTTAAAATACCTCTGAGGACATTTAACAGAGGAAGTGAAACCCCCTCTCCCAAATGGCTCCCTGTTGAGGCGTTGTACTGTACCTGCCCTTGGAGACTGTCTTGTTTTATACTCTTAGAGCTTTTTCTCTTCAAACCCCTTATCCCAATCTCTGGGCCAACCTCCGCATTTCAGAGTTTAGAATTTACTCTCATCACCCTCGTATGGCACTTTCCATGTGAATTGGGCAAAGCAAGTGTGAGAACCCACATAGCTAATGAAAACCAATGCTCTGGGTGAGGACTGAACTCACACCCACAGATGTATTTTCCCCTTCACAAGCCACTATAGGTGCTTCTTAGACAAACTTGGGCTGTAGGTGGTTGTGTGTGTCTGTGGTTTACCACTTTGGTTGCTCTGTGAAAAGCTGATGGTTTGAATCCAACAGAAGCTGGTGGGGTTTTGTTTTGTTTTAAGCAATTAGAATCCAGTACATTTTAACAGGCAGAAAATCTCCTCTATTCTGGTCTAGCCCCATTTGACTCCTTCTGCCGATCTTCTTCCTTCGCCCTCAGTGTCTTTCCTTCCCCACTGTGGACATGCAGAGATGAACCCCAGTCAGTCTGTGTCACAGAGAGTTTGTATCTCCTAAGGAATGTGGGTGAAGGATTCCAGCTGAATTAACTCCACTCATCTGGGTTAGAAACATTTGTTTCTTTCACGCAGATAGTGGGAAATCGGACGTTAATTCAGACCCAGGAGGCAAGGCAGAGGCTTCATGACCTTGATCTCCATGAAGGGAGAGAAGATCCCCAGGAAGGAAGAGAGCTTCCTTTAGACTCAAGCTGGAGTCTCCTGGAAGTTGGAAAAGACCCTTGGTCACTGAGGATCTCATGGGATCGTGCTGCTCCAGAGGCTCCATAGTCCCAGGTGCGGGGAGGGGCTCACTGCACAGTCTGAAATGGAAGGGAGGACCCTGGAAGGGAAGGGGAGGAACAGAAAATGGAGGGGAATGAAACAGAGCAAACCTCTCTTCTCTCTCCCCTCCCCGACCCAGCAAGAAATATTATCAATGGAGAAACTCCCCACCATGAACGGCAGAGAACACAGAGACATTTGCCTCAAACATAGCAGTAGGGTGACCAGACACCAAGTGTGAAAAATCAGAGGCTTTCACCAGATGCATTGGTGATATAGTGGTGAGTATAGCTTCCTCCTAAGTAGCTAACCTGGGTTTGATTCCCAGCTAATGCAATGCTGACATGTTTCCTCCACTGGGAATTGGTTTAGTTTCAGTCACTTTGTATCAGTTTATTAATAGAATGAGGGAATCAATGTTCCAAATCCCAGCAGGTCATTAAACACACAGTGGAGGAATAAAGGGGCAAGACCATAAAATGAGCAGTTGGAGTCATCCAGGTATTACAATGTTTGGTTTATATTAAAAAAAAAATCCTTCCCTCTTCCTTTTAGACTCAGAACCTTTAAGGTCAGAAGGGACCAGTGTGATCATCTAGTCCGACCTTCTGCACCTTGAAGGCCAAAAGACCCCACCCACCCACTCCTGTAATAGACCCAGGGGAGGGGAGGCAGCTCCATGCTCTGCCCCTACCCCAATGGGTGTGCAGAGATGTGCCAGCAGCACTAAGGTGGCTTCCTGCCCACTCTACCTCCGTCCCTCCATGCCGCTCCCAGAAGTGGCTGGCATGTCCCGGCATCCCCTGGAGCAGGGGGAGTGTCTCCATGCACTGCCCTTGCCCCAAGTACCAACTCCGCAGCTCCCATTGGCCAGGAACTGCAGCCAATGGGAGCTCTGGGGGCAGTGCCTGCAGGCAGCTGCCCACAGAGACCCCCTGGCCCCGCCAACCTAGGAGCTGCTGCTGGAGGGTTGTGCATACTGGTCACTTTGGGAGCTGCAGTGCCCAGGGTAAGCACCACCCCTCCTGCACCTCAACTCCCCTCCCCAGTGCAGAGCCTGCACCCCACACCCAAATTTCCTCCCAGAGCTTTGCTTGTCTTCCTTTCACCAGAACCATCCTTCTTCTCCTGGGCTGCAAGTAGCCATCCCTGGGAAGCCAAGAGGCAGACACAGATTCTACCTCCCAGCAGCCAACTGCACCTCCCCAGGCTTTGCAGAACGAATGGTGACACTCTACTAACCCCACTTAGCCGCACTGAGGCACTTAGCTTCTGCCCTGCCTTCCTCAGCTCGACTTTCCTCTTTTGCCCCATTCCTGCCTCACTTCCTACTTTGGCAAGTCATGCAAAGGAGGCCAGCAGGAAGAGCCGGCCTCTGTAGGCCAACCTCCCAGTGCAGAGGAGACCAAGCCACAAGTCTCCAAAAGGTGACTGGCCCAGATCCTCCAGCTTTCCCCTGCTGCTGCCAAGGCCTTTTTCTCAGCTTATTTCACCACCCTCAGCCACACAGGGGTTGGGGTTACCCCCAGGGACAGGCCAGTGGCAGCAGTACGAGTGCCTTGCTGGACAGCCAGGGGAGCTGGGAAAAGGAAGCCAGCATGTTTCTGCCTGGTTTCAATCCAGGGATATTTGCATATTAGGCAAACGTGATAACCACTACACTACAGAAACTCTGTCACAGTGCTCTGCCCCCTCCCTTCATAAAAACATAAGAATGGCCATACTGGGTCAGACCAAAGGTCTATCCAGCCCAATATCCTATCTGCCAACAGTGGCCAATGCCAGGTGCCCCACAGGGAGTGAATCTAATAGGTAATGATCAAGTGATCTCTCTCCTGCCATCCATCTCCACCCTCTAACAAACAGAGGCTAGGGACACCATTCCTTACCCATCCTGGCTAATAGCCATTCATGGACTTAACCTCCATTAATTTATCTAAGATGCCACAAGTACTCCTCATTCTTTTTGGTGATACAGACTAACACGGCTACCACTCTGAAACCTATTTATCTAGTTCTCTTTTAAACCCTGTTATAGTCCTAGCCTTCACAGCATCCTCAGGCAACGAGTTCCACAGGTTGACTGTGCACTGTGCAAAGAAGAACTTCCTTTTATTTGTTTAAAACCAGGTGCGCATTAATTTCATTTGGTGGCCCCTAGTTCTTAAATGATGGGAACAAGTACATAACTTTTCCCTATTCACTTTCTCCACACCACTCATGATTTTATATACCTTTATCATATCCCCCCTTAGTCTCCTCTTTTCCAGGATGAAAAGTCCTAGCCTCTTTAATCTCTCCTCATACGGGACCCATTCCAAAGCCCTAATCATTTTAGTTGCCCTTCTCTGAACCTTTTCTAATGCCAGTATACCTTTTTTGAAATGAGGAGACCACATCTGTACGCAGTATTCAAGATGTGGGTGTACCATGGATTTATATAAGGGCAATAAGCTATTCTCTGTCTTATTCTCTATCCCTTTTTTGATGATTCCTAACATCCTGTTTGCTTTTTTGACTGCCGCTGAACACTGCATGGTCGTTTTCAGAGAACTATCCACGATGACTCCAAGATCTCTTTCCTGATTAGCTGTAGCTAAATTTGCCCTCATCATATTGTATGTATAGTTGGGATTATTTTTTCCAATGTGAATTACTTTACATTTATCCACATTAAATTTCATTTGCCACCCCTTGTTGCCCAATCACTTAGTTTTGTGAGATCTCTTTGAAGTTCTTTCACACTCTGCATTGATCTCAATTATCTTGAGCAGTTTAGTATCATCTGCAAACTTTGCCACCTCACTGTTTACCCCTTTCTCCAGATCATTTATGAGTAAGTTGAATAGGATTGGTCCTAGGACTGACCCTTGGGGGACATCACTAGTTACCCCTCTCCATTCTGAACACACCGATGGGTGAACATGGAGAAAGTGGTGGCAGCCCTTCGATAGGTCAGCTGGCAGAGCAAAGGACTGGAGCCGGCACTCAGGAAGTCATCCTTACGTCGCCCTTGTGACTCCAGCTTGAAGGGGAGCTTCTTTTTCTTCCCCTTGCTGAGAAAGAGCAAGAGAAGAAAGAAAGGTCGGGGGGGCCAACTCTTGCTTGGGAGCCACCCACTGAAAATTGAAAAACAAAAATGTAGAGCTGTAAAAGGCTTCAAAGCCCACCAGGACCAACCCTCCCTTCTAATACGGCAGAAAAGCCACACGTCTCCTGACTAGGTAGGGACATCCTATTGCCCCACAAGAAGTGGAAGGCCATCATGTTCGGCCTCAGCAGCACTCATGGAGCAGGGGGAAATACATGGCTGAGGAAATTCCCCACAGCCAAAAGATAGGTCTTGAGCATCACAACTTTGTAGGTAATTACAAGGTCCACTTACGCCACTGGCTGAGCCATTCCTCACAGGCCAGCAACCGCTTCTTCCATTTTGCGTTCCCCACCATGTCCCCAACTGAATGCTAGAAGGCCCAGCTCATCCACCTGCCCACTCTTGCAACCCTCTTCTTCCACCCTGACTGATAGGGGGGAGTATTGAGCCTCCCTCCCTTAGGCCCTTCAGCATTCCTGGGGAACACCAACACCGCCCAAGTGACTTTGGGCTAGTAGGTCAACCAATCATGCTGCCTCCTAGGCCAGGCTGCAGCCCAGCTTCAGGACTCAGAGGAAATGCAGCTCCCATCCCTTCCTACAGGACTCCAGGCACGGCCAGCCTTCTGGACCAAAGGTCCCCTCTTGTGCTCAAGTCACAACAGCTAGCGGGTAAAAGACAGGCTTTCATGGCATTTGAGAAAGCAAGATAGAGCCTTGGAAGACCCAGCAGGGTTAGGTGGCACAGAAATTGTCTTCAGATCCCACGAGACTTCAACTGAGATTGCAGGATTCAAAGTATTTTCCTGGGTTGTACAATGCTAAGTGCTTGGAGATCATTTCCTCAATTTGGGGAGACAGCCCCTACCTGCCTGGCTGACCATCTCCCTGTGGGCTTGACTACACTTGCACATTATAGCACAATAAAGCCTCCCAGAGCGCTCTACCTTACTCCCCGTCCACACTGGCAAGGCAGGGCAAGCACGCTGACTCCCTGGCTAAAGCGGTCTTGGTACTCCACCTCCCGGGAGGATTAACAGCTGTTGTGTATTGTTGTGTAATCACTGCAGCTCCAGTGTAAACGAGAAGTAACGTTACTACACACTGATTGACCTCCGGAAGCGTCCCATAATCCTCTTGTCTTTGTTGTGAACTCGGGATGCGGACATGCCCTTTCAAAGCTCCAGTTCTGAGATGGGCTGCTTTAGCTGGTCCGAGAAGAAAAACAACTACTACTGTTTGCCTTTGAATGAGTGAGAGAGAGGTGAGGGAAGAAAGGCAGGGGGCTGAATTTACAAGACAGCATGCTGACACACTCTCAGCACCCCAAAAACCCGCTCGCTCTCCCCCCACACTTCCTGTCACACTCCACCCCACCCCGCCCCTTTTGAAAAGGACGTTGCAGCCTCATGAATGCTGGGATAGTGTCCCATAATGTACCGATCCCAATGCAGCTGAAAGTGCTACAAATGTGGCCACACCAGTGTGCTTTCCGCTCTCAGGGTGGACAGACTAGCACGCTTTCCCTAGTGCGCTCTCCAACGGCTGATTTAACTTAAAGTGCTCTACAGCTGCAAGTGTAGCCATACCCTATTAGAGAGACAAGGTGGGGACCAACTTCTGTTGGTGAGAGAGACAAGCTTTCAAGCTACATAGGTCTTCTTCAAGCCTGGGAAAGGTACCAGGAGTGCTGGCCCTTACACCATGGGACCAATAGGGAACCCCCAGACCTCTGCTGAGTTCTGGTGTGGATGACCCTGTGGGGGCAGCCCTACATTTGCTCACCAAGTTGTCATGCAGCAGTTTGCTGCAGCTCCCAGAGGCCTTTCTTAATCCAGACTGAGAGGCCAGTGGGCATGTGAGGAAGTTGCCCCTTCAGTCCCAGGCAGTGCATGGCTCTTCCTAGGAAAGGCAAAGTCCTGAGGGAAAAAGTGATGTCAAATAACCCCTGAAGAGATGTGGCCTTTAGCTTTTGGGAGACCACCACATGTGGAAAAGTTCCCTCTTCACCTAAGCAAGGACTTGAACCCTGGAATTAAAAGTCTGATGCTCTACCAACCGAGCTAGCCAGGCTCATATAAAGAAGGGTAAGTTTGGTGCAGAAGAGAAACTAGTCAAGAAAAAGAGGGCAGAAAACAATCCAGAAAATGTCTTACTCTTGCTCCCTTAGCAGCCCTAGGCCCATCTTGCTTCTCCATCTGGTGCCCAGAGAAATTCTTCTTTTTTTAGTTAAATATCAGATCCAGGAGAAAACACGGTTATTCAAAGCAAAATAAAATTGACCTGTCTCATGCAGTGGTACATTGACCTCTGTTCAGACTGAGCCTAAGGGGGTGGGGAGGGCTCACTTCTGGATCAAACGTCCCCTCTTGTGTGAGTCACAACAGCTAGTGGGCAAAAGATAGGCTACCATGTCATTGGAGAGAGCAAGATGAAGCTTTGGAAATCCCAGGATGGTTAGCTGGCAATGAAAGGACCCCAAGGTCCCACTGAGACTTGAATTTCAATTGCAGGAGTCAAAGCCCTGAGTGCTTGCCCTTACACCATGGGACCCATTGATTTCTGACAGGGAGAACTCTGGGGAGAATTTTTTCTGGCAGGGAGGACCCAGTTGGAACATGCCTCTCTGGCCAGCCCTGCATTTGCTCAAGAAGTCAGCACACAGTGCTTTGCTGCAGGCCCAGAGGCCTTTCTTCCTCCAGACTGTGAGGAAATAGCACCCTCAGTCCCAGGCAAGGAAAGGTTAAGCCCTGAAGAGGAGGAACTGAAGTCAAGGAGAGTCCTCAAGATATTCCTTCTGAAGTTCTTAGGGGATATTGCAGGGGGAACTGGCTTTCTGCCTGATGAGGAACCTGAACCCTCAGATTAAAAGTCTGATGCTCAACCAACTGAGCTAGCCAGGCTCACATTTAAAAGAGGCAAATTTCATGCAGAAGAGAAACTAATCAAGAAAATAAGAGCAGGAAACAATACAGAAAACCTGCTACGCTCACTCTCTTAGCCACAGCCTGATCCTCCATCTGGCGCCCGGAGAGCTTATTCTTTTTTTAGTTAAATATCAAATCCAGGAGAAAACACAGTTACACGAAGCAAAACGAAATCACAAACAGAAATGTCATTGGAAATACAAAAATAAAAAAGGAAAATGCAATCCCCATGACTTTATCGTAACTGGGCCATTCCTGTACCGAGAGCACCCGGTATGAAACTCGACTGCTCCCAGGTGCCGCAGTAAAACCCTGTCCCTGCTGTGACGTTGCACTCCATAGGATTTTATGAAAATATGCTAATGAGTGTGAATATAATGTAACTGGAATATGCTTCATGAAAAAGGTCTCTTGTAAGGTATCATTACAAAGCTTATAATCTACGGTGTGTGTTCATCCTATTTGTATGAACCGATCATTCTTGGATCTGAAACTAGAAATGTGAAATATAACTCTGAGGTCCTGTTGTAATTATGCAAGGTGTGGGCCATTAATAGTGGTTTGGAATCTTGAAGGCTCCCATTAACCAGGACAATAGACTGCAGATGGCTCTGTCCTGCACCATCTGTGAGTCAGGCCAGGGAGAATGAAGGCTTGGAGTCTCACAGGACATGTGAACATGTCACCTGGTACAGGAATCCATCTTAAACCTGAGGCTTTTCCCCAGGAGAGAGACAGAAGATCCCTGCCTTGTAGCAAAGCTGTATAAAGGGGTGGAACAGAACAAAGGTGGCTGCAGTCATGATAAATCCCCTAGCTACCACCTGAGCTGGAACAAGGACTATACCAGGTGAAAAGATTGGGCCCAGACAAGAAGTAAGTCTAGTCTGCAAACAAAGCTTTTTGGAAGATCTCTGAAGGTGAGATTTTATCTGTATTGAGTTTCATAGTGTATTAGGTTTAGATTTGCATGTTTTTTTTTTATTATGCTCTATGGAGAATACAAACTCCACAGAGAAGGAAAAGTTAATGCCTTAGAACAGTCTGTGTGTGTGTGTGTGTGTGTGTGTTAGATGGGTGGGAGGGTGTTTAGAAACCACTCTCCTATACTTTCTTTTCTCTGAATTCCTTTAGAAAATCTGAAGCAGGGAGCAAAAATGATTGTTTTTTCTGAGGCTTGAACTCAGGAACATTCAGATTATGAAACTAACATGCTGCTAACCATGCTAAGAAAGCTTGGTAAAGCTTTAGGCTCAATGCATATATGCCCTCCTACAGCAGTGACTGGGGCAGGGAAGGAGCCAGGGGTGTGCTGGAAGAAGCAGGGAGATCTGGTGCCCACAGACCTGTCCTGACAGCTTTCTCAGCAAATAAATCAATTCTCTCTACTAGTGAATAACATATTGGAGCTAATGGCAGCACAGAGTAGATGTTTCCAAGCTATACACCCGCTTTCACAAACTGTTGTGTATTTAGTTGTCATGGGTTTTGTCACTATGGCAACTGAGTTAGACTATTAAGGGATAGCTCAGCCGGTTTCAACCGGTTGAGTGAGCTCTCTGTATCTGTAAATAAAATGGAGGTTTTGGTTAGCTGTCTGCTCTCTGGCCTCAAGTGATTGCTTCCTACACCGGCTGCCCCAAGGATACAACACTGGCGATGAGGATGGGATCCTGGTGCTGCTCCAGTAACAGAAGGAAGTAGAAGTCAAGGTAAAGACCAAACAAAGAAAAAAAGCTGCTTGTTTGCACTGACTGTGAAAGTGAAACTAAAAATCATGGCTACTCTGACCAGGCCCCTGGAGCCTTTTGATGAGAATACAGAGCAGTGGCATGTGTATACTGAGCGTTTTGAGCATTTTGGTATTGCAAATGACATTACAGAAGCGAAGAAGGTGCCAATATTCTTAACTGTTGTAGGGGCTAAAACCTATTCTCTGCTACGCAGTTTACTACACCCTGTTAAGCCTGAGACTAAATCTTACAGTGACATTGTGGAAATCCTGGGGTCTCATTTCTCCCCAAAACCACTGGTAATTGCTGAAAGATATAGGTTCCACAAAAGAGACCAAAAGGAAGATGAAACAGTTGTACAATTTGTAGCCATTTTAAAAAAGCTAGCAGAACACTGTGAATTTAAAGAGATGTTAAATGATGCCCTGCGTGACAGGTTAGTGTGTGGCCTCTGCAGTGAAGCTATACGGAAGCGCCTACTGACAGAGGCTCAGCTTACATTACAGAAGGCTGTTGATATTGCTGTCTCCATGGAACTGGCTACAAGGGAGGCACAATACATCGGTGCATCCCCTAGGGTGCAAAAAGTGTCACAAGAGCTGACCCACAAAACGGTGCAGAGTCAAGAATGTTACCGCTGTGGTAAGCTGGGTCACCAGGCATCAGAATGCTGGTGTAAGGACCTGGTGTGTTGACACTGTGGCAAAAAGGGACACATTGAGTATGCCTGTAAACAAAAGAAAAAGAGGCCTGTGGTCTGGCCGACAAAAAGAGGAACCTTGCATACCCTAGAGCAGACCCAGGATGATCAAGGTGACACCTCCTCACAAGAGGAAGTGCCACTGCATGTTTTGTCTTTGGCAGCGGGCTCACATGAATACTGGGTAACTCCCTTATTGGAGGGCAAACCTATACGCATGGAACTAGACACCGGTGCAGCTGTCTCGCTGGTTCCTGAGACTGTGTATAAGGAAAAGCTACAGCCTCTTCCGCTTAAGGCAACAAAAACTGTTCTGAAGACGTATACAGGTGAAGCTGTGCCCATGTTGGGCACTATTGATGTTAAGGTGGAGCTCAATGGACAGACGGCTAAATTGCCACTGTTTGTGGTGAGAGGTAACTACCCAGCCTTAATGGGTAGGTCTTGGCTTGGGAAGATTCAGCTGACCTGGGTAGAAGTGCACCGGATGACTAAAGAAGAAACCAGTCTAACCCCTATACTAAGGAAACATGCTGCTGTTTTTGGAGATGATTTGGGAAGTATGAAGGGAATCACTGTAACATTGAACATTAAACCTGGCAGTCCACCAAAATATCTGAAAGCCCGAACTGTGCCATATGTCATCAGGCCAAAAGTTGAAGCAGACATGGAGCGCCTGGTCACCAATGGAGTCCTAATACCAGTTACCCATAGCTCATGGGCCACTCCTATCGTTCCAATAGTGAAGAAAGATGGCTCTCTCCGGATTTGCGGTGATTTTAAAGTCACTGTCAACCCAGTGTTGTGTGCAGAGCAATACCCGCTTCCCGCATCGATGACCTCTTCGCAGGCCTGGCTGGGGACAAAGTTCAGTAAGATTGATCTGAGTCAAGCATATTTACAGATGCACGTCGATGAAAAGTCCCAAGAGCTGTTGACTATTGTGACTCATAAGGGGCTTTATCGATACTGTCGCCTACCCTTCGGAATCACATCGGCTCCCGCCCTGTTCCAGAGGGCTATGGACCAGATCTTGTGTGGCTTGTCAGGAGTTCAGTGCTATCTGGATGATATCCTGGTCACTGGAAGAAATGAAGAGGATCACTTAAAGAATTTAGAGGCTACCCTACAAAGACTGGAAGAGTATGGCCTACGAGTTCGCAAAGACAAGTGTGAATTCTTCAAGCCCTCTGTTGAATATTTGGGACACATCATCGATTCTGCAGGTCTTCATAAGGCCCCTGCAAAAGTTAAAGCTATTGTGGAGGCTCCCCCACCTCGAAATGTAAGCCAGCTGCGCTCATTTCTAGGACTACTGAACTATTATGGAAAGTTCATCTCACAGTTAGCCACACTGCTAAAACCACTTCATGAGCTCCTTGGGCAGAACAAGGCCTGGAAGTGGACTGAAGCCTGTGATGTTGCATTTAACAAAGCTAAGGATGCATTGTTAAATTCTGAAGTTCTAACGCACTTTGATCCATCCTTACCCCTGCAATTGGCCTGTGATGCTTCCCCTTATGGAGTGGGAGCGGTCGTGTCACACATTATGCCTTCGGGAGAAGAAAGACCTATTGCTTTTGCTTCATGCACTCTAAGCAAAGCAGAAACTAACTACGCCCAAATCGAACGTGAGGCATTAGGAATTGTTTTTGGAATTCGGAAGTTTCATCAGTACCTGTTTGGGCGAAAGTTTACTCTTCTTACAGACCATCGACCTCTGACATCAATTTTTGGACCCTACACAGGCATTCCCCCATTAGCTGCTAGTCGTATGCAACGTTGGGCATTGATACTTTCTGCACACACATATGAAATCAAATATCGGAAATCCACTCTGCACGGCAATGCAGATGGCCTCTCAAGGTTGCCTTTACCGGTCAAACATCAAGATAGTGCCCAAAAGGAAATCTTCTACTTTGAACAGGTAGAGAATACACCCATCACTACTACTCAGATAAAGAAGGCAACCCGCGTTGACCCAGTATTATCCCAAGTTATGGACCTGGTGATGCATGGAAAATCTCGACAAACCTCTCTGGTCTCACCCAACCTTGTTCCCTACATGTCCAGGCGGACGGAGTTATCGGTCCAATCTGGTTGTTTGTTGTGGGGGAGGCGTGTCATTATTCCACCACCCCTGAGATCACAGATGTTAGAACAGCTACATTCCGGTCACTGTGGAATAGTGCGCATGAAGGAAATTGCACGAAGCTATTTTTGGTGGCCTAGATTGGATGGTGCTATTGAAGAGAAGGCAAAAGCTTGTATGTCATGTCAGGGTGTAAGAAATGCACCCCAGTGGGCACCCCTACACCCATGGGACTGGCCTGAAAACCCGTGGCAACGTATTCACGTTGACTTTGCTGGCCCCCTTGAAGGAAGCATGTTCTTGGTGGCAGTAGATGCCCATTCTAAATGGCCAGAAGTCTCTATAATGCAGTCCACTACTGCAGAGAGTACTATCCAAAAACTACGAGGACTCTTTAGTCGTTTTGGTCTGCCAGAACAACTTGTGAGCGACAACAGACCGCAGTTCGTCTCTCAGGAGTTTCAAAATTTTATGAAGGCAAATGGGATACACCACATCACGTCAGCACCATATCATCCGTTCACCAACGGATTAGCTGAAAGATTTGTGCAGACAATGAAAAACGCTTTGAAATCAGCAAAGGGACAACACTCCATTCAAAAGCATCTGGATACCTTCTTACTTTCCTATAGAAACACACCTCATGCTACGACCCAGGTTTCCCCAGCCTTTCTAATGATGGGACGACAGCTGCGCACTTGCTTTGATCTGCTGAAACCTTCTGAACCCAGACAAACTGTGCAACATCAGCAGCAATATCAAGTCATCAGACGGGCACCCAGAGCAAAAGACCGAACCTTTAGCCCAGGACAGCCAGTTTTGGCTCGGAATTATACTTCCAGAGCTAAATGGGTCCCGGCCACAGTCATCACTCAAACAGGACCTGTTTCCTATACAGTCCGGACTGCAGAGAATCTTACCTGGCGGCGACATGTAGATCAGCTGTTGCCAGGTCATGCCAGTCTTCAGGACCCATCTGCAGTTGAGGGGTCTGACTTCACCCCTCCTGGTGAGACACCGAATCATGAGTCACCTGTTCCTGACTGTTCTCCTCCACTATTGCCGGCAGCTGAGATACCCCTTTGCCCAGCACGAGCTGATACCACCTCCTCACCTATTCGTGCTGCGGACCCTGAGCCCCTAGTACTTTCGGGTGCAACAACACCAGAAGTTCGCCGTAATCCACCTAGAGACAGAAGGCCTCCTCATCGGCTGGATCTTTAGTTAGGGCGAACCCACGGTTATGGGGCAAAATAATCCCCAGGGTTTAGCCGGGAATGGAGGCAGTCTACCCTCCTTCTCTAGTTTAGTGTGTGTTTTATTTAGGGGATGTTCTTATTAGGGGGGGAGGAATATGTTGTGTATTTGGTTGTCATGGGTTTTGTCACTATGGCAACTGAGTTAGACTATTAAGGGATAGCTCAGCCGGTTTCAACCGGTTGAGTGAGCTCTCTGTATCTGTAAATAAAATGGAGGTTTTGGTTAGCTGTCTGCTCTCTGGCCTCAAGTGATTGCTTCCTACACCAGCTGCCCCAAGGATACAACAACAACTTACTTTGTGCATTGGGCAAAGCAAGTTGGGGAAGCTACATGGGTAATAGAAACCAAGGCTTGAACTCATAGCACAAGTAGTGGTCCCTTTTGCACTAACCAATTGCACCACTGCAGGTGCTTTTAGAGAAAGATGGGAAGCAGGCAGTTATCTGTCCTGTGGCACCTTCTAGACTAACAGATGTATAGGAGCACAAGCTTTCGTGGGTGAATACCCACGTTGTCAGATGAATGGAGTGGAAATTTGCAGGGGCAGGTATAAATATGCAGGCAAGAATCAGTCTAGAGATAATGTTAGTTCAATCAGGGAGGATGAGACCCTCTTCTGGCAGTTGAGGTGTGAACACCAAGGGAGGAGAAACTGCTTTTGTAGTTGGCTAGCCAGTCACAGAATTTCCACTCCATTCATCTGACGAAGTGGGTACCCATGAAAGCTTATACATCTGTTAGTCTATAAGTTGCCACAGGACTTTGTCGCTTTTTACAGATCCAGACTAACGCAGCTGCCCCTCTGATACTCAAAAAGACCGTGTCCCCTGGTGGGTGTAAATCACTGACCTCTCTCCTCTCTGAGCACTGACTGCCCCTCTGTTTCCTTGCCTCTCAGTCTGTACAGATGGGACCAGTGGTGAGCTGCAGACGGTTCGCACCGGTTCGCTAGAACCGGTTGCTAAAATTAGATGCCGGTAGAGAACCGGATGTTAAAGAGCCAGGCAGGTAGAACAACAACTCTGGTCTGCTGGCCGGATGTGGCCCGCAGGACCGCCCTGTCTCCCACCTGAGCAGCTCCCAGGATTCTCTGCCCCCTACCCCCCGCAGGGCCGCATCGTGGTCAGCCCGCCAGCTCAGATGAGCTCCAGCTTCATCCTGATGATTTGAGCAGCTGCCAAAAGATAAGAGGGGGCTGGGAGCTTCAGGGCCGTCTGGGGGCAAGTGGGGCAATTTGCCCCAGGCCCTGCAGGGGCCCCCTGCCCCACGAGGATGCCCACCCCACAGAGCTGCAGTGACCAGCCACCGGCAGCTGGGCAGCTCAGCGGAGCTCCAGCTTGTCCTGCTGCTTTGAGCGGCCGGCCAGCAAAGGGGGGGGGCTGCGAGCTCCAAGGTCGCCCAGGGGGGCAATTTGCCCTGGGCCCTACAGGGGCCTTCTGCCCCAGGAGATCTCCCCCCAGCCCCTCCCCCGCAGAGCCGCAGTGGCCAGCCACTGGCAGCTGGGAAGCTCAGCGGAGCTCCAGCTTGTCCTGCTGCTTTGAGCGGCCGCCAAAGTAAGGGGGGGCTGCGAGGTCCGGGGCCACCCGGGGCAGGGAGAGCGATTGGGGATAGTTTGCCCCGGGCCCTATAGGGGCCCCCTGCCCTACGAGGATGTTCCCCCACCCCTAGACTCCACCTTCCCCCATCCCCCGGCTCAGAGCATTGTGCATTTTTTAGTTAGGGGAGTGCTGTAGTGGGGACATGTGTATAGTGTGTTTGCCAGACAGAGCTGTGTGTTGTAGGGCGGCTGGGTAGCAGGGGAGTTGTGCGGCTGGGAGAAGGTCTGCACAGTAGTGGGTGAGGGCTGGGGGTTGTGCACTGAGGAGGGATGTATAATACTTGGGGTTGTGCAGTTCAGGTCATTTATGGTGTGTATGGGAGGAGGAGGGCTGTGTACAGTGTGTTGTGTTGCTGGGGGTGAGGTGCTGTATGCTCTGCTGGGACTGCACAGGGTTCTTGCAGCACAACAGATTGTTTGTTGAGTGTGGTGTAGATGGGGGTTGTTGTGCAGTGGTTGTGTAGCTGGTGTACCTTGGGTTGGCTGCCTAGGGCTCCTGGCAGCTAGCAGCTTGTTGGCTGAGCTGTAATTTATAAACCTCCCAATGCAGCTCCTGTGTGAAGGAGGGAAGGATGGACCCAGGACAGGGTGTATGTGGGGGGGGGCTCCTTTTATCCTCCAGGGGAGAGTCAGCCCCCAGTTCTGCCTCTGGGTGGGTTCAGATCTCTCCGGCAGTAGCATTTGGTAAGGTGAGCGGTGGCTTGCGGGGCAGGGTCCGTGGTCCTGGGTTAGGGTGTCCAGAAGTCCTGATTTTGGGGTTTTTTTCCTTATATAGGCTCCTATTACCCCCCCCCACCCTCTGTCCCAATTTTTCACATTTGCCATCTGGTCATCCTACCCCGGGTAAGCCAAATGGAGCAGCCTGTGCCCGGGTAGCACTTGGCAGTGCTGTGCCCGGCGGCCATCTGGGGCTGGCTGGCAGCAACTAGCTGTGGAGTTTGCAGACAGTTGCTGCAGCCGTCCAAGTATCTGCACACACATTTTGTCTAGGTCACTTTCTGCAAACAAGCTGCCTGTTGCAGTTCTCAGAGCCCCAAGTGGACCCCAAAGAACCCGCCGAAGACCCGGAGCGCCGCTGGGTAAGTAAAAATTAAAAAGGCGCCTTTAGCCAGGGAAGGGATTCTCATTGGGCACGGGGCCCAATTCAGGGGAATCGGTGGAATCGGCTTAAAGCCGGCCCTGCCAGTGTTTGCTCACTCCAGTCTAGTTTATTATTTTATTAACAGGGTCGCACTTGCCTCGTTCGTTAAGTTGATATACGCATGTGAGTCAAATGTCATCGCTCCCAAAGTTCGTCTTGTTGAGAGAGAGAGAGAGAGAGAGAGAGAGAGAGAGAACGTCTTGTTTCTGGTGTTAATTGAAGTCACACTTGCCTTGTTCGTGCACTTGTGCATCTGTTTTCTACACAACCAGTCATAGTCGGCCTGTTTGTTTCTAGTAAATTGCATTTGATATTTCAGTGTGTAATACTAACTGGACTGTTATTCGAAGATTAAAGTTTTCTATTCAATATTATTTATCCTTCATAATGAAACGCCAGAAAAGCATTAGTGATTGGTTTTCCAGTAAAATGACAAAATCATTAGTCGGTAGTTCGAGTAGTGAAAATAATGATTTAATTACTGAAAATACCGATGACAATAATTTTGGTGATTAAAATATCTTAAAAGTTGAATCATCTGAAAATGTGTCCACAATGGAAGAGGATTTACATGACTGTGAAAATGTACTACCCGATTGTTGGACTTCTGAGCAGGCACAATATTTTTTAAAGAAATATAATGGCTTGATAATTAATTGAAGGCAAAAAACTTGGCTGTTCCCACTGTGCAAAGGCATCACATTTGGGGGTCCTTGGAGGAAAATCTTTACACGTTTCTTCAGAATGGCAAAAGTGTACTATTAAAGCATCTGGAACTGATAAAAAAATTCAGCAAGCATCATTAAGAAAAAAAATGAATGAACATTTCGAATCAAGCTCTCATTTGAGAGTTATAAATATTTTAAATGAATCTAAAAAAGAACCTCTCACTACAGTAATTGATAAACTTACTGAACAAAATATTGCAATAACCAGCAAAATTTTCAACATTGTTTACAGCTTAGTAAAAAGAAACCGACCAATGTCAGATATGGAGGATGAAGCAGAGCTACAAATTAAGAATGAAACTGATTTAGGGAACCGCCTACATTCTCGATTTTCGGCCATCAGAATCATAGAACATATTGCTGAATTAATAAAAAAAACAAATTTTTAGTAAAATCATCGAAAACTATTCAAAGATTTGTATTATTATTGATGAAGCTTCTACAATTTCAAGTAAAACTGTGCTTGTAATTCTTTTAAAATGTGAACTACAAGATTCTTCACCAACAATTTTTCTCGATTTAGTAGAATTAGAATCAACAAAAGCAGAAAATATTTATAATGCTTTGAGACATACATTAACTGATACAGGATTTGACACAGAATATTTAAAGAAAAATTTAGAATCATAGAATCTCAGGGTTGGAAGGGACCTCAGGAGGTCATCTAGTCCAACCCCCTGCTCAAAGCAGGACCAAACCCAACTAAATCATCCCAGCCAGGGCTTGGTCAAGACTGACCTTAAAAACCTCTAAGGAAGGAGATTCCACCACCTCCCTAGGTAACCCATTCCAGTTCTTCACCACCCTACTAGTGAAAATGTTTTTCCTAACGTCCAACCTAAACCTCCCCCTCTGCAACTTGAGACCATTACTCCTTGTTCTGTCATCTTCTACCACTAAGAACAGTCTAGATGCATCCTCTTTGGAACCCCCTTTCAGGTAGTTGAAAGCAGCTATCAAATCCCCCCTCATTCTTCTCTTCTGCAGACTAAACAATCCCAGTTCCCTCAGCCTCTCCTCCTAAATCATGTGCTCCAGCCCCCTAATCATTTTTGTTGCCCTCCGCTGGACTCTCCCCAATTTATCCACATCTTTCTTGTAGTGTGGGGCCCAAAACTGGACACAGTACTCCAAATGAGGCCTCACCAGTGCTGAATAGAGGGGAATGATCACATCCCTCGATCTGCTGGAAACGCCCCTACTTATACAACCCAAAATGCCATTAGCCTTCTTGGCAACAAGGGCACACTGTTGACTCATATTCAGCTTTTCATCCACCGTAACCCCTAGGTCCTTTTCTGCATAACTGCTGCCCAGCCATTCGGTCCCTAGTCTGTAGCAGTGCATGGGATTCTTCCGTCCTAAGCGGAGGACTCTGCACTTGTCCTTGTTGAACCTCATCATATTCCTTTTGGCCCAATCCTCTAATTTGTCTAGGTCCCTCTGTATCCTATCCCTACCCTCCAGCCTATCAACTACTCCTCCCAGTTTAGTGTCATCGGCAAACTTGCTAAGGGTGCAGTCCACACCATCCTCCAGATCGTTAATGAAGATATTGAACAAAACTGGCCCCAGCACCGACCCTTGGGGCACTCCACTTGATACCAGCTGCCAACTAGACATGGAACCATTGATCACTACCCGTTGAGCCCGACCATCTAGCCAGTTTTCTATCCACCTTACCGTCTATTCATTCAGCCCATACTTCTTTAACTTGCTGGCAAGAATACTGTAGGAGACTGTATCAAAAGCTTTGCTAAAGTCCAGAAAAAGCACATCCACTGCTTTCCCCTCATCCACAGAGCCGGTTATCTCATCATAGAAGGCAATTAGGTTAGTCAGGCATGACTTGCCCTTGGTGAATCCATGCTGACTGTTCCTGATCACTTTCCTCTCCTTTAAGTGGTTCAGAGTTGATTCCTTGAGGACCTGTTCCATGATTTTTCCAGGGACTGAGGTGAGACTGACTGGCCTGTAGTTCCCAGGATCTTCCTTCTTCCCTTTTTTAAAGATGGGCACTACATTAGCTTTTTTCCAGTCATCCGGGACCTCCCCCGATCGCCATGATTTTTCAAAGATAATGGCCAATGGCTCTGAAATCTCATCGGCCAACTCCTTTAGCACCCTCAGATGCAGTGCATCTGGCCCCATGGACTTATGCTCATCCAGCTTTTCTAAATAGTCCTGAACTACTTCTTTCTCCACAGAGAGCTGGTCACCTCCTCCCCATACCGTGCTGCAGAGTGCAGCTGTCTGGGAGCTGACCTTGTCTGTGAAGACAGAGGCAAAAACAGCGTTGAGTACACTAGCTTTTTCCACATACTCTGTCACCAGGTTCCCTCCCTCATTCAACAAGGGGCCCACACTTTCCTTGACTTTCTTCTTGTTGCTAACATACCTGAAGAAACCCTTCTTGTTACTCCTAACATCTCCGGCTAGCTGCAACTCCAAGTGTGATTTGGCCTTCCTAATTTCACTCCTGCATGCCTGAGCAATACTTTTATACTCCTCCCTGGTTATTTGTCCAATCTTTCACTTCTTGTAAGCTATTTTTTTGTGTTTAAGACGAGCAAGGATTTCACTGTTAAGCCAAGCTGGTCACCTGCCATATTTACATATTTAATCGGATTTTGTTCTGATGGCGCGAGCACCATGCTTGGACATTAAATCTGGAGTTGCTACAAGACTAATTGAAGATTTTCCAAATGTTATAATTTGGCATTGTTTGAATCATCGGCTACAATTGGCTTTAGATGATGCTATAAATGATATCAATGAAATAAGCCATTTCAAGATTTTTTTGGACAAGATTTTTTATGCAATTTTTCATCAGTCAAATAAAAGTCAATTTGCACTTAAACAAGTTTCTGAAGAACTGTATATTGAAATCATCAAAATAGGCTGTGTTTTTGGTCCACGATGGGCTTCTTGTAGCCTTAGAGCTGTCAAGGCGGTCTGGAGAGGGTATCCAGCTCTTTATATTTACTTTTCCAAAAATCAGAAATTTTCTGGCATGGCAAAAAGATTGAAAAACAAAGAATTTTTAAAAGACTTGGCATTAATGATTGACATTTTGGATGAACTTGCATTATTATCAAATGCACTGCAAGCGAGACAATTGAGTTTAACAAAGGCAGATAAACTAATCAAATGAACGATTTTTTTTCCATATAATTAAAAGATAGTTTTGGTATACACGAAAATAAAATTAATGAAATGATAGAACGTGATGCTTTTAAATGCATAGAATTTGAAGATAATGTAAAGTTTTAAATCACTGCCACGAGACAAAGTAATAGAGTGCATTACTGAAAAAATGAAGGCAAGATTATTAAACGAAAAGCACATTAAATATAAAGAAGACAATTTAGGTCATTCTCGTGCTACACCTAAAATAGTTGAATTATTCAATGCTATGGATCCCACTTCATGGAATATTGAAGAAGTCAGATTACCTTGGAAATCAGGAGAAGAAAAAGTGCATGAATTAAGTAAATTCATAAAATTTGTAGTCAATTTTAAATGATTTTCGTGACTATGTAGACAATAACATTCAATCAAAAAATCTTCCTGATCTGGAAACAATAAGGAAAGCAAAGCAAATTATGAACACAGTTGCAATTAGTTCTGCAGTAGCAGAAAGAGCTTTTTCGTTGATGAATATTATTTGTAGTGATAATTTAACAATTAAACATATCTCAAGCTTTATGACCATCAATTTGTTGGGAAAACCACTAAGTTCCTGGAACCCAATACCATATGTTAAATCATGGATGAGAAGTCATTGATCTGCATTAGATACCAGAGTTCGTGTATCCAACACCAAAGATTATGGAGAAGATCAAGAAGCCATTTGGAAATTACTACCTAATTAGTAATAAATGTACTTAAATATTCTTTAAAATGTTGTTTGTTGTTGCATTGTATACTTCAACATGAATATATTACTTTTTTAATAACTTAAGTAGTTCACATGTAATATTTTAAAATACAAGAAAAGGCATTTCATTCTTTATTATTGTTTGCTTACTCATACATCTCTTTATATTTTCTTCTTTTCAAATGTATTTTAAATTCATGTAATAAAGCAATACTTTGTTTCTATTGTAATAAACATATAAAAGGTTTTTTTATTGTTAAGTATGACTTCCAATGATTCAATGCATTGCTATTTCTTATGGAGAAAGGTACAAAAATACATACTGTGGACGAACATTCCTTAAATCAGAACTTTTTATAGGGAACCGGTTGTTTAAGATTTTGGCAGCTCATCACTGGATGGGACCTTTCCCTCCAGTGCTGGAGGATTCACCCTTCCCATCTACCATTGTCCCAAGCAGCACAGCAGGTGGGAATCTTAAATGTACCGAGGTGACTTAGGAGCAGAAACGCCCCCAGACCTTCCATGCAATTGGCACTTGTCCCTCACTCAGCAGGATTAAAACTCGTGCAGGGAGACTGCTGGGCCACATCCCAGCTGGGCATGAGCAAAGCATCAGGGTGAAAAAAAGAACCTGTAGATGCTGAAGATTGAATCCAGGGCCTCATGCATGCAAAGCATGTGCTCTACCACTGAGCTACATCTAGTGATGAGCTGCCAAAATTTTAACAACCGGTTCCCTATAAAAAGTTCTGATTTAAGGGGGGGGAGTGGAGAGGGGCCAGGGCAGGCGGAGACATACCCGTGGGGCCAGGGGCCCCTGCAGGACCTGGGGAAAATTGCCCCACTTGTCCCCCCCCGCAGCCCTAGAGCTTGCAGCCCCCTCCCCCCTTACCTTGCTGGCAGCTCAAAGCAACTCCGGAGCTCAGCTGAGCTGCCCAGCTGGTGCCGGCAGCTGGCCATGCTGCAGCTGGGGGGAAGCAGGGGAAGGGCCTGGGGAGCCTCAGCCTCCGCAGCTGGGAATCCTGGGAGCAACAGGATGGTCCGGCCTGCGACCGGAGTTCTTTGCCCACCCTCTGGCCCTTTAACAAACGGTTCTCCATGGAGGTCTAATTTTAGCAACTGGTTCTTGGGAACCTGTGGGAACCTGCTCCAGCTCACCACTGGCTACATCCCGAGCTGGGCTGTGTAGTCTATGGATTAGACTCAGAGCCCTCCTGTTTCCAGAGCATCCAGTGGCCTAAAAGCAGCATGGGCAACACATTCCCTGCTCTGAGGGCCAAACCTGCTGTCCTGGAGGTTGCTGGTTCTTAGGGGTCACTTTGCAGCAGGGCCAGATTCTGTGTGTGAGACAGAGAGAGTGCATGTCCTGGACTCAGGGTGCAGAGATACACTCAGCCCTCTCCCCTGCATGCGGTCGGGGGGTGCTGCAATCCCCTGCTGGAAAGTCATGGTGGTGGGGGATGCTGTTAGTTGCTCAACACTTCACCCTGATGGCAGAAGTACTGTGGGGAGCTCTAGGTGTTTCTAGGATCTGCTATTTCCACCTGCCTGTAAAGTCCAGCTTTCCCCAGCACACTCACTGTGGTGCAATTGGGTCACTGTTTCCATGGCTGAACAGCAAAGAATCACTCCAGTTTCCCTTCTAGCTGCAGCAGGATTAGCCTGTGTCCGTGGTTAATGAGTTGGATCTAGTTGTAGATTGTTATTCATTCCCCACCTTGACAATTCACACAGTCCCTTTCCCATGCAGATTCCCAGCACCTAGGGATCCTGCTAGCAGGGGTTAGGCCCTGAGATTTTTCAGGGTTCTTTCCCCCTCCACCTGGAGTGAACTCAGCTTTTCCCCATACCAGAAATTCCATGAAATAACAACAGGAGCATAAAGAAAGAGGGGAGGGAACATCTCACAGCCAGGGCTGGATGTGCCCAGGGCCCCCAATTTGTCCATTGTTTCCATGGAATTTGGCCCCCTGCTTTGCACAAGGGACAGAGAAAGATCTTGCTGTTCCTGTGTCGCTGCAAATAAAATTGTGCTTCAATGTGAAAGAGAGATGAGAAACAGCCCCTTGGTGGGACAATGTCCTCAGGATTAAGAGCAAAGGACTTAGGCTGAGAACCAATTTAACTCCATTCAGCTGGGATTTAACAAATTGTCTTCCATGGAGACACTGGGAACTTGTGACATTGAGCCAGACTCTGGGGATTCAGGCTGCTTTAACTCTCAGGCCTGGTCTACACTACGCGTTTAAACCGGTTTTAGGAGCGTAAAACCGATTTAACGCCACACCCGTCCACACTAAGAGGCCCTTTATATCGATGTAAAGGGATCTTTAAATCGATTTCTGTACTCCTCCCTAATGAGAGGAGTAGCGCTAGTATCAGAATTACCATATTGGATTAGGGTTAGTGTGGCTGCAGATCGACGGTATCCCACAGTGCACCACTGACCCCTCTGGACAGCAATCTGAACTCGGATGCAGTGGCCAGGTAGACAGGAAAAGCCCCGTGAACTTTTGAATATTTCCTGTTTGCCCAGTTGTAGATTGTGGAGCGCCGATCAGCACAGGTGGCGATGCAGTCAAAAATCAAAATAAAAAAAGAGCTCCAGCATGGACCATGCGGATGTGATCGCTGTAAGGGCAGGCAAATCTGTTCTATCAGAGCTCCGTTACAGAAGATGAAATTCAAAAGCATTTTTAAAAAATCTCCAGACAGACGCCATAGCAGGGACTCAGCACACTGCTGCGTGACAAGCGTAACGGAAAGCCAAAGAATCAAATGGACGCTCATGGAGGGAGGGAGCGGGGACTGGAGGACTCAAACAATCCCACAGTTCCTTCAATCTCCGAAAAGCATTTGCATTCTTGGCTGAGCTCCAAATGCCTTTAGGGTCAAACACAGTGTCCGCGGTGGTTCAGGGCATAGCTCTGCAATTTACCCCCACCACCACCACCACCCACCCACCCCCAGAAGTGAAAGGGAAAACAATCCTCTCTTGACTCCACATGTCACCCTATCTTTACTGAATGCTGCAGATAGACGCGATGCTGCAGCAGTCAACACCAACATCCTTGCTCCCCCCCCCCCCCGCCATGGGTGGCTGCTGGTGCAATATGGCTGATATCCACTATCATCATCAGCCTTTTGGCACATGGTGCAGTGCAAAAGGACTGGTAACCATGCTGACTAGGATCCAGTGAGGTCAACCATGGGCGCCTGTGTAAAAAACTCCTTATTTTTCCTGGTAGATGGTGCAGTATGGCTGGTAACCATCTTTATTATAGCAACAGGGGGCTGAGCTCCATCAGCCCCCACCCTTCATGTGTAAAGAAAATATTCAATTGTCCCTGGTCTAGCAGCAGGATGCTGGGCTCCTCTCCCTCACACTGCTTAATGTCCTGTCTGGACTATCATAGCAGCTGGAGGCTGCCTTCCACTCATTTCTCACTAACAAGTCACTGTGTCTTATTCCTGCATTCTTTATTACTTCATCACACAAGTGGGGGGACACTGCTACGGTAGCCCAGGAAGGCTGGGGGAGAATGGAATCAACAGGTGGGGTTGTTGCAGGAGCACCCCCTGTGAATAGCATACAGCTCATAATTTCTGCAGGATCTGTCACAGAGCAGCTGTGCTCTCTGGTTCTATGATACACTGGTTCTCTAGTACACTTTCCCCATATTCTAGGCAGGACTGATTCTATTTTTAGATACCAAAAAAGGGGAATTGACTCAGGGAGTCATTCCCAATTTTGGTTTTTGCGCCCCCGGCTGATCTCAGCCAGGGGCACTTATGACAGCAGCAGAAGGTGCAGTGCAAAACGACTGGTAACCATGATCATCTTATTGCCAATTTATGGCATGGTAGATGGTACAGTATGGCTGATAACCATCTCTGCTATCATGCAAAAGCAAATGCATGCTGCTGTGTAGCGCTGCTGAATCGCCTCTGTCAGCGGCATCTAGTACACATACGGTGACAGTCACAAAAGGCAAAACAGGCTCCATGATTGCCATGCTATGGCGTCTGCCAGAGCAATCCAGGGAAAAAAGGCGCAAAATGCTTGTCTGCCATTGCTTTCCCAGAGGAAGGAGTGACTGACGACATTTACCCAGAACCACCCGCGACAATGATTTTTGCCCCATCAGGCACTGGGATCTCAACCCAGAAATTCCAAGGGACGGGGGAGGCTGCGGGAACTATGGGATAGCTACGGAATAGCTACCCACAGTGCAACGCTCCAGAAATCGACGCTAGCCTCGGACCGTGGACGCACACCACCGATTTAATGTGTTTAGTGTGGCTGCGCGCACTCGATGTTATACAATCTATTTTGCTAAACCAGTTTATGTAAATTCGGAATAATCCCGTAGTGTAGACGTACCCTCAGTAAAAACATGAACTTGATTCAAAGAAGGGAGAGAGGAGAATCCTGACATTACCTTTGGTCCAAGTCTGGGGTCTCCTGGATGGGTGGAAAATTCCTTTGTTGCTACCAGGGCACAGCAGCTACTGGAGACATACCAGGGCTGGGATGAAAGGGGATTTTTGTGCACAGGGCCCCACTAACTCTAAATCCCCCACTGTAGCAGGAACTTAGAAAGTCAGACCTTGGTCAATGGTAGGACAGACTTTGCAAAACAGATTCTTTTTTCTTTCCCTTCATGAGAAGGGAAGTAAGAGCTGGCAACTCTGGTGCAGAAAACCACTTTGTCCTCTGGCTGAAAACAGACGACTGGTGTCTCCTGGAGGGAGGGGGCACAATGTTAAGGTTCATCCCCACCCCCTTATGGTCAACAACCCCTCCCAGCTGTGAACAGTGCAGGGCGAGGAAGCAGCAAAGGCAGCCCCTCTCCACTCACCCCTCCAGCAGCTGCTGTGCAGGGAGGGAGCCTGACAGCACCACATGATGTAGCAGGCGATAGCTAACCCAGGTGGGGCAGATGACCCCACACGTGCCCTCTGCAAGTGTTGCCTCTGAAATTAGGAACACTCGTGAGTTCAGGGCACAGCTGCACACCCAGAGGAAAGCCCAGCACGACACGCCCAGGGTGAAGGGGGTGCTAAAGCCTGGCATCAAACCAGAAACATTTAGCTCTTCAATCTAATGCACTCCCAGCTGAGCTACTTTGGCAATGACCAGGCCAGCCAGGAACGCTTAATGCACGAGCCACAGCACATGCTGGGAAGATTTAAATCTGGATGTCACAACGCAGGAGACAAGCAGTGGACTTGGCCCCGGAGGGGCAGGCTGGGGTTTCCTATATCCCAGTCACTCAAGCCAGCACCTGCCCCCTCAAGCTGTCACTGGCGCCCCCAGGTCTGCAAGACAAGAGCAGCGGTTCTCACTGGAACAACTCCACCCACAGCTTGCAGGCTCCTCCCAAGCCTAAAACAGAAAACCATCTTGCCGGAAAGCAGCCCACTAGGACTCACCATTGCTTCTTTTCCTTCCACCCAGAACCCCACTTCTTCTCCTGAACTGCAAGTAGCCACCCCTGGGATGCCAAGAGGCAGGCACAGGAGTCTCTCTCCCAGCCAACCGCACCTCCCCAGGCTTTGCAGAACGAATGGTGGCTACTACTAACCCCACTTAGTCAGGGCCGGCTTTAGGAAGTGCGGGGCCCAATTTGAACAGTTTTGACGGGGCCCCAGCAGGGATGACTAAAAAAAAAAAAACCCACTTAAAAAAACACCTTTCATTTCTTCCATGTATTATTTACTTTCCATGACTATATAAATAATAACAAAATTATATATTACATACATTACATCATATATTATAAATATCAAGTTCATTAAGAGGAACTTTATTGTACACCTCACCTATATGTTTTTAAAACTTTATCTTCCTTGCTTTTTGTTTGACAAAATCTTTCAGTATATTGCCTAACTCTAAGCTCTTCATTACTTCACATTCAATTGACATGATTGCCAAATTGTTTAATCAGTCTTCCTGCATTGTTGATCGCAGATATGTTTTAATTAGATTTAGCTTCAAGAAACTCCTCTCTCCTGAGGCTACAATTACAGGAATAGTCAGGAAGATTCGAATTGCTATAAATAAATTTGGGAATGCTGTTGATCGGTTATTATATGCAAGAAATTGAAGGATTTTTAGGGGGTTTCGACAATCAGACAAAATAATTGGCTTTAATGCTTCCAGTTCTTCACAAAGCATGTAGCCATTTATGTAAACTGATTTTACAGTTGAAACTTGTTCGTTTTCCTGCACTAGTTTCACATCTGTAAATGCAAGTTCTATATCTGCAGCAGATTTTCGTATGGTGTCCTTAGGAAGATTTTTGAATTTGCATAAAAATCCAAATAAACTCTCATGCTTTTGTAACTATTCGGTTCAAGTGACTGTAAAGCTTTGTCTAACACTTGATTGAAGCATTGCACTCTGTAAGCTTCTTTTGGAAGGGACCGAATGGCTGGGCAGCAGTTCTGCAGAAAAGGACCTAGGGGTTACGGTGGACGAAAAGCTGAATATGAGTCAACAGTGTGCCCTTGTTGCCAAGAAGGCTAATGGCATTTTGGGTTGTATAAGTAGGGGCATTTCCAGCAGATCGAGGGAAGTGATCATTCTCCTCTATTCAGCACTGGTGAGGCCTCATTTGGAGTACTGTGTCCAATTTTGGGCCCCACACTACAAGAAGGATGTGGATAAATTGGAGATAGTCCAGCGGAGGGCAACAAAAATGATTAGGGGGCTGGAGCACATGACTTAGGAGGAGAGGCTGAGGGAACTGGGATTGTTTAGTCTGCAGAAGAGAAGAATGAGGGGGGATTTGATAGCTGCTTTCAACTACCTGAAAGGGGGTTCCAAAGAGGATGGATCTAGACTGTTCTCAGTGGTAGAAGATTACAGAACAAGGAGTAATGGTCTCAAGTTGCAGAGGGGGAGATTTAGGTTGGACATTAGGAAAAACTTTTTCATTGGTAGGGTGGTGAAGAACTGGAATGGGTTACCTAGGGAGGTGGTGGAATCTCCTTCCTTAGAGGTTTTTAAGGTCAGGCTTGACAAAGCCCTGGCTGGGATGATTTAGTTGGGTTTGGTCCTGCTTTGAGCAGGGGGTTGGACTAGATGACCCCCTGAGGTCCCTTCCAACCCTGATATTCTATGATTCTATGATCAGAAAAAGGCTTATCTGCAGACTCGTACTCAAATTGTTCTTTTCGTTTGCACAAATGTTTAGTCTGGAATACTGGAGTCACATCTAGATCTTTGGAAAATTCATTGGCACCAGTTAACACTTCTTGAAAACCCTTCTCTCTCTATGTTTTTAACCAGTTACAAAGCTTTTCAAATGAAGAAATTCCTGCAGAAATATCCATTGTATCACTCTGCAGCTCTTTGCTCACAAAATTCACTTGAAAAAGTAAATCATGCCAGAAAACTAGCGAAGCCAAAAACTTATAATCCTTTATTTGAATAGCCAGTGATTCAGCTTCATTTTTTGCTTGAGCATCATCAGTTGTTTCTGCTACCTCTACGAGTGCATCATAAAACTCCCCTGCTTGGTACCGCAGAGCTTTGAGGCTTTGCATTCTACATTCCCATCGTGTTTTGCAAAGAGGCTTTACTGAAAGGCCAGTAACATATTTTCTAAAAATAGTCCATCTTTTAGTAGATGCAGAAAAAAGGATGTAAATACACTGCAAGGCTCCAAAGAAACTTATCGCATCTGGATAAGTTTTGTCCATGTCTCCCAAAATGAGATTATAGTTGTGACATGCACATGGTGTAAAAAAAGCTCTTGGGTTTGTTTTCAAAAGTCGTGCTTGTACACCTGATACGTTTCCCTTCATATTTGCACCGTTGTCATAGCCCTGCCCATGAATATTTGCAACGTCCAATTCCAGGTCTTTGAGTTCACTTAAAAGGATATTGTACAAATATTCACCTGTGCTATTTTCTACTACTATGAACTTAATGAAATGTTCATATACTCCTCATAGACTCATAGACTTTAAGGTCAGAAGGGACCATTATGATCATCTAGTCTGACCTCCTGCACAATGCAGGCCACAGAATCTCACCCATCCACTTCTATAACAAACTCCTAGCCTATGTCTGAGTTTTTGAAGCCCCCAAATTGCGGTTTGAAGACCTCAAGCTGCAGAGAATCCTCCAGCAAGTGACCCGTGCCCCATGCTGCAGAGGAAGGCAAAAAACCTCCAGGGCCTCTGCCAATCTGCCCTGGAGGAAAATTCCTTCCCGACCCCAAATATGGCGATCAGTTAAACCCTGAGCATGTGGGCAAGACTCACCTGCCAGCACCCAGGGAAAGAATTCTCTGTAGTAACTCAGATCCCAACCCATCTAACATCCCATCACAGACCACTGGGCATACTTACCTGTTGATAATCAAAGATCAATTGCCAAATTAATTGCCAAAATTAGGCTATCCCATCCTACCATCCCCTCCATAAATTTATCAAGCTTAGTCTTAAAGCCAGATATGTCTTTTGCCCCCACTACTCCCCTTGGAAGGCTGTTCCAGAACTTCACTCCTCTAATGGTTAGAAACCTTTGTCTAATTTCAAGTCTAAACTTCCTAATGTCCAGTTTATATCCATTTGTTCTTGTGTCCACATTGTTACTAAGATTGAATAATTCCTCTCCCTCCCTAATATTAATCCCTCTGATATATTTATAAAGAGCAATCATACCCCCCGTCAACCTTCTTTTGGTTAGGCTAAACAAGCCAAGCTCTTTCAGTCTCCTTTCATAAGACAGGTTTTCCATTCCTTGAATCATCCTAGTAGCCCGTCTCTGAACCTGTTCTAGTTTGAATTCATCCTTCTTAAACATGGGAGACCAGAACTGCACATAGTATTCCAGATGAGGTCTCACCAGTGCCTTATATAACGGTACTAACACCTCCTTATCTTTGCTGGAAATACCTCTCCTGATCCATCAGCCACATATCTAAATGTCAATGACATTTGTTCTTGGTGACTAATGTCAGAAGTGCAGAAGTGTATAATAGTAAAATATTTAGCAGCCTTAATTCGAGCTATTGTTTCATGTTTAACAGCATTCCTTACAATACTAATAAGTTCATTTTGAATGTTTTTTCCTAAATAATGGTCATGTATTTCTTTGTTCTTGATTCTTCATAAATGTTCCTGCATCACTGGATCAAACTTTCCCAGTAATTCAATAACTCCAAGAAAATTTCCATTGTATGATGTTCCCAGCTATTCATCAGACCCACGAAATGATAAGTTTCATTCTGCTAGCAACTGAACGACAGCAACTAGTCTCTCAAAAACTTGATACCAGCGTTTTGCTTCTTGGTCAATAAGTTTTTGTTGTATTGAGTCAATGGCTTTTTCAGCAGCTAACCTTTGCTGAAGGTCGCAGCAACTAAGCATAGCTTGTAAAAGTCCTTTTGAGTTTTCATGCTTGGCCAATCTTGTATGAATATTAGACCAGTCGTTAAAACCATTAGATGCTAATGAACTTGTCACATTATTGCACAAAATCTTACAGTAATAACAAAAGATCTTGTTGGCTGACACTGAGTATATCACCTATGGACGAGATACAATTTCACCACTTGAAAGTTTCCTTTTGCAGTGAAACTTTGAAAAGTGTTTCCCAATCTTATTTTTAGGGAAATCTTCTACAATAATTTTAGGCAGCTCTTGTTTTACTAAATACACCCTGATACGCTGGCTAATGTATTCTGGCCAAGTTGCAGGATATTTCTATTTGGTCAGCAGAGTTGAAGTTACCTTTCTGCTCTGGATCTAAACCACTCACATCTTTATTATCAGAAAAGCATTCTTGACCCTCAATACCTTCAGCATCAGTTACAACCCTTTTTGTAGTCTTCTCTTCACCGTAACTGTCTTGAGTGTCTTCAGACTCATTTGGCTTTTCAAATTCTTCATCACTGCTGTCGTTCTCTGTCTGTGTCTTATGTTCTACTGGAGAATTTTCAACCATATTTGCATCTTCACTGAGCTCTTCTGGCTCAACAGTAGAATCAGGTCTGCTAAAATACTTGCTTAAGGCACCCTTTTGCTTCTGTCTTTCAACTGCCTTTGCTTTGTATATGGCTTTTTTCTTACTCCCACTTGGGTATTTTCTATCAATATCTCTTGATCTCTTGCCCATATTGATAGAAGTCACCACATTCTAAAAGCATATTAATTATAGATTTTCACTTTCATATTAGGAAAATAATTTATGTTTTGATAGTTGTACAACTGATTTTCTTCAATAATGTTTATTTTATGCCCCCTCCTTCCCCCCAGCGCTGCCCGGCCCCGTGGAAACACTGCCCCCCCCAGCGCCATCCACCCCACGGAAATAAACTCTCTTTCCTCAGCGCCACCCCGTCAAAACAGCTGTGGGCCAAAGAGGAAGGTGTGGGGGGGAGGAGAAAAGGCACACATAGGCAAAAAGAAGTATTCCATTCTATGCATCCGAAGAAGTGGGCTGTAGCCCACGAAAGCTTATGCAGCAATAAATTTGTTAGTCTCCAAGATGCCACAATTACTCCTGTTCTTTTTGCGAATACAGAGTAACACAGCTGCTACTCTGAAACCTGACACACATAGGGTGACCAGATCACAGCAGTAAAATAGGACCCGCCCCCTCCCCGCTCAGCCCCACCATCACACCCCTCTGCACCCCCCTAGCCCCGAACTGGCTTGCTGCATCCCTCCTAGTCAGTCCTCCACCCACCACTCACCTCCTTTCACCTTCTCCCTCCCCTGCCAGAAACCCCCATGCACGCCCCTAGAACCCCTGCTGGCTCACTGCTCACCTCTTTGCCCACCCGCCACTTGCCCACCCGCTCGCCCCTGACTCACAGCTGCACCCCCCTCCCCTGAGTATATAGCCTCATTCAAAGACCCAGGGATCACTATATTACTGCACACAGCAGTCAATCAATGCAGCTGTAGATAAATCTCTGCATTATGCATTTTTGTATAACTTTTATATGACTTTGTATTGAACCTTGGTAATATGTTATAGCGGGCCCCTAAGGTAGTATAATTAAGGTAAAAGAAAACTGTCTTTTTGCTAGAAGTAGAATAAGATCTTCCCCCGCACTTCGTAATCAACTGCCCTGTTGAGTGAATGAGGTGTGACTGAGGAAGACGTGGAAGGCAGCACCTCCATACAGCTGCAACCCTTGGAGAGGGGCTGGGAGCCAGACCAAGGAGAGCTTTGCCCAGGGGCGGAGTTTGGGTGCTGGAGAGGGGGCTGGGGGGAAGGGACTGCCATGTGGCTTCCTTTCTCCCCTGATGCCCCTTACCATAGCCTCAGTGGGGGATGGAACTGCCCCTTGCCCAGTGTTTGCAGGAGTGGTGCCTGGGGGGAAACCCAGTCAAACTCTGGTTTTACTCTTTCACTGATGGGTCACTTAAACCCCTTACAAACTCCTTCCCGCCTCTCTCACCCCCCTTTTCTACTGGGCTTGTTTGATTTTTTCGGTGGAGCCTCTCAGGCACGGGGCCCAATTCGTGGGAATCGGGCAAATCAGCCTAAAGCCGGCCCTGCACTTAGCTTAGCTTCTGCCCTGCCTTCCTCAGCTTGACTTTCCTCTTTTGCCCCATTTCTGCCTCACTTCCTCCTTTGGCAAGTCGCGCACAGGAGCCGGCCTCTGTAGGCCAACGTCCAAGGGCAGAGGAGGCCAAGCTACAAGGCTTCAAAAGGTGACAGGTCTAATTCCTCTAGGTTCTCCAGACTGATGCCAAGGTACTTTAACCACTGCTGTCAGCACCCTCTATCGTGCGGGGGTTGGGGTTACTCCAGGGACAGGCCAGTGGCAGAAGGAGGAGCGCCTTGCTGGACAGCAAGGGGAGCTGGGAAAAGGAAGCCGCCATGTTTCTGCCCAGTTTTGGGCTGAGGCCCTTTTGCATGTCAGGCAAACGTGATTAATGCTACGCTACAGAAACTCCATCACAGTGCGTTGCCCTGCCCTCAAATTCCATGGACTTTGGTGGTGCTGACCCTGGCAAACCCCGATGGGCGAACCTGGAGAAAGCTCTTTGATGGGTCAGCTGGAAGAGCAGAGGACTGGAGCCGGGACTCAGGAAATCATCCTTACATCACCCTTGTGACTCCAGCTTGAAGGGGAGCTTCTTTTCCTTCCCCTTGCTGAGAAAGAGCAAGAGAACAAAGAAAGGTCAGGTGGGCCAACTGGGTGCAGAAGCCAATGCTGCCTTTTCCTGCAGTGAAGCCTGAAATGAGGGACTTGCATGGGGTAAAGGCATTGCTGTGTTTCCAGGAAAGAGCCCACTGCTGCAGAAAGAGAGATGAAGGAGCCTGCCGAAGCCTGGGATTAAACCAGGGCCCTTTAGATCTTCAGTCTAACGCTCTCCCAACTGAACTACTTCAGCACCCACAGGTAGGCTTTTTGGGCTGCTGCTTCTCACCTTGAAGCTTATTCTCAATAAAACATCTCTCCAGTCAACACTTGCCAATGCAAGACGGACATCACTTGCTATTTTAGCACTTGGAAACATCATCAACTAGTCTTTGGATCTCTCAAATGCTGCACTTCAGTTCATGGGGGAAAGGTGAGAGAAGCGACCTTTGAACTAAAGACCTGGGGTTAATATCTTAACGCTGTCTCCTACTGTAACACTATTTAATACTGGCCTACCCTGTGCTGGTGACAATTCCATTTCTAGATGTTAGTACATTTCAGTTACGGTTAAAATTAAAAGTTTCTATATGCTTAAAGGAAATGAATTTTTTTATTTGTTTATATATGGCATGAATAAATACAGATTTACACATCCTAGCATGAACATTTATTGTCCTATATGATAGAGACAATCATGCATCCAAATTGTGCATCAAAATCATGAAATGAGCTACAAATGCAATAAAAAATCAGGTATTCAATGGTTTAACATATGGAGCGGGGTGGGGGACCAAAGACACTTCTTGCCTGGGATGCCACTTGGTCTAGGGGAGGCCCTGTCAGGGAAAGCAGGAGTTAGTCTCACATGCCTATTTTCAGGCTGTAATCTGTGGGCACCCAGCTCTGTGGGAGGGATCGGGGTAGCCCAGACAATGTATCTCTCCCAAAGCCTCAGATTCGCGTCCCCAGAAGGCTCCTGCGCTGCCTCGGCTCCTTTCACAGTCCATAGCAAGGAGCAGCATCAAGAGTCAGGGATGGGCCATAGGGCACTAGGTGGGTGGCAGAGGCTTCAGGAGTAAACCCAGCATCCAAAGCAGAGGGGGATATGAGGGTTTTTCTCTTTCCTTAGCCACGTGCTATAGCTCCGCGAGCTCTTTGAAATGCCTCCCCGCCCACAGCCTGGGAACGGGGAATGAGTCTCAGGTTCTAGCTTGATTTGAATGAGGATCACTGGACCCTAGAACCATTCACTGCCCTTTCCTAGGGAAACCTGTGATGCACAGAACGGGGCTGAGATAAATGCTGACAGGAGTCAGGAATTGCTCCCCTGGAATAGCAGCAGGATTGGGCAGCTGGAAATCTCACCAAAGGAGCTGAAGCCTTGGTGGGTCAGACATAGATGTCCCAGGTTCTGCATGGGAGGTTTCGGTTTCTTTTCTGGACAATAGCAGTGAGAGTTTTATTGCCTCAGTATTTCAGTAGAAAAATTCAGACCCAAACTGTGTGTGGTGGGGAGGTCGATAGCGGTGTCTTTGGGTTTAATTTGGTTTGTTTTCTCATTCTCATTGTAAAAGCCTTTGATGATTTTGATGGGAACAATGTTTGTGGAAGGCCAAGGGTAAGTAAGAAAAGTTAAAAATCTGCATTGGAGTGAGGGGGTCTCTGTGGGCTAGGGGCAGGGGTGGAGATTTTCATGGGGAGGGGGTTAAGGGATAAATGACAGGCTTTCGCGGGAACACAGGGGGATGTTTTGCAGTTTAATTTTTCCAAAGGGAAACCTCCTCACTTTCCCTGTGCTGCTGCCCAGCTCAGACCCCACTGACATCTCTGTGACGAAGTGGGAATTTTCTGATAGTTTTGCATATTGTTTCCCCTATTTGTTGCACGATTATCTAGGTCCAAAATGTGGGGTGCACCCTGCCAGGGGAATGGAGTAACATTCAGGGGGATGCAACTGGGCCTGGGCCAGCCCCCATGGGGGTGGGGAGGGGGAGCCACCCAGCTCTGCTCTTGGGCCAGCACCAGTCCTGGGGCTCCACTCCCAGCCCCATTCTGGGGGCTTCGCTCCTGGTCTCTGCCCCCACCCCCAGAGCTGGCCCCTGCCTCAGCCCCCTTACCCCATCTGTGTCCCTTCCCCCGTAGCTGCAGCCCCACTCCCAGCCATGACTCAGGGGAAGCATGGACGGGGGCGGGGCTATGACCCTGAAATGCTTTGGGACCATTGATCTCGGTGGTGGGACAAGGGTATTTAATCTTGGCAGAGACCTGTAAGGGGCAGAGGTGGCTGCTGTCTAGCTGCCTGGGCACAATGGCCCCAAATTCTGTCTCCTAGCAACCGATGGCCAGGATGCATCTGCTGCAAGAGGCCAGCTGGCTGGGACGAGTTGGAGAACAAAGAACGAGGTGGAGGCCAGGTGACCAGGTTGCCAGGGAAACAGAACAAAGGACAGGAGAGGGGCAAAGGGCCTGGCTGAGTTGGGCTGTTGGAAGCAAGGAGTCTGCTGGTTTTGGGACTCGAGGGGAGAGCCCAGGCTCTGAGTTCGGGGTCTCCCCAAGATGGACGTTGCTGAATCTTCCTGCTTCCTGTGCTAACACAGAACTTCCCCAGGCTGGATTCCAGACCACTAATAAACCTTCTGTTTTACAACACTGGCCGAGTTACTGTGCCTCCCCTAGCGCAGCCACTGCAGCAGGAACCCGGTTGTGGGTTTGGCAGGGGAAATTTTTGCTTTTTATTATGCCACATGCAGGTTGTGGGGGTATCTGAGGAGACAGCATGTGCTTTTCAGCTTCCTGTGTATGTTAGTAATCTCCCTGGAACCTGCATGGGCCATAGCAAGAGCTCAGGTTCTTCTTCCAGAAGAGAGAAGTAGGGACGAGCTTTTGAATTTTTGCGGGTGACTTGGGATTGCAGAGGGGGGATGCAGCTGCTGGGGCTCTGGCCAGCCTTGGGCTCCTCCAAGCAGGTTGTGGGTGGAGGGCTCAGGCTCCGTCTGGATGGGGATCCTCTGGCTTTGAGTAGGGTAGGGGTTCTCAGGGCTCCTGTGATGGAGAGGTAGGGAGTCTCAGGCTGTGTGTGGGATGTCTGAGAGCTTGGGTCGTAAGTGGGGACTGGGTCTCAGGGCTCTGGCCATGGGGGGGCAGGGAGTCTCAGATCTCCAGCTGTGGAGGGGGGCTTGGGCAGAGAGGGAGCAGGTGGTCTTGGGGCTGCCACAATGGGGGGTGGGGCCTCGGACTACAGGAGGGGGTAAAGGGTCTCAGGGCTCTGGCCGTGGTGGGGCAGAAGGGGTGGAGCTGGGGGCTAGCCTCCCCAAAGTGGGGCTCCACCCATTGCCCATGATGGTGACTGCAGAAGTTGGGGCTGCATAATTCCCCTGGGGGGCGGGTGTAAGGCTTTCCAAGGTGTCTGATTCAGGTGGACTCACTGCAGGAAGCTCCTGGTGTGGAACAGGGGTGCTGAAAGGTCCAACATCAGTCCCAGGAGGTGCTGAAGCTAAGGAGGTTTCCCCTAGTGAGAGCATCCCCTGGGTGTCACACTGACAAGGCTCCTGCCAGGGTTTGACTCGGAGCACTGAGCCTGTGTGCCCGTCCCAGCCTCCCAGTATGTGACCTACAGGCTCCACTCTGGCAAAGCTCCCTGCAAATCAGAGACAAACTCCCCACTTCCCCCAGTTAATCTCCCCTGCACAGAACCCAGAGCAACTCCTGCCTTGCTGGGTCTCCTGACAGCCACAGCTGGCCCAGGAGCTGCCCAAGCCATTCCCCTGGGTCCCTGTGCAGGGGCAGTTGTCAGTTCCGACCTCACGAGTATAGTGGTGACTCTCCCTGCCTGTCATGTGGGGGACGAGGGCTTGATTCCCTGAGGAGAAAGCTGGGATTTTAACACCAAGTGTATGTCTACAGTCAATTAAAACCCACAGCTGGCTCAGGCCAGCTGACTCGGGCTTGCCAGGCTCGGGGTCCAGGGGCTTGCTCAGGCTGGAGCCCGACCAATGGGACCCTCCCCCCTCCCTAGGTTCAGCAGCCGATATACTGAAGATGAGTTTGTAAGTGGGGAATGCGCACTGGGTGCTGCCACTGGACAGACACTTCCTAGCAGGAGACCCACCCAATGAATGTGATCTACTCTAAAAACGTGATGACAGAAAGTCATCCTGGGGCTCTGTATTTATCAGCTCAGAATGACTCGATTCAACTTGCTCAGGTTAGAAAGTTAGAAAGATTTTTTTTTTTATTGTGAGCCTGGAAATTTCCTACAGTGTGAAAGTGAGAGCTGGATTATTTCAAGCTCATGCACCCTTATCACAAATGAAGGAGTAAAGGAATGTACAAATCAATGAAGCCTTAACATGTCATTTGCATCCTCAAGCTTTGTCCCTGTGGCAGGATCTCAAGGACATACAGAAATGTTACCCAGTATCAGGAGGAGAGAGGAAAGCACTTTCCCTCGTGTATTTCCCCAGGCTGTTGCGCAAAGCAGCAGAGGCACTTTACAGCATTTTCTGTCATTGATTTTTTTCATTGGTGTGGGAGGAAAGACTTAGACCTTCCCACTTTGTGAACCTGTGAATGTGAAGTGACCAAGTGGTGAGTTAACAATGATGCTGTTGCACCGGATTTGATTGGAACTAGAAAACAAAAAGCCCTTAAAGTGGAACTCTTGGATGAATAGAATGATCTGATTTGTATTCAACCTTGGAAGGCAATAGATTGTTACATCAGTCAGAACAGCCTGGTTTGGTGGGTTTGTTGGGGTTATCTCTATCCCAGACTTTTCAGGTTCGTTGTTTAACCGCAAAATACAGACAACCCAGCAAAGTCCAAATACCAAGTTCTTTATTGATGTATGCACACAAACAACAAAGAACCAGCCCGTTCTCCACACAGAACCAGCCAGCTTCTGCAAATTCAAATTGCTTTTTATTAGCCACTTCGTTGCATCATCACTGTACCTTCCCAGTTATACTTTCCCAGCATACAAAACAAAGAACTGTTATGTCTTGATAAGCTTCATAATTAGTACAAAAAGGTACAAGTTGCTTCAAAAACCTTCTTCAAGCATTTTTCCCAGACTCTGCAAGCAGGCTCTTATCTAGCAAGGTCATACAGTCAGCAACCAGGCAAGCGCCTGACTGTTTCAGCTAGTATATTTTTTCTTCAGTAGGCCTTGCTGTGTTATTGCTAAGCAAAACAGGCCATCAAGGCAAACCCATCAGTTTGTTTGGCTGTTTTCCCCGATAAATTGCAGAGGGTCCAGAGAAGAGCCACAGGAATGATTAAAGGCTTGAGCAGAGAGAGAAGTTTAAAAACAAACTGAACCTTTCCTGCTCCTGCCAGCCGTGACTGCTGAGGACATTTTCCTTCTCTACTCCAGGGTCTATCTTCTGCCAGATTTTAAGCAAGTCAGGCCGCCCTGCAGACTATGGCAGAGCAGTTTGGTATTAAGCTGCAGGACTCACAATGTAAGAGTGCAGCTGCTGTAGCACCTTGACCAATCATGGGCTAAATCCTGCAGCCTCGACAGCCCAGGATAACCTCCCACTGAAGATGGGAATTTAGCCGTTGTAACTATCTGCTGGTACCTGAGGTCTCATCTATGAATTAAACTGGGGGCAGACACAGCTCTATCCAAAGAAGTGGAGGATGTAAGTGAAAGAGCAAAGCTGGCCATCTGGGGAGCTGCTGCAGTCCCGTAACAGCTGGAAGGGAAAAGAGGGAAAACGCCTGGAGCAGCCCCGAGAAAAGGAAGTTTGTCAGTGAGATCAGTAGCAATAAATGTGAAATGATCGAGTGCTTTCTCCTCTGTGCCAACAGATTTGAATTGTGTTACTTTACTATGAGATAAAGCTTTAAAATATCCTGCTGTAATTTCAGGATGGGTCTGTAACTATAATCGGTCTCTGTGGAAAGTAGGACATTCAAAATTCCCAAGGAATTCAAGGGGTGGGGTTTACAGTTGGTCACCTGAGGGCAGTGCAGTAGAGTTCAAACCAAAGACTAGAGAGGCGAGAACAGGGATTGTGGGACACCTCCCGGAGGCCAATCACAGTGCTGTAATTGACCAGGGTGTCTACACTGGCACCGTGGTGCTGCAGCCCCGGCGCAGAAAGCTGTACGCCTCTCGGCAGGGTGGTTTTTTTACAGTGCTGCAACTGCGCAGTTTCTGTGCACTAAGTGGCTTGGCAGAGTGCACACCTCACACGTTATACCACAGAAAGCTGCTTTACTGTGCAGAAACTTGCCAGTGTAGACAAGGCCGTAGATGGCTTACATAAGAATGCAAACCTGGTCATACTGGGTCAGACCAATGGTCCATCTAGCCCAGTGTGCTGCCTGAGAGTGACCAGTGCCAGATGCTTCAGAGGGAACGAACAGATCAGGCTTGTTGACTTGCAAGGTCAGGGTCTTTCACCCTTACCTTTAACTTTAGTGTTGTCAATTCCTACTTATCTTATCTACCACACCTCTCCAAAGGCCTCTGGGCAAATCAAGTGTGAACCACTCCTTTGATACAGGCTTGTCCCAATCCAGCTGAATTGAGACAGACTTTGGGCCAATGGCTGTTTGGAAAAGGCCCGCTTAACCCAGCAGACTTCTGTGAACCCCAAACATATTAAACATGAAAGAAACACAAGGCCAGCACTGAGGAGGTTTCCAGAGCCAGGCCTGAGGGTTAAACAGCTGTGCTCAAAAGGAAAAGGGGACTCAGCACCTATCAAAATAACTGGTTGCAGAAACAAAACAAAAATTAAATAAAATTAAAAAAAATGAAAAAACCAACCCAGAAAAGTTCCCATCACACATCCATCACCATTGTAGATTTTGACATCTCCTGCCTGGTGTGACATCTTTGCTTTGCAAACAAGAGACCTGGGGAACTCTGTGGCTGTTACCCTCTAACTGGGTAAAAGGTTACACACCTTGTCTCAAGTAATTTTATTCTTCACAGATGATTTATTTTAAATTTTATCAAAATAAATTCCATTTGAAATAGTAATAAAATAATTACCGTCTATACTGGATCTTTATTCTCGTACATGCTATTTCTCTCACATATTCGCCCACTCTAATTCCTTTGGAGTGAGGTTTTAATTTCAGGATTAGCCACCATTTCCGATAGAGTAGGAGGGGGCAGGGAGAAAACTAGAAGAAAACCTGAATCATATTGTAACACTGGAAGTTATCACAGAATCAGCCTCTTAGGAGCCTTCCATTTCTGTGAGTTAATTTCTCCCTGGGGCTTCTCCCAGAAGTGTGCGTGGAAGGGGTCTCACACTACGTGGGAAGGCTACGTCATGAGAAAAACCACCTTTGCTGTATTTTCACACTTTCTAATCTTTCAAAGTAGCAGGAGGCAGAGAAATGATACAAATGCACAAGACTCAACAGGAAAACTAAGAGACCAAACCACAGAGTCAGGACTGAGCATTCATGTATCCTGCAGTCTGAACTTGGAATCTGATACATTCCCTCATTGGCTACTGTCATTTGCCCAGCAGGGAAGTGCTTCTTGTCCAACAAGGCAGCCAGATTGGGACCCATAGGCATGGAATGGCTCTGAAGGAATCAGCTGTTTCTCTCTGTGCTTCATCTGACTTTGGATCCAAATGGTAAAAGACAGTTATTCCCAATTTACTCATGGCATCCTTTAGAAGTGTGATTAATGCCACTTAGGGAGCAGCGTTCTAAAAATAGTTTACATGGGCCACAGATCACCATAGCTTTGTTATAGTTCAATATATTTTAAGTGAGGAAAATGAGAATAAAAATATCTGCTCCCCAGCACAACCTGAAGCAACATCAAAGCAACTGGGAATGAAACAATTTCTTCCCGAAGGGGAAAGTTTATGACTAACAACTGCTTTGAAATGGGGGAACAGTATAACCGTGATGCTCAGGGTTTGTTTAGACGAGGAAAAGTGATGGAGTTTAGATCAGGTCAAGGGGAAAGCTAATGCCAACCACTGCACCTGGGCTGCATCTGCTCTACAACTGTAATTGTTTTTTTACACCAAGATCACTAACTTGAGCAGCCAACACCATGTACAGCCCTAGTGGATGGAAGGCACAGGTAGTTTTTGCCTCAGTGTAGCTTGTTGGGATCAAACCTCTCTCCCACCTGGAGGTGATGAACATTCCTGGCAGGAGGGACACACACTCCTATGACTCAAAAGGAAAGGAGTTGATAAAAAAAGATCACAGGACTGACCCCAAAGAAGGGTGAGCTGCAAAAGGCAGAAGCAAGAAACTCATCTGGGTGAGCTGAGAGACCACGGTGAAGATGGTGCAAAGATCACTATATTGGAATTAGCAAATGTGATTTTTTTTTTTAAACAAATCTTTGGGCAGCCCTAATCAAGGCATTTCTTACAGTTCTCTCCCATTTGGATTTTCTGGTGTCTTACAGGGAATGACCTCTGATTGAAGCTTTTCCCACATGCAGAGCATGTGTAGGATCTCTCTCCACTGTGGATTTTACAATGTCTGACAAGGTCTGAGCGCTCAATGAAGGTTTTCCCGCACTCAGAGCACGTGTAGGGTCTCTCTCCTATGTGGATTCTCTGATGTCTGCTCAGGCTAGAGCTCTGTTTGAAGCTTTTCCCGCACTCGGAGCACCTGTAGGGTTTCTCTCCTGTGTGGATTCTACGATGTGAGATAAGGTTTGAACTCTGATTGAAGCTTTTCCCACACTCAGAGCATGTGTAGGGCATCTCTCCTGTGTGGATTCTACGATGTGTGATAAGGGCTGATCTCCGACTGAAGCATTTCCCGCACTCGGAGCATGTGTAGGGTTTCTCTCCTGTGTGGATTCTACAATGTGTGATAAGCTGTGAGTGCCGATTAAAGCTTTTCCCACACTCAGAGCATGTGTATGGCGTCTCTCCTGTGTGGATTCTCCGATGTGCGATAAGGGCATAGCTCCAACTGAAGCATTTCCCACATTCAGAGCATCCATAAGGTTTCTCACCCGTGTGGATTCTACGATGTGTGATAAGATATGAGCTCCGATTGAAGCGTTTCCCACACACAGAGCATCCGTAAGGTTTCTCACCCGTGTGGATTGTCTGATGCGAGATAAGGTGCGAGCTCCGATGGAAGCATTTCCCGCACTCAGAGCACATGTAGGGTCTCTCTCCTCTGTGGATTCCCTGATGTGTGAAAAGGCCTGAGCTCCCATTGAAGCTTTTCCCACACTCGTGTGTAATAAGGTCTGAGAGGCTACTGAAGTTTTCCTCTGGCCTCTGCTGAGTCCCACAGGCTTTTGCTTTTTCTGGGAGTGCACAACTCCCGGAAACATTCCCTTTGGGTCTTCCTGATAACGTCCCATGTGGTTCTACTTGCTCAGCAGCTTCCTGCTGGGGAGTCTCCTCATTCTCACTCATCATCCTAACCCCTGATGGGAGATGGACTGAATCCAGAAATACGTCACTCCCTGCACCAGAAAGAAAGGAAATCTCAAAGAGAGGAATGGACAATGGGATGAATAAACCAAAATATGTGCGGGAGAGATCAAACCTATCAGGAGCTCATTTTCCCCAAACCCTTCCCCAGAGGAGAGAAGAAGGGATCAGCTTTGGTCTGCATCTCACCAGGACACCAAGGGAAAGTGAGATCGGGGAGGGATCTGCTGCCAGGTGTCAGTCAGGATAGGAGGGAAGCCATGAGTGACATCTGCCATGATGATTCCACATCTGCAGGGAACAATCCTGAACTTGGAGACCTCACAGGGTCTTTGTAGGGCATCCCAAATGTTTCCTGTATTCATGGACAGTTTTTGACTTGGTTTAACCAATTCCTCACCTGTGCAGGCAGCTCTCAGGAGCACTTTTTTCTCTGAGCCATAGACGTCCGGGACCCACGGCTCTTCCCCTTGTTCCAGTTGCGAGATCACATCAGGTTTGGGAACTGGTAACCCTGCTCAAGGCAAAAAAATACAAGGGAGGTCAGTGAAATTTGTGGGATACTTGTCACAAAGAATATTCCATGATTTTAAGACCAGCTCATTTTTAAGCAGTAACATCCCAAGACCAACCTCCTTTGCTCAAAGTGCCAGGAGAGTTATTATTATGAATCATATTCATTACCTTAGTGCCTAAGGACCGACTAACAGTGGGTCCCCATTGTGCTAGGAGAAGTACCAAGACAGAATAGTAGATGGCCCATGCCCTGAACAATTTACAATCTAAATAGAGAAGACAGACACTTATCAATGGTTTATGGCCACCACTTTTCTATTGTTAATCTGTCTGGTTCTCTAATTGTTTCTGCCCACTGTATAATTAATTTTGCTAGGTGTAAGTTAATTAGGGTAGTGGATATAATTGGCTAGAGAATTATGTTACAATATGTTAGAATTGGTTAGTTAAATTTCAGTAAAATGATTGGTTAAGGTATAGCTGAGAATATGACTATATAAACTGGGGTCAAACAGGAGGGGGAAGGGAAATTGGAATCAGGTTTATTAATGCGGGGAACAGGAACAGGGACAGGGACACAGGCAAGGCTCTGCAGCATCAGAGCTGTGAAGGAGACGCAGAGTAAACGCTCTGCAGCCTCAGAGCTGGGAATGAAACACTGGGGAACAGACTCTCTGGGTGTATAGAGATAAGCCCGACTGGTGTGAAGGGCTTTGGAATATGCTTGCTTGGAAATAACCCCAATAAACATCGCACCCTCTGCCCTTTGGACTTCTGGTCTTTTGCTGCTTATGGTCTGCGTGACAAGAACCAGGGAAGTGGGAGAGTGAAGAGAAAGCCCTGTAACAAAACTGACATGACCTGATAACCAAGAGGTAAGCCTTAGAGGAAGGTTTTAATACACTTTGTATTCACTTTGATCAGGGATTCCCACGAGGACTGATGACGGGGTGATGGTAAATACACATTTAGGACCTTTTCTTGTTTTATATCTTTTCCCCATAAAGCTTAAATCTTTGGCGCACTGTCATAGTATCACTGTCACTGGATTCATAGTATCTGTGCAATGCCCTGGCTTTTAAACAGTCCTTGGGAGGTGCCCCTTGAGTGCACTAGACCCCCAAGGGGTCCCACTCTTCCACAAGGACAGGCCATGTAGCTTCAACACCTGAGACTGAGCCTCTGGCTTCAACACTCCTATTTCAACCTGTGAGCTCTGCCAGCAGGTCCAGCTGAACGACACTCCTGTTCAGAGACTGTTCCTCATTTATGCTTCAATGCACCTCAGCAAGTTTTGGTGTGACACTGGGCAGACTGTTAAAATATAGCAGGGTTTAGTAGTTAACTAAAACACAGCATTAGAAAGTCCTTAGATTAGGACAGAGAAGCAAAAAAGACAATATAGTCCATATTGGCCAATGTTCTTGAGCCATGCTGCTGTAAAAAACAGTTTGGTTTCCTTTCACTGTGCCTGTCCATTTGTCTTTGGTAGAGCTCCCTGCGCCTGCAAGCCCAGTTCTTCCTGCTCCCAAAAACATAAACGAGTCCATGTATGCTTCACTCAGCAAAACATAGATCCTCCCATGGACAGGTGACAATTATTCCCTTGTCTCTGTCAGGTATTCCACTGATGTAGGTTGGTCCCAGCCTGTCCTTAATGACCCATTCATATCACCCTGTATCTATTGGGTTTCCAGGAAGCGGGGCAGGCGAAGCCCGCCCCATGCTAACGGATCCCCCCCAGCCTAAGGGGAGGTTCCACAGGGCCTCAGAAACCCACTAATTGTGGGGGACAACTAATAAAAGAACAGGGACAGGAGTGCGGTCAAAGGGTCATAAGAAGGGAGCCTGACGGGGACACCGAGCAGAGAACCCCGGACAGCACCCACTGCTCCGCGAAGGCATCAAGGGAGCCAGCGGACGCCGCCCAGAGGAACTCCGCCCGGAGACGTGAACGGACTAAGGATCAGAAACAAGCCCCACAGTCGCAGGAGTCTCCATTGGCCAACCGCCTCTCCCTGGTCACGTAGATGGCCATTTTTGCCAGGGCGAGGAGGAGGTTGACCAGGAGGTCCCGCGACTTCGTGGGGCCACGGATAGGGAGTGCATGAAGAAGCAGGTGGGGGGAAAAGTGCAGCCAGAAACGCAAGAGAATATTAGTGAGGAGCCGGTATAGGGGCTGCAGCCTGGCGCACTCTACGTAAACGTGCGCCAGGGTCTCCCTCATGTCGCAGAAGGGGCAGGTGTCTGGGACAGGGGTAAACCGCGCCAAGTACACGCCCGTGCTCACGGCCCCATGGAGGAGCCGCCAACTGATGTCCCCGACGGGCCTCGGGACCAGGGTGGAGTACAGGCTGGCCCACCGGGGCTCCTCACCCTCCAGAGGTGGCAAGAGGTCCCGCCACTTGGTGTCGGGGCGGGACACGAGGGTGAGAAAGTGAAGGGTGTGGAGCACGAGCGCGTAGAGATGCTTCCTTGGCGCGGTTTGGAAACGGACCGGCTGCAGATCGTGCAGCCAGCTGGCGGAGAAGGGGCGGGGGAGCCGGTCGGGTCCACGGGGCAGGGGCCCGATGAAGAGGTCCGGAGGGCTCGGGGTGGGGGGTGGCTGGGGCATGCCCTCATGCAGGACCCGGTCGAGGTAGGCCCGAGCAGCGGGCGGCAAAGCAGCCTTCACCTCTTGTAGTACGAGCCGGGGAGTACAAGGTCTGGAGAGCCCCATCCGCCGAGCGAGCGTCAGGGGATCCAGCCAGTCTCCCCAGTCGTAGTCCAGGAGGTCTCCGACCCTGGTGGCTTCTGCCAGGACCAACCTCTGGCGCACCACGGGGGACTCCGCCACCTGCACATGGAGCTGGGGGTTGTGTAGCAGGGGCTCCACGAGGAGATCTGCCCCCTCGGTGGCCACCACGGACCTGGTCGCAGAGAACAGCTTCCAGGTCCGGAGGAGGTCCTGGTAGAAGACCGGCAGCCCAGAGAGGTCTCGCGGAAGGCCCCTCGGGTTGAGATAAAGGAGCTACCGGTCGTATCGGAGCCCTCGGAAGCGGCGCAGGAAGGCGTGTGCCAGGGCTCTCCATGCCGGACTACCCGCACCATAAAGGAGCCTCTGCAGTGCCTGGAGGCGGAAGACGTGGACCTGAGTGCGCAGGCACTTCAGGCCCTGCCCTCCCTCCTCCAGGGGCAGGTGGAGCACCCCTGCCGGGACCCAGTGCAGTCCTGGCCAAAAGAACTCCAGAACCACCCTCCGGAGGTCGGTCAGGAACACCGGGGCCGGGACCAGGGTGTTGAGCCGGTACCAGAGCATGGACAGGACCAGTTGATTGAGCACCAGTGCCCTCCCTCGAAGGGAAAGGCACCGGAGGAGTCCTGTCCATTTCCGGAGCCGCTCCGCCACCCTGCCCTGCAAACCTTGCCAGTTCTCCGGCGGAGAGGGATGCGTGGCAGAAAGGTAAACGCTGAGATAGAGCAGCAGACCCGCGCTCCACCGGATGGCCTGAAGCGCGGGTGGGAGGGAGGGAGCCTGCCACCCGTCCCCGACCACCAGGCCAGAGCTCTTGACCCAGTTGACCCGGGCGGAGGAGGCTGCCGAGTACACGGCCTGGCAGGCCTCCACCCGCGCCAAGTCGCCCGGGTCCTGGACCACGAGGAGCACATCGTCGGCGTACGCCGACAGGACCAGCCGCAGCTCCGGCTCCCAAAGCACCAACCCCGTCAACCTCCTGCGGAGGAGACAGAGGAAGGGCTCGATCACCAGGGCGTACAGCTGGCCCGAGAGGGGGCACCCCTGCCGCACTCCCCACCCGAAGCTGACCGGCTCGGTCAGGGTCCAGTTGAGCCTGACCAGACACTCTGCGGAAGCGTACAGCACCTGGAGAAACCCCACAAACTGGGACCCGAAGCCTAACGCCTGCAGAGTGCCCAGGACATACCCGTGGTCCACCCTGTCGAACGCCTTCTCCTGATCCAGGGACAGAAGGGCGAACGACAGACCATCCCTGCACCCAAGCTCCAAGAGATCCCGGACCAGATACAGGTTATCGAAGATGCTACGGCCCGGGACGGTGTAGGTCTGGTCTGGGTGGATCACGTCCTCCAGCACGGCCCACAGCCGCAGCGAGATGGCCGTGGCTACGACCTTGTAGTCCGTGCTGAGGAGCGAGATGGGACGCCAATTCCCTAAGTTGCGGAGGTCCCCCTTCTTCGGCAGTAAGGCGAGCACGGCTCACCTGCACGAGAGAGGGAGGACCCCGCTCCGCAAGGACTCGGCCCAGACGCTGACCAGGTCCGGGCCGAGGACGTCCCAGAACACGCGGTAGAACTCCACGGTCAGCCCGTCCATGCCCGGAGACTTCTTGGTGGGCATGCGGCGGAGGGCTTCCGAGAACTCGGCCAGAGAGAGAGGCAGCTCTAGCCGGTCCCGGTCGCCCGCGCTGACCATCGGGAGCCCGTCCCAGAGCACTCTGCAAGCGGCAGGATCGGTCGGATCCGGGGAGAAAAGGTGCGCGTAGAAGGTCCGGGCCCTCTCGCACATCTCCGCCGGATCCGTGAGGGGGGTGCTGTCCTCCGCCAGAAGGCAGGTGACGTGCTTCTTAGCCCCCTCCTTTTCTCCAGGGCGTAGAAGAAGCGGGAGCCGCGATCCATCTCCCGAAGGAGGTGGATGCGGGATCGAACAAAGGCGCCCCGGGCCCGATGGTCCTCGAGGACCCGGAGCTCCTCCCGCTTCTCCTGGCACGCCCCGCAAAGGGATGGATCCTGGGGGCTGGCGGCCAGACGCCTCTCCAGCTCTAAGACCTCCCGCTCCAACTGCCCTATCGCCGCATCCCTCCATCGGCTGGCGCCCCGGGTGTAGTCACAGCAGAAGAGCCGGGCGCGCACCTTCCCCACATCCCACCACCGCCGCGCCGAGGGAAAGGCACGCCGCTGCCCTTGCTAGGCCAGCCAGAACTCCTGGAAGGACGCCACGAAGCCCCCATCCTCCAGCAAGCTGTTGTTAAAGTGCCAATAGGCCGGCCCCGGCCTCTCCGCACAGAGAGAGGCCATCACGGTGACGAGGTGGTGGTCCGAAAAAGGGGCCGGCCGGACGCTGGAGGACCGGGCCCGTGAGAGATGGAAACGTGACAAATAGATGCGGTCCAACCGGGAGCCGCACGACCGATGGGCTTCCACCCGGACATAGGTGAACGTGGAGACATCGTCCGGGTGGTGGTCACGCCAGACGTCCACCAGGGAGCGATGGGTGACAATCTCCCGGAGGACGTCCGCGGCGGCCGGGCTCTGCTCAGTCCCCGAGCGGTCCCGCTCCTCTAGGACGGTGTTGAAGTCCCTGCCCAGGACCAGGCACTCACGAGGATCCAAGGAGCTGAGGAAGGCGGACGCCTGCTGATAGAACCGCAGCCGCTCCGGGGCCGATGTCGGGGCATAGACGTTGACAAGGTTGACCACGAGCCCCTCCATGCGGACCCGGAGGCGCAGCAGGCGGCCCGGCACAGCCTCGCCGACCCCCAGCACCTCGGGCCATAGGTCGGGGGAGAACAGGGTAGCCACTCCAGCCCGACGGGTTGTGAGATGGCTGAAGTAGACCCTGTCTCCCCACTCCAGCCGCCAGCTAGCTTCGGCGGCTGGATCCGTGTGGGTCTCCTGCAGGAAAACCACAGAGTACCCCCCCTCCCGAAGGAAGGAGAGCACCTGGCTCCTGCGGAAGCCCACCCTACAGCTCCGGGTGTTCAGTGTGGCAAAGGTGACAAGTGCCATGAGGAGGGCTGGGGGGGATCCTCGTCAGCAGGGGCGCTCACGGCCCCCGTTGGGCCGCTCAGCAAACCGTGGCCCACCCCGAAGGTGAGCAAGGAGTCACGGAATTTGCGCACCCGATGGTAAGCCGCGGCACCCTGCTTCCCGGTCCTCTTGCCCTCCCCCATGAGGGCCCTCGTGGCTAGGAGGATCTTGTGGAAGTCCCCCCAGCGCTGGAGAGCAAGTGGGATCTTGTTGCGGGAGCCCCGGACGTCCTCCAGGAACTCCTCTCTCAGCGTATGGGGGGGGGGGTGTGGGACCTCTGGCGCAGCCCCGTGGCCTACTGGGACGGGCAAGCAAGGGGTGGACCCTGGCTCAGTGGGGGGCGGCGGAGGGAAGAGTGCAGCCCCTAGTGGGTCGGGACTGTGAAACCCAAAGGCCACTCCCTGGGAGTCATCCTCCGGGAAAGGGAAGGAGACAGCTCCAGGGGCGGCAATGACATCATGGGAGGTGGAGGGGGCAGGGCTGGGGTCAGGAGCAGGGGTGGGGTGGGGGACAGAGATGGGACCCTGGGCCGCAGGAGCTGAACCATCAGTAAGTGGCTCCTCACGGCCAGGCACGGGGGTTTGAGGGGTAAGGAGGGGGTCCCCAGTGACACTGGGCTCGGGCTCAATGGCAGGTAGAGCAGCCTCGGCGCAGAGAGATGCAGAACCCTCAGGGGGCCCCCCGCCCGGGAAGGAACTCAATTGCCCCGCACCACCGAGGGACACCCCTGGTAGCCCTTCTCCCGGCCACGAGGCACCGGCCGTCGCCTCAACAGGCTCGGCGGCCAGCAGCAGGGTGCCGTCCGCAGCCGGGCAGGCTGAGGAGTCCAGGGGACCCTCGGAGGTGGGAGCGGATGCAGCAGGAGGGTCGGTGGAGCATGGGGAAGGGGAAGCTGGGGTGAGGTCGGTTAGGTCGAGGCCCGTGGGCAGAGGGTCGTCCTCCCCCGGGGTGACCGGGGTGAGAGCCAGGGCCTCGATCTCTGCAAAGATGGAGGGGAGCTCACCTCCCACCACCCCAGGGTCCTCCCCACTCGCGCCCGAGGCGACGCTCACCACGGGTATTGCATGGGGCACAGGCGGCAAGGGGACAGGAGGGGCCTCATCGGAGGCCTCCGCAAGGAGGGACTGCGGAGAAGGGATGGTGGTACCCTCCGGTGCTGCCACGTCTTCCCTAGCCGTCATTGGCAGATGGGTCGACCCCATGGGCATTGCGGAAGGCTCGGTGCCTGCAGCCCCCTTTCTGGTCTTACGGGGGGCTTCCGCGTCAGATGGCAAGAGCGGAGCCCGAGCCTTCCGCTTGCCCCGCTTACCCTGTACCCGGGTCCAGCCCTCCATGGCATCGTCTGAGGGCTGGTTAACAGGGGTTTGGCCAGGGGGCAAGGATGCCAGTTCAGGGGCTTGGAGAGGCACAGGTGGGACAGCAGGAGGGAGGGGAGAGTCCCCCTGGGGAGAGCCCTCTCCCACGCCCGGCAGTACCCCTGCCGCACACTCCTCCACAGGCCCCGCCAGAGTGCAAGCAGCAGAGGCAGGGCTCTCCCGCTCGTCTGGGCGCACGGGAGGATGTACCCCTGAGGCCTGAGCGGGGCTCGGGGGTCCCGGGCGCTCTCCCGTGCCGGGCCAAGGGGCAGTCCCTCCGAACGTGCCCCGTCGCTGGCAGAGGTAACACCGGGCCTCCCCCGTCAAGTAGTGCACCCGGTAATGGGACCCCTGGTAGGGGACCAGGAAAGACCCCTCGAGTGCCTCTCCGCCATGCGCCGCCGGCGGCAGTTGAAGCTGCACCTGCCGGCGGAACGAGAGGACGTGACGGAGGACGGGGTCTTTGCAGCCCAAGGGGAGAGGGCTCACTACGGAGATGGGCTTCCCCAGAGTAGAGAGGGCGGGTAACAGGGCGGCATTGGGCAGGAAGGGAGGGACAGAGGTCAGGACCACTCAGACACCCAGGTCCTCCAGCGGCTCCAGGGGGACGAACACACCCCCCACCGCCAGGCCCTTCTCCACCGCCTCCTGGGCGGCGGCCTCTGAGGCAAGGAAGAAGACCACCTTGCCGTACATTTTGGAGGCTGCCACGATCGCCGTGGGCCCCACCACCCTCGCTAACGCCCGCACGTAGGTCTCCACGTGGGGCGAGGCGGGCACAAGGAGGCAACGGACGCCGTGCTTCCGGGTCAAGGTGGGGAAGGGGCCCCAGCTGCTGTAGATGGTAGCGGAGGCGGCGGTCGGGGGAGATGACGAGGCGGCGGTCGGGGGGGCCGCCGCCACCTGGGCGTACGCTCTGGGGGCCGAGGGAGGAGCACCCGCAGAGCTGGTGGAGGGGACAGCGGGGAGGGGCGCCGCGGCCGGTGGCGGGGCCGCAGCAGCGGTGGCAGGCTCCGCCATGGAGGGCTTTGTCTTCCTAGCGGGGCCCTTTCCCTTCTTTTTGCCCTGGCCCTTTCCGCCAGCTGGGGGGGCTCCCCCAGAGGCAGAAGGGGCGAGGGACGTGGCAGCAGCAGAGGGCACCCCGTCGCCCGCCGCTGCCGGCGCCTCAGCGGGAGCGGTGGCATGTGGTCCGGCAGCGGCGGTTGAGGTTGAGACCGGGGTTGCGGGAGCAGATGAGGGAGGGGGGGCAGGGCAGGCGTTGTCCCAGGGGTCCCACCCGTCGCGTCTCCCGCCATGCTGAGTAGGGAGGGAGGGAACACACCGGAGAAAGGGAGCGGGGGGAAAACAGGTCGACCACTCCTCCCTGCTAGGCTGTGGGCAGGGGAGGAGGGTGCCAAAATGGGGGAGGGAGGGCAGATACGGGGACTATGTATGCATGAAGTGCCACCTAATAGAGCTGCTGGAGGAAAAGATCCAGGGTCTAGAGCTGCAGGTAGAAACCCTGGTAGGGCATAGAAGGGGGTTCGAGCAGCTGATGGAGCAATGGCAAGCAGTGGCTGAAGGGGAATGCCCAGGAGTACAGGGGGAAGCAGGGGCTAAGGCCAGTGAGGGGGGACTGCCAGATGAGGAATATGGGCAGTGAAAGCATGTGACCGTGAGAAGCAGGAAGGGGAAACGGAGAGCCAGTGAGGGAGAAATAGAGCTAAGGAACAGGTTTGAAGGTTTGGAGAATGAGGAAGGGGTACAGCAGGTGGTAGCTGACGGTGGGAGGGCAAGGAAGAAGAGAAGAGCGGCTAGTCCGCTAGAAAGAGGGGAGGAGTCGATGGAGGCAGCACCAAGTTTGGGCCCAGGGAGGATGCAGGATGGCTTAAGGGGAACCACAAGGGATGATAGGAATGGAAGGAGCTTGCAACCAGGGGAGACGGAGGATAGGTTAGAGGACCGCACTGTCCCCAGGCAAAGGCAGGTCTAACTGATTGGGGATTCCATACTGAGAAGGTTGGACAGGCCTGTGACCAGGGCCGATCCGGAGAACAGAGGGGTGTGCTGTCTACCAGGCGCTAAAATACGGGATGTGGACCTGAGGTTGAAAAGGATCCTAAAAGGAGCAGGAAAGAACCTGTTGATCATCCTTCATGTAGGAACGAATGACATGGCTAGATTCTCGCTAGAGAGGATCAAGGGAGACTATGCCAGGTTGGGTAAGACGCTCAAGGAAATTGAGGCTCAGGTGATCTTCAGTGGGATTCTACCTGTCCCTAGGGAAGGGCGCCAAAGGGGTGACAAGATCTTGACGATAAATAGTTGGCTGAGGGAGTGGTGTTACAAGGAGGGCTTTGGGATGTATGGGCACTGGGAGGCTTTCGGGGACAGAGAACTGTTCTCACGGGATGGGCTCCACCTAAGTAGGGAAGGAAGTAGAATTCTAGGAGGGAGGCTGGCTCATCTGATTAAAAGAGCTTTAAACTAGACATTGGGAGGAGACTGTTGGGAGAGGTCCAGGTACTCTCCATGCCAAATTTATACATTAAGAGTAAGAACAACAGGATAACAACAGATATAGCCAGTGGGGGAGGGTTAGGTATAAGGAAGAGGGGGGGGACAGATACTAGACCGACAGGTCATACTGGTAGTACAGTGTCCCTACCAAGTTGGGTGAAAAGGGTGAGAGGAGCCAAACAGCAAAAATTAGGATGTGAGAAGCTTAGGTAACAAAATGGAGGAACTGGAGCTCCTGGTCCGAGAATTGAAAACGGATATCGTAGGAATAACGGAAACATGGTGGAATGGTAGCCATGACTGGAGTACAGGTAGGGAAGGGTATGTGCTGTTTAGGAAAGACCGAAACAAAGGTAAAGGTGGGGGAGTAGCATTGTATGTCAATAATGAGGTGAAATGTAACGAAATAACTAGCAATGCAATGGATAATACGGAGTCTGTTTGGGCAATGGTGACACTGGGGAAGAAAACTACTAGAGCGTCCCCTGGGATAGTGATTGGGGTGTGCTACAGACCGCCGGGATCTAGCCTGGATATGGATAGAGAGCTCTTTAATGTTTTTAAGGAGGTAAATACTAATAGGAACTGTATGATCATGGGAGACTTTAACTTCCCGGATATAGATTGGGAAACAAATGCTAGTAATAATAATAATAGGGCTCAGCTTTTCCTAGACGTGATAGCTGATGAATTCCTTCATCAAGTAGTTGCTGAACCGACGAGGGGGGATGCCATTTTAGATCTGATTTTGGTAAGTAACGAGTACCTTGTTGAGGAAATAGTTGTAGGGGACAACCTTGGCTCGAGTGATCATGAGCTAATTCGTTTCAAAATAAATGGAAGGATAAACAAAATTGCATCTGAGACTAAGGTTTACAATTTCAAAAGGGCTAACTTTACTAAATTAAGGCGACTAGTTAGGGAAGTGGATTGGACTAACATATTTAGGGATCTAAAGGCGGAAGACGCCTGGGATTACTTCAGGTTGAAGTTGCAGGAGCTGTCAGAGGCCTGTATCCCGAGAAAGGGAAAACAGTTCGTAGGTAGCAGTTTTAGACCAAGCTGGATGAGCAAGCGTCTCAGAGGGGTGATTAAGAAAAAACAGAAAGCGTACAAGGACTGGAAAATGGGAGGGATCAGCAAAGAAACCTACCTTATTGAGGTCAGAGGGTGTAGGGAAGCAGTGAGAAAGGCAAAGAGCCGGGTGGAGATGGACCTAGCGAAGGGGATTAAAACCAATAGCAAAAGGTTTTTTAGCCATATAAATAGGAAGAAAACCAAGAAGGAAGAAGTGGGACCGCTTAAAATTTTAAACGGAGTGGAGATTAGGGATAATCTTGGCATGGCACAATATCTAAACGAATATTTTGCCTCGGTCTTTAATGAGGCTAATGAAGGGCTAAGGAATAGTGGTAGAGGGACTGACGGGAATGAAGATATGGGGGTAGACATTACGGTATCTGAGGTAGAAGCCAAACTTGAACAGCTTAACGGAAGTAAATCGGGGGGCCCAGATAATCTTCATCCTAGAATATTAAGGGAATTGGCGAGTGAAATTGCAAGCCCGTTAGCGATGATTTTTAATAAATCTCTAAACTCGGGGGTTGTACCGTTTGACTGGAGATTAGCTAATATAGTTCCTATATTCAAGAAGGGGAAAAAAAGTGACCCAGGTAACTACAGGCCTGTTAGTTTAACATCTGTAGTATGCAAAGTCATGGAAAAAATTTTAAAGGAGAGAGTAGTTATGGACCTTGAGGCCGATGGCAACTGGGACAAATTACAGCATGGTTTTACGAAAGGTAGATCGTGCCAAACCAACCTGATCTCCTTCTTTGAGAAAGTAACAGATTTTTTAGACAAGGCAAATGCGGTGGATCCAATATATCTTGATTTCAGTAAGGCGTTTGATACGGTACCGCATGAGGAATTACTGGTTAAATTGGAAAAGATGGGGATCGAAATGAAAATCCAGAGGTGGATAAGGAGCTGGTTAAAGGGGAGACTGCAGAGGGTCGTATTGAAGGGTGATCTGTCGGGTTGGAGGGGGGTTACCAGTGGAGTTCCTCAAGGTTCGGTTTTGGGTCCGATTTTATTTAATCTATTTATCGCTGACCTCGGAACCAAAAGTAGGAGTGGGCTGATAAAGTTTGCGGATGACACAAAGTTGGGAGGTATTGCCAATTTGGAAAAGGATCGGGATATCCTCCAGGGAGATTTGGATGACCTTGTAAACTGGAGTATTAGTAACAGGATGAAATACAACAGTGAGAAGTGTAAGGTTATGCATTTAGCGATGACTAACAAGAATTTTAGTTATAAGCTGGGGACACACCAGTTGGAAGTAACGGAGGAGGAGAAGGACCGCGGAGTCCTGGTTGATCGTAGGATGACTATGAGTAGGCCGTTAAAAAAGCTAATGCGGTCTTGGGATGCATTAGGCGAGGTATTTCTAGTAGAGATAAGGAGGTGCTAGTCCCGTTATATAAGGCGTTTGTGAGACCTCATTTGGAGTACTGTGTGCAGTTTTGGTCTCCCATGTTTAAGAAGGATGAATTCAAACTGGAACGGGTACAAAGAAGGGCCACTAGAATGATCCGAGGAATGGAAAGCCTGTCGTATGAAAGGAGACTTGAGGAGCTCGGTTTGTTTTCCTTAACCAAAAGAAGGATAAGAGGAGATATGATTGCACTCTTTAAATATATCAGAGGGATAAATACCAGGGAAGGAGAGGCATTATTTCAGCTCAGTGCTAATGTGGACACGAGGACAAACTGATATAAATTGTCAGTCAGGAAATTTAGGCTTGAAATTAGACGAAGGTTTCTAACCATCAAAGGAGTGCAATTCTGGAACAGCCTACCAAGGGAAACAGTGGGGGCGAAGGACCTCCATGACTTTAAGATTAAGCTGGATAAGTTTATGGAGGGGATGGTATGATAGGATAATGGGTTTAGTCAATAGGTCAATAACGTGCCACACTGGTAATTAGTACAAAGGGTCAATGTTGGGATATTGTTAGCCTTTTCCAGAGGGTCTGGCCGGAGAGTCTTGCCCACATGCTCGGGGTTCAGCTGATCGCCATATTAGGGGTCGGGAAGAAATTTTCCTCCAGGGTAGATTGGCAGTGTCCCTGGAGGTTTTTCGCCTTCCTCCGAAGCATGGGGCAGGGGTCGCTTGCTGGTGGATTATCTGCTACTTGAAGTCTTTAAATCATGATTTGGAGCATTCAACAGCAGAGTCAAGGGAGAGAATTAGTTCAGGAGTGGGTGGATCGGCTTATGTGGCCTGCATCTTGCAGGAGGTCAGACTAGATGATCATAATGGTCCCTTCTGATCTTGAATTCTATGATTCTATGACTATCAAGGACTCGGGGGGGGGGGGGGGGTCAGTCCCCGACACAGGCTTTAAATCTGGCTCCTCTAGCTGCACTAGGGGAGGGAAGGGGAAACAAGAGCAATGGGGGGTGCAGTGCAATAGGGGCAAACTTAAACAGGGGACAAGCACAAGTGCACTAAAGGGGCATGGGCGCATGAGGGGAGGGGCTAAGCAGGGTGAGGGGCCGCGGAGGGAGGGTAGCAAACAGGCTGGGAGTGGGGCAGAGGGACCGAGGGGCTGGCTTCAGGGCTGGGGCAGGACAAACAAAGCTGCAAAGGGAGACGGGCGGGGCAGGCAAACAAACTGAAGCGGGCGGGGGAAGGCTACTAGGGGCAAGCGGGGCCGGCAAAACGGGGCAAAGCTAGGGGGCCCGTTGCAGAGGGGCAGGGGGCAGTCCGGGGAGGGGGTGCGTGCACCCACGAGCGCTTGTACAAAGTCAATGGCTGGCTGGCTGCTGCTGGAGGCCCAAACGGTGGCAACAGGGCGTGGCAGGCCAGGCAAGCAGCTGAGTCCCAGAGGCAGGAACTGAGGCAGTTGGTAAGTGGCCTGTGGGGGTGGTGGAGGGAGCAGCGGTGGTGGTGGGGGTTGGAGGGGGACACACAGATGGAACAGGGGGCAGGCTCCACACCACACCCCCTGCGCCCCCACAAACACAGTCTAAACCCCCACCACTAGAGCACAGTTAGAGAGTTACTCAGTCTTTGGTAGCCCCCTCCACAGTGGTCTTCAGAGTCCTGTGCGCTCCCCAGCAGCCAGTGGTCTTTTCAGTCCTCTTCTCCCTCCTCCTCCAGGCTCCAGCAGCTCCCCAGGACAAACACAGCTCCAGCAGCAGCAGCAGCTCCTCCTCCAGCAGCCCCGGTGGCCAGGCAGGAAGGACCCCCCCACAGGTGGCAGCTGTAGTGGTGGTGGTGGGGTCCTGGCTTCTCCCTCTAGAGGTGGGGGAGTGGGGGCTGGCCAGCAGGCCCCCCCAACCCCTCACTCACTTGCTCAGCAGCAGCAGTCCAGGGAAGGAGCACTTCAGCCAGCAGCAGTAGCAGCCCAGGAAGGGAGAAGGAGCTCCAGCCAGCAAGGCAGCCAGAGAAGGGGGGAGCGCTCCAGCCAGCAGGGCAGCCCAAGCAGACAGAGCGCTCCCAGTATCTATTGGGTTTCCACAGAGCGCTCCCAGTAGCAGGGTGGACCTCTGCTCCTGCCCTGAGGGGTTTAAAAAGCAGCCTGGCAGGGCTTGAGAGCTGCAGCTCTAAAAGCTGGGCTGATTGGGGAAGTGACTGCAGCTGGCCCACACCCCAATCAGGCCACAGCTGACCCCTATAAAAGGCTGTGAGCCAGCAGCCCAGTCAGTCTCTCTCTAGCTATAGAGGGAGATGGGCCTGGCTGCAGGGAGCCAGACATAAGGTACCTGAGTGAAGCAGGGCTGGGGAAAGGCAGAGGAGCTGGGGAGCTCTAGCCTGGAAAGCCCCAGGCTGTGGCCTAGCAGAGGGCTAACTGGTACTGGGGGTTGCAGAGGGCAGCCCGGGGTAGGCCAAGGCAGCAGGTCCAAACCCTCCTTGCCAGTGCTGAGTGGCTGATACTGCAGTCTGCCTCAGGGTGTGGGGCTAGACAATGGCTGGCAGTAGCCATGTACTGAGGCAAGGTGGGGATAGAGGGTGGGGGTTCCCCGGGGAGGGGAGACCCTGAGAGAAAGGGGTTACTGCCAGGGGGTAGCACCCCATGTAAAAGGGCACCGGGTCCTGGGAGGGACACAGGGGCCAGTAGCTGGAAGGCAGATCACCGGCCTGTAGAGGGCGCTCCAAGGCTGGAACAAGCTAATTCCCGAGGACAACCAGTAGGAGGTGCTGCAGGGGTGAGTCCGGCCCGTCTACACACCCCATGACAGCTACGTGACAAAACACCTCATCTCTCCTGCTCTTTATAATCACAGAGGGAAACTGAGGTGTGTATTGGCATCATACAAGTATCACCAAAATTCCCACCTCTATCACACAGACACTGCTCACAGCCTTTGGAGAGAAAGCAAAGCACAGGAACTGGACGTTAGTCCAGTGAACACAGTGGAGGACAAGCTGCAATCCTCACACCCTGGTCAAACAGGAGATGCATGTGGGTCCCTACCCATAGAGAGGGGCTGGCTAGAGGCCTGATACCTGACAGGGCATTCCTTGAGCAGACCATGGAGGCAGGTCAAACGCTTAGCTACCCCAGAACTGTGACATCGCAAAAGCACATTTGGGGAATTAGGAAATCTAGTGACTCAGATGTAATGGGAGGGAGAATTAAACTCCCGCAGTGTGTGGAGAAGTCTGGGGAATTAAACACTAAAATTCAGGAGCAACAGCCTCTAATTCTTCCGGAAAAGGAGAATGTAAGAAACAAGAACTGGGCCACGCAACCTCAGGAGGGACAAGCTCAAAGATCCAAGGAGCCTGGAGGGAAGACAGATCGTGGCTGCTGCACATGGGGGAGGGCGGGGGGAGGGAGGCCAAGATGCTTTCCAAACTCTCACTCCTGTTGACCCCAATCTGATTTTATGATCTATGACAGTGGTCCCCAACCTTTTTGTGGCCAGTAGCACATTCATGTTTTCAGAAGAGTGTGGCGGGCACCAACAGTTTTTCAAGGCTTATTTTGTATTTGTACATTAAATAATATGAAAAACATATTTAACATTACATAATATATGAATCCAGAGAGAAGCTGCGAGGACAGAGAACACTGGGGCCCGCAGCCCCGGAGAACTCTGTCCCTACCAGGCACGGGGCCCCAGCTTCTCTCTCCTGCTGGGCACTAGGCGGGCTCCACACCCCCTGGGGCAGGGCAGGCTCTAGGTTTTTTGCCACCCAAGCAAAAAATTTTTTGGCTGCCCCCCAACCCAGCCTCTCAGCTGTCACGACGTCCCAGCATCTTGGGAGCTTCTTGTGTTCACAACCTCATCCTTCCCTGCTGCTTCTTAGCTCTAACCCTGCACACACCCTCCCCATGTCCTGGTATCCCAGAATTATCTCCTCCCCCCCTTCTCCTCCCCTTGCATGGCCCTGTTCTCCCTTCACCTGTGGAGTCCTAAATGGCAACATTATGTGCTCTTCTATCAAAAGATGAGCTCATTTGACTGTCACACAAGCCATGCATCAGTCACACACCTATTTACTCAATTTAGAATTCTACAGGCAGCATATTTATTATAGTTATTACTACTCAGGTTCTTTAGAGACCCCACAGCTTCTAATAACCCAGGCGACAGGACTCCTTACCCAGCAAGACCACCGTCTCATAGTTCTCCTGCATGACATCCCTGTACAGGGCTCTCTGAGTGGGGTCCAGCAGAGCCCCTCTCCCTTGTGAAATACACAGCCACCTCCTCGAAGGTCACCGGCCCCTGAAAGAGCAAGAGTCCAACACTCAGTACCTGCTGCCCCACTCACAGCCCCACTATTCAGGAACAGCAGCACCAGGTAAACGGAAGCTCCGGGAGGCACATGTTAACAGAGTCCCACCCCACCTTGCTTAGAGCAGCCAGGAGGCATCAGAGGGTAGAAAGAGAGAACCTTTGTGTCTCCCAGCTGACAGACGGAGGCAGGGTCGTCACATTTATCACATACCTACTAGCCACGGCTAGATATAGGAGATGGGGCTGTCTCTGGACCCTACTGGTGGCTCCCTGGTAGGAATCCCAACACTCTCCAAATAAAATATATGGAAGAAAGGGGAAGTCAATAGTAAAGAATGTAAGTGAGAAGGTCAGAATTGCAGAAATGACCAATCAATGACAATAAGAAGGAAGTTTTTAAAAGTATATTAAGTACTAAATTAATCCTAACAATGGTAGTGGTAAATTACTAGACGGAAATGGCAGAATTATCAAAAATAATGCAGAAGAGGTAAAAGTGTTCAATAAATATTTCACTCCTGGATTTGGAGAAAAACATATGATGTACTCATAAGATGTTGACAATGACACTCTCTCCATTCCAACAGTAGCTCACAAGGACCTTAAACAGCAGCTATAAAAGTTAGACATGTTTAAATCAGCAGGTCCAGATAACTTGTATCCAAGAGCTTTAAAAAGCCTGGTGGAGGAGCGTGGTGGACTGTTAATGTTGATTTTAATTAGAATTTGGAACACTGGGGAAATTTCAGAAGACTAGAATAAAGCTAATGCTGTGCCAATATTTAAAAAGTGTAAAAGAGATGACCCAGCTAATTACAAGAGTGTCAGTCTGACATCGATACTGGATGAGATAATGGAGCAGCCGATAATGGATTTTATTAATAAAGAATTAAAGGAGGATAATATAATTAGTACACATGAACAAAGGTTTATAGAAAATAGATCCTACCAAATTAAATGGATAGCTTTATTGGATGAGATCAAAAGTTTGGTTGTAGCTAATAATATTGATATAATATACCTAGACTTCTGTAAGGCATATGACTTGGTTCAGCACAATATTTTGACTAAAAAACTAGAATTATACAAAATAAACACAGCATGCATTAAATAGATTAAAAACTGAGATTGTAAATGGGGAACCATGGTCGAGTGGATTTATTTCTTGCTGGTTCAATCAAGGATTGGATCTTGGCCCTGTGCTATTTAACATTCTTATCAATGACCTAGAAGAAAATATAAAATCATCACTGATAAAGTTTGCAGTTGCCACAAAGATTGGGGTTCATGGTAACTAATGAAGTGTCAGTAGATTGAGGCTCCAGCACTGGAAGTCTGGGAAGTTTTCCCAGCCCTGGCTTGAGGGTTATTTACTGTTCCACAAAGAGGGAAGTTCCATTCCCAACTCCTGTGCCTTGAAATTAGGCCCTGACACTACACCCCACATACAGCATAGTGGTATGATTATAAAATGATTAGGACATAATTATGATGCATTTTGTGCAAGATGCGTCATGTTCAGGGTCATTGGAAAAGTTATGATTTGCTGAATATGACTGTCCTATTTGTGTGCATGTATCCTGTTCGTATCTGAAGTTACAGATATTGACTATGTATCTGTCTTTCAAATGTGCTTACTCTGGGTAACACCCACAACGAGCCTTTCAGGTACAACAAAGAAGCCAGTGTTGATGGCTCATCAAAAAACACAATGGACTATGGAAGAGCTTAGCCTTCCTGTGAATGTGTCAGCCAGCCTATGAGTCATGGCTACTATGACTCAGCAGGCCATGCTAGGGCATGTGACTAGACCACATGACACTAAACTCCATTTTGGTACCTGTATTTTTCCACAAACTGGACTGGGAACTGAGTTTGGAACAAAGGGGTCCTGCCATAAGGAAAAGCTACATAAGGTGGGGTGTGATATCATCTCTTGGCCTCATTCCGCACACAAGAAAACTCCTGGAAACACCTAAGGAACAAAGACTGAACTCGGGGAAGTGTTGGTCCCAGAGTAAAGGGATTTCTAGCTTGTGTATGGAAACTTGGTGGACTGCTTGTCTCATCAGTCAGGGTGAGAAATAGCTAATTCAAATAATAACCAGATAGTATGTTAGGCTTAGTCTGAGTTTTTGGTTATTTGCTAAGTAATCTGCTTTGATCTATTTGCTTTCACTTATCGCTGAGAAATTGGCTGTCGTCGTCTATCTGTCCTCAAGTGGTTTAGGTAAAGCACTCAGGTAGCTTAGTTGGATGCATGGCACCACCTGCTGTCCAATTGGGTAATAACAGGGCCTGGAGAGGCTGGCTGAATCTCCAGCAAAGCATGTGAGAAGGGCCAGCCCAGCTTGATGGTTAAAGGGCACAGCAGTTCCCAGAAGCCCCCCAGACTGCACCCCGGGGTGACAACCCATCACACCCTAGAGTACACAAGTCTCAGCAGGTTTGTCACATCTCTTTCCCTTCTATTCCGCACCCTAGATAGTTCCTGCCTCCCATCCTCCTATACATTTACTTCTCCTCTCCCTCCAAGCAGAGCCCATCACCAGCTTCCTGATAATCCCTTACCTGAGCCAGCTCCATTACAGCCGTTTCCTTCCCGCTGGGAGGAGGGGATGATTTGGAGCAAAACGTGCACAATCTGTAGCCTGCCAGGGAGAGAAGGGCAATGTGAGAGAATTCAGACAGGGTTTCTGTCTTTTCTACATGTCAATTCCCACCAGCATTTTTCCCTGCTAATGGACATTCTAGGTTCTGCCACACTGTGAAGCACAGAGTGACCTTATTCCAGTACAAGCCTAGCCCCCTCCCACCAGGGTGTAACCTCCAAGACATGATGAAACCCTCCCAGTAGCAGTCTCTCTCTGTTACACTTATGAAAGTTTGTGGACGATACCAAACTGGGAGGGGTTGCAAGTGCTTTGGAGGATAGAATTCAAAATTCAAAATGATCTAGACAAACTGGAGAAATGGTCTGAAGTAAATAGGATGAAATTCAATAAGGACAAATCCAAAGTACTCCACTTAGGAAGGAACAATCAGTTGCACACATACAAGACAGGAAATGACTGCTTAGGAAGGAGCACAGCAGAAACGGATCTGGGAGTCACAGTGGATCACAAGCTAAATATGAGTCAACAGTGTTACACTGTTGCAAAAAATCCAAGTATAATTCTGAGATGTATTAGTAGCAGTATTGTAAGCAAGACACGAGAAGTAATTCTTCCGCTCTACTCCGCACTGATTAGGTCTCAACTGGAGTAGCGTGTCCAGTTCTGGGTGTCACATTTCAGGAAAGATGTGGAAAAACTGGAGAAAGTCCAGAGAAGAGCAACAAAAACGATTAAAGGTCTAGAAAACATGACCTATGAGGGAAGACTGAAAAAATTGTGTTTGTTGAGTCTGGAGAAGATATGATCAGCTTTCAAGGACATAAAAGTTCATTTCAAGGAAGAAGGAGAAACATTGTTCTTCTTAACATCTGAGGATAGGATAAGCAGCAATGGGCCTAAATTGCAGCAAGGAAGATTTAGGTTGGACATTAGGAAAATTCCCTGTCAGGGTGGTTAAGCACTGGAATAAATTGCCTGGGGAGATTATAGAACCTCCATCATTGGGGATTTTTAAGAGCAGGCTGGATAAACACCTCTCAGGGATGGTCTAGATCAGGGGTGGCCAACATGTGGCTCTTTAGAATTTAATATGCGGCTCCTTGTATAGGTACTAACTCCGGGTTTGGAGCTGCAGGCACCAACTTTCAAATGTACTGGGTATGCTCACTACTCAGCTACAGGCCCTGCCCCTACTCCACCCCTTCCCAGAGCCTGCAGTGCCCACGCTCCATCCACCCGAGGGTCTTGCATAGCATGAACAGCTTTTCGGGTGTGCGAGGAGGGTGGGGAAGTGCTGATTACTGAGGCTTCCCAGGGGTGGGAGGCGCTTGGAGCTGGGGGTGGGAGCTGATGGGGGGGCCGCTGACATATTACTGTGATTCTTTAGCAACGTACATTGGTAAATTCTGGCTCCTTCTCAGGCTCAGGCTGGCCACTCCTGGTCTAGATAATACTTCATCCTGCCTTGAGTGCAAGGGACTGGACTAGCTACCTCTCAAGGTCCCTTCCAGTTCTGTGATTCTATGAACCAAAGGCCAGAAACGAGCAGAATCCAAGGAGTCACTTTGGGGGATTCTCCCTGTCATTGTCCCCAAGGCAGCTCTCTCAGATTAACTAAGTTATTCGATGCTCCAGCCTTTATACAGTCTCTCCTGGCAGTGCCCCTTTCATCGGCTCAGCCTAGTTTTAGCTTTTGGGAAGCGTGACCCCAGGGGCTCTGAGACTGGGCCTTCTTGCCTCAGCACATCTTGTTTCTTTCTGTGGCTCCCCAGCGAGTCCAAATGAGTAGATACGCCTCGTACAGACTGTGAGCATAAGAATGTGTTTAGTGTTTGGACTTTATTGAATGCTTGTGAGTTGCTGCCTGGGTTCACATCTGACTAGTTGCATTATGAGCCTCTGTGGCTCTGTAAATCACCAGACAGGAGGGAGACTTTACCTATGCAAAGTGCTGCTTGGCAACACAATGCATTACACCCTACCTGGCAGGAAAGGTCCATCAACATCAGATAGACTATTATGGGATGTTAAAGAAGACACAAGACTCTTGCTGTGCTCTTGACTTTCCATTAGCTGAGTTTCCAGCTCAGAGCACATGGTAGGAAGGGGATGAAAAAACCCATACAGAAGAACTGATTATCTGTATGCTGCTTGGACTCTGGGGGGCAAAGTTTCTAGGCATAATCAAGAGATCCCCAGCTGCTTAGCCGGGGTTAGTCCTAAAGAATATGTAGAGCTTGCTTATTATAGAAACTTCTATTACCTTTGAAATTTAAGACTGCAACTCGTCTGCATCTATAGGATTACCTGCTTTAACTTTGTGAACAACTCTCGTTTCCTTTTAAATAAATCTTAATACAGGTTATGACAGGACTGGCTACAAGTGTTATCTTTATTGGAAGATCTAAGATTCAGTTGACCCAAGGAAGTGACTGGTCCTTTGGGACTGGCAGTAACTTGAACATTGCTGTGATTCGTGCTGTAAAGCAGTGGTTCTCAACCGTGAGCAGCTTTCAGGGGGCTGCCAAGCAAGGCCGGCATTAGACTCGCTGAGGCCCAGGGCAGAAAGCTGAAGTCCCAGCGCATGGGGCTGAAGTCCAGGGCCCGGAGCTCCACCACCAGGGCTGAAGCCAAAGCCTAAGCAATGTAGCTTTGTAGGGGCCCCTGTGGAATGGGGCCGCAGGCAGTTGCCCTGCTTGCTACCCCTAACGCCAGCCCTGGATTTTATATGCAGAAAACCAGTTATTGTGGCCCACATGGGCAGTGGAGTTTTTATAGCATGTGGGGGGGAGGGTGGGGGCTCAGAAAGATATATGGGATCACCCAAGAGGATGGTCTGTGATTCCATGTTAATGCTGTTACAATGCCTGAAGCGTTTACACTGGATTCTTGGTTGGTGAAATCTCCATACAGACCTCACACCCAATTTGGAGTTTGTGCCCTGTTTCTTACCAGTCTGCCTGAGGCTGGTGCTCATGCTCTTGTTACAGAGAAAGGGGCTGTGACTTCCCCAAGGTCACTAAACAGGTCCATGACAGAGCCAGGAACAGACCCTGTTAACTCCGGAGCCCCGTCACTCGCAGCTTGGAAAGGTCCCCAGAGCACACTGTATTAGGCTGCAGGAAGAGGTGTGCAGGGACTGCAGATGAGCTGCTCTGCCAAGACAGCCTGTGCATCCATGGACAAACCACCTCGCTGGGGATGTGTCCCCTGGGTCAGGAGAAGTCAGTGTCCAGTCCTGTGGGGCTGTGCTCCTGGCTCATACCTCCAGCACTCACTGCTGCCCCTCCCTTACCAGCTGCACTGTTCAGGCAGCCCCAGGCCTCTGTGAGGTCACTTCCCCCCGCCCCCACCACCTCAAACCTTCAAACTGGGACATGGTGCACCAGTGCCAGAGTGCACTAGTGTAAATTCTGTCTACACTAAGGGTTTGCACCAGTGCCTAAAACAGCAGTGTGGCAGAGACCTTCAGAAACAGCAGTACGGTGGCACGAGAACCTATTTCTAGCTCGGTCACAGACAGCCTGGGTGACCTTGGACACGTCAATGTTTCTCCTCCCAACTTTAGTCTCTTTACCCAGCTGCCCACCCACTGGGGTCTCCTCTCTCTCCAGAGCTGCTCACCACTCAAATCTGTGTGGGTATCCCCAGATCTAAGGCAAGTCAGCTCTGGAACTGTCTTACAAGGGGGGCTGGGGAGTCTCTGTCCCTGGAAGTTTTTAAGAACAGGTGGCACAAAGCTCTGTCAGAGATAATCTACATATACTTGGTCCTGCCTCCGCAGAGAGAGCTGGACTTGATGACATCTTGAGGTCCTGCCCAGCACTGCATTTCTATGACACGTATAAAACACAACATACAGAATACAACCCACCACAACAGAATGTCAGGCAATTCAGGGGGAAAAAAAACAAACAAAAAACAAAACAAAAAAGACCCACACTCCACAGCATAAAATGACAATACAAAAGGGAAAAAAGGCAAAACAATGCAAATTAACACACCCTAGGACAAAAGTACACAATGGATAAGAGCTCAGCTCAAACCAACACAGCACAGGCACCAAACAAGCTGAGGCAAAACAATGCACCATAAAGCTATGCAACACAACAGGGTGCAATCCCAGTTCCAAATGGCACCATGCAAAACAGCTCAGTGTAGAACAGGACACAGCATAAGAGAGAATTATTTCAATGTAGGCCTGGAAGGGATCTTGAGAGGTCATCTACTCCAGCCTCCTGTGCTGAGGCAGGACCAAGTATCCCTAGACATTCGCAGACTGGTGTATCTCTAACCTGGTCTTAAAAACCTTCAATGAAGGAAATTCCAGAGCCTCCCTTGGAAGCCAATGCAATGCAAACACAGACCAAAACAACGCTGTACACACACACGCTGGGCTTAGGGTTAAGGGGAGAGGCAAGAATTCAAACAATCTGGATTCGGTTCTGAGTTTTGCCCCAAATTCTCCATGCAAACTTGAGCAAATTTCTTCAACTCTCTGAGCTTCAGTTTCCCCATCTTTTGAGCTTTTTGTGGCAAGGCCTCTCTGTCCCTGTGGGCATGTCTACACTGCAGTCAGACACCAGCGGCTGGCCCCTGCCCACTGACGGGCTCACACGGCTCAGGGCGTGGGGCTGTTTAATTGTGGTGTCGATGTTCCGGCTGGGGCTGCAGCCCAAGGTCTGGCACCCTCCCACCTCGCAGGGTCCTACAGCCTGGCTCCAGGCTGAGCCCAGACATTTACACTGCAATTAAACTGCCCCTTTGCCTGAGCCCTGTAAGCCTGAGTCACCTGGCATGGGCCAGCTGGGGGTTTTTAATGGCAGGGTAGAGATACCCTGGGTGTCTGTTCAGCACCTGTCACAATGGGGACCCTGATTTTGGTCAGTGTCTGTGCAGAGCCCTGCACAACAGGGGGCCTGATCTCAGTCAGGGGCTCTGCAACTCCCGGCATTACAGGATCCCTGATTTTGTTTGGGGTCCCTGCAGCATCTGGCAAAATGTGGGGGCAGGATCTGTCAGGGTCTGTGCAGTGCCCAGTACAGTGGTGGGGCGTGATCTGGGTCAGGGTCAATGCAGTTCCAGGCCCAACGGGGACAAAGATCTCAGTCAAGGTCTCTAAAGTGCCCAGCACAATGGAGGCACAAATCTGTACCACAGTCGTGCGCTGCCCGGCACAAGGGGGACCGTGATCTCAGTCCAGGTCTCAGTTTTACCTAGCACAATGGGGGGCCTGATGTCAGATGGGGTCTCTACAGTGCCCAGCACAACAGGGGCACAGATCTCACTTGGGGTCTCCACAGCACCTGTCACAACAGTGGGGTCTGACATCTGTTGGGGTCTCTGCAGCACCTGGCAGAACAGGGCCCAGATCTCAGCTGGGGTCTCTGCAGCTCCAGGAACAACAAGGTCCCTGAGTTTGTTTGCTGTCTCTGCAGCACCTGGCACAATGGCAGCCTGATTTCACTCGGTGTTGATGCAGGGCCTGGCACAACAGGGGCCTGGAGCACAGTCAGGGTCACTGTACCACCCGGCACATCAAGGTCCCTGCTCTCTGTAGGGGTCTGTGCAGTTCCTGGCACAATGAGTGCCCAAATTCAGTCAGGGTTTGTGCAGTGCCCAGCACACTGCGGGACCTGATCTCAGGCAAGGCCTGAACAATGCTAAGTACGATAAGAGCCCTGATCTCAGTCACACACCTGGAGAGAAAAGCAGGAAGACTTTCAAGAATTTGATATCAGTATTTCAGAACTGAGGAGAAAATGGGGCACAAACTAAATATTTGCTAATGTAAGAGAGAAGCACCAACATGTAGGGAGATTTTATGTCACCATTCAACAGTTCAAGAGAAAGGAAGGGAATCTGAGGGGATTATACAGCGATATTCAATCAACAACAGAATGGGGTGGATTCTTCTTGTAACATTCACATGGCCAGCAGAGCCCTGGGTGATGTGGCTTTCACAGAGGAAAGGAGTGGGGCTGGAGTCAGAAGATCACTGGATGTGGGGAGGGGCTGACAGTGGGGTCTGGGAATGTGACTAGCAGGTGATGGGGGAGGTGAGGGGGCTGCTGGATTGGGCAGGGTGGGGGAGGTGAAGTAGCTGGACTGGGAAACCTGGGGCTGGGCCATCTCCATGGGGCACACTTGCTCCTCCCTCCCCTTCCTGGGCCTTCCCATGTCCTGTTGCCAGAAGAGAGTGGTCCCCCCAGCCCAGAGGTGTCCCCGTCTCAGGGCTCCCCCAGCCTCTGCCTGTTAACCCTTTGCCCAGTTCAGAAATCACTCAGGGGAACCATTTCCCACATAAACAAGGACAAATGGGGGGAAGCACCCCAAACCTGAGATTTGAACTGACCATTGGCGAAGTGAAGAGAAAATGGGGCACAATCGGGGGAGGGGAACAGGGAACGTCTCAGGGATTTGAGGGAAGGGGGGGTCACCCTGGATGTTGCTCGTTGCTCTCTAGCGAGAAAGGGGGCAGGACGGGAAAGAATGGGGGGTCCCCACGGGAGGGGGCAGCGGTAAATCCGAGGGAATCTCAGCCCCCCCCCTTCCTCTCCCCGCTCCTCGGGGGTCACCTGTTCTTCTCCTCCCCCCCCGCCCCCGGCCATGTCCGGGCAGCACAGACATTTTCCACCCGCCCCTTTCCCAGGTCTCCCCCAGCCCGGTCTCACCCCGCACCCAGCAGCCCCCGCCCGGCCCCACGCAGGGACCCCAGCGGGGCCGGGCCCCTCCCATGGGACCTCCCCTCCCCCCCCCGTGGGGCCCCAGGGCAGAGCCTGGCCGGGCCCGGGAGGCGCTGGGCTCCTGCGGGGACAGCAGCTCCGAGCCCCACGCGGGCGCTACCCCCCAGGGAGCAGATCCCGGCGCTGCGAGATGCCGGGCCCCCCCCCACGGACACTGGGGCAGAGTCACCGCCCGGCCCCGGGGCTCGCTCCGGTACCTGGAGGCTGCAGCTCCGCAGCGGGTCGGGCAGAGCCCGGGGCGGCCCCAGCGGGAGCAGGGCCCGGGCCGGGCACGGGGGGGTTAATGAAGGTCTCCCCAGCACAGACCCTCCTGCTCCGCCCGGGCTCCCACGTCACAATGGAGCAGCAGCAGCGCGGCGCTCACCCAGCAGCTCATCGCACTCCGCCCCAGTCTCCAATCTGCGCATGCCCAGAGACGGGAAACGCAACCCGAACTACATCTCCCAGCCTGCCCCGGGGGCGCTTCCGCCCTCTCCAGCCCAGGGAAGGGAGGGTTTAGCAGCTGAAATCGCGCATGCGCCTTGCGAGCCCCGGTGGGGGCGGGAGACCAAAGTTGCTGTTGTAGTCTCCGTGTGAGCCGGTGAGTGAGAGACCCCGGGGGTGGGCGCTGGGGCCGGGCGGGAAAGTGACTTTGCCCCGGGAAAGCTGGGAGAAGCCTCGGAGCTGCCTCGGCCCCAGGAGCTGCAGCAGGATCCGCCCCGGCCCCGCTGGGATGGGGGCAGAGCCTGGGCCCGGCAGGGGCTCCCGGTGCGGGGAAGGGGTGTCCGGCAGTGAGGAGAAGCCGAAGTTGCGAGGGGGGTTGAACTGTCTCTGGGCAGCCAGGAAATTCCGGGGGGGGGAGTGGCTGGCGGGGGAGGGGGGGGGTTAATTGGCTCCTGTCCCTGTTTGTGCCACTTGCCTCTTGCCCCCGATACAAATTCTCTCTGGTTCTGCCGCTTTTCTCGCTCAGTGTCTCACACGGGGCTATGAAATCCGGGGAGATCCCCCCTCCCCCACGCGGCCAGATTAACTTTTTGTGTCCCCGGCGCCAAACATATTTGTGGGCTCCCACTGGGGAACTAGAGCGTGCGGGGGGGGGGGCCTGCAGAGCGAGGGGCCAGTTGGGGTCAATGAGGTGCAGTGCAATGAGTGGCCCCACTTAGCCCAGTACAAGGATGCTGTTTATAAACCCAAAACTGCTAGATGCACCCTGCCCCCGCCCAGCCCTGTGGTGCCAGCCTTCCCCTTCCACACTGCCCCAGTGCCCTGCCCTTATACCAGCACCCCCTCACCCAGAGACTGCCCCCACAGGTCCCTATGCCCAGCACCCCCTCCCACCACAACTGCCCAGCATCCTGCATACCATACCCCCTGCCCAGCTCCCCCATCCACAGATCCCTGACTGTCCAGCACCCCCTTCACAGTCCCACCATCACAGCTGTACAGTGAATATTCCTGAGCGAATCTGGCATCAAATTCTGTACATCATATTTTAAAATTCTGTGATTTTTTTGTTTTGTTTTTGTTTTACTATAAATAAATGTGGAAGCTCCAGCATGGCTGTGCGGAGCACAGGCCACTGGCTGTATGGACGTGGGAGATCACCCTGCAGCCTCCCCTGGCCCCTGGGAAAGGGACTTGGTGGTGAGGCTGAATCTGACACAGCACAAGGGCTATTCCTGCCACAGAAACACTCTGGGCCCTGCCCCTTTGGCACCAGATGTGGGCAGGGAGGCTCAGCCTGGCAGCAGGATCCAAGTGCAGAGGGACTTGGTGTGGGGGTATCCAGATAGAGGTAAGAGGGGGGCAGTCTATGGGCAGGCAACCCAGTGAGGGATCTGGATGCACAAGGAGGTGCCAGGTGCAGGGGCAATGGGAGTCTGCAGGGGGGACCAAGTGAGAGTGGTTGGAGCTCAGCGGGTGGGGGGGAGTCTGGGTGCAGGGGTTCATTTGGGTGAGGGTCTAGGTGTAGGTGGTTGGGGCTCAGTGGGGAGGGTGTCTGGGGGGGGACTCATCGGGGTGGTACAGATGCAGAGGAGGTGGGGCTCGTCAAGGTGAGGGTTTAATGGGCTTGTTTAACAAGGGAGCCCTAGCTGCTGCCAAGGGGATCTGCGTGCTGGGGCTGGGCCTCCGCTTCTCCTATCCCAGGGATCTGCAACCTTCTGCCGGCTAGGGTAAGCCCCCTGGCGGGCCAGTTTGTTCACTTGCCATGTCTGCAGGTCGGCTGATCGTGGCTCCCACTGGCCAGGGTTTGCTGCTCCAGGCCAGTGGGGGCTGCGAGAAGCCACAACCAGCACATCCCTTGGCCTGTGCCCTTCCCCGAGGCCCTGCCCCTGCCTCTTCTCTGCCTCCTCTCCCAAGCAGTGAGCGTGCTGTGGCTCTGCCCTTCCCCCTCCCTCCTGCTGGCAAACAGCTGATCGGTGGCAGGGAGCAAGCTGTGAGAAGAGGCAGGGGACGGGGAGCTTGGCTGCCCTACTGCAGCAGGAGCTTCAGTGCCACCAGCACCAAGCTTCTGACCCCCGCAGGAGAGAGTGGGGAAGAGTGTGCCTGGCCAGGGCCCCCCCGGAGTGTGGGCCTGGCGCTTGTGGTGCCATGATAAATCTGCTACTGCTCCTTTCTCCTCAAATGATCACCTCTCTCGTCTCTCCTGATTTTCCCCTGTTCTCTCCATAATTCTCAAATGTCAATTTAAAATCTCTCCGACGTGGGGGATTTTCCCACCCATTCTATCTGCAGCGATTTGTCCTTGTTAAGGTGGGAAATTGTTGCCCTAAGTCATTCCCCAGAACATGGCTGCCCTGGAGTGGGGATGGGATGAGATGCCCGTTCTCTGCTAGGGCAGGGAAGGGAGGGGCATATGTCCCCCATGGGGACTGCCCAGACCCTGGTTTCCCAATCCCACTTGCTGCCCCAAAATGCCAACACAGTTGCCCCCAGTTACCAGTCACCTGCCTATCCCCCACTGCTGTCCCCTTCCCTCATTCAGGGACCTTCCAGCTCCCGTTCCCTTGTCCTCTTTAATCAGCTCCTCAAAGGGTTCTCTGCTGCCCACGTGAATGGTGGCAGTGGGGGGGACCCATCACTTTGTGTTTATGTATTGGACAGTCATATAAAATCCAGTCAAACAGTCCCCGTTTTCCACTAGTTAATAGCAATATAAAATCCCCTCTGAGCTTGGTGTATTTTTCTCATGTTATCAGTTGCATAGTTTGTGACATACATTCTCTGCAAATCTCAAAGATTGATACAAAATATCCTAAACATTTGCCCCACTTTTTCTCTAGTTGTCTATTTCTAATTGAATATGCCCTGAGATTTTTCCCAGTCTGTCTAATTATAAAATATTAAGAAAATATCAGATTTACACCTTTTCTTAGTTTCTTGAACATGGATAGAAAATGTTTGCAAATGTTGCCCATTGCCTCTGTATTCATTTATCTAATATTCATGTGAAACACACTCAGATTTTACCTCCTATCAACAACTGATATAAAATCCCTCTGATTTTCCACTTTCCTCTCTCTAATTTGCAAAAATGGATCCAAAATCTCTCAGATTTCCACCCTTTCTCTTTCATTTCTGAACATTGATCTCGTATCTCAGGTTTTCCCTCTTTCTATGTCATTATAAAATGTCAATTAAAAATCTTTTCATGTTTGGGGCTGTTCCCCATGTTTCTAAATCCCAGCAACTTCTCCTTACTTCGAGGGAACCTGTTGCCCTGAGTCATTGTCCATCCTGGAGGTCGCAGGGAGTTAAATTGTCCAGTGATTATCTTTCCTGTCTCCTTGGAGAATCATTTGTTTCCCCCTTTATGTCTGTTAAAATGTTTGCTGATGAAAGAGCCACATATTTAATACCCATCAAATCCAGAGGCCTCCCCCTGTTTGGGGGATCAGTGGTTCCCAGCTGGTAACAGAGTTGGCTGGACCCTTTTCTTTTCTCCAGCTGGCACAGGATGAGGAGGTCTCTCTGAGTGCAGGGTGGGTCCAGAAGTATCCCAAACCCCATGACACAAACTGTCACGGGGAGTGTCTGTGGGGAGATTGCAGCTGGAGCTGAAGGGGCATTGTGGTAGGGAGAGGCCTCTGGGCAGGGGGTACCCTAGTTAGGTTGGTGGGTTCTGGAGGTTTGAGGTTTCGGGGGGGTGGTTCTGATGTGCCCAACCCTGAGGTTTTGGGCCCTGAAGGTGGGTATTGCTGGGGGCCAGTTGGCTGCAGAACAGCGGGGGTGGGTGTCTCTTGGGGAAGCGGGACGGGGGTTAGAGAGAGCCTGGTGCTGTGCCAGGGGCTCTGTCTGGGCTTCCCCTGCAGGCTCCTGGGATCGCTGCCATGCCCAGTGCACAGAGCTTGGCGGGGGAGGGGAATCCCTGATGTTAGGTCAGGGGATGTGAGGCAAGCAGTGTGAGGGGTGCTGCTGTAAAGAATCAGTGGGACCCTCTGGGGAGAGGAGGGGGTTCCAGGCAAACAGCACGGCAGATCCTGGTGGAGGACAGGTGGGTGGTCCTAGGCAGGCACTGGGGGAATCCTAGGCAGGCAGGCAGTGAGGGACTGACTTCCCAGTGCAAGGGTCCCATTGGGGTGGTCCCTTGCTGCTGGGGACTCTTGGTGGGGGGATTCCTTTGGGATCCTAACCTGGCAGTGACGGTCTGGTGGGGGTTCCCTGGCCGGTGGGACTCTGAGAGGTATCTGGGGTCCCTGGCCATGGACTCTGGGGGCTGGGCACAGGGAATATCTGATGGGACCCTGGCTGGGGGGTCTGGGCTGTGGGTACTGGGGGCATCTGGGGGCCCCCCTGGATGGAGGCTCTGGGGGTTGCTACTAACCATGTTCCTTCTCTCTGGTTGTATAAGAATCCTGGCTCCAAGCACTGCCCGGCATTCCCCAGCCAAATGCCCGGTCACTGTGATAACTTTGTGAAATCCCTGCAAGTCGCGTGGGCCCTTTTTAAAGACACCATAATAGAGGCCCAACTTCAATGTATACCCCAAATTAAGAAAAACAGTAAAAGAACTAAAAAAGAGCCACCGTGGCTTAACAACCATGTAAAAGAAGCAGTGAGAGATAAAAAGACTTCCTTTAAAAAGTGGAAGTCAAATCCTAGTGAGGCAAATAGAAAGGAGCACAAACACTGCCAACTTAAGTGCAAGAGTGTAATAAGAAAAGCCAAAGAGGAGTTTGAAGAACGGCTAGCCAAAAACTCCAAAGGTAATAACAAAATGTTTTTTAAGTACATCAGAAGCAGGAAGCCTGCTAAACAACCAGTGGGGCCCCTTGATGATCAAAATTCAAAAGGAGCGCTTAAAGACGATAAAGTCATTGCGGAGAAACTAAATGGATTCTTTGCTTCAGTCTTCACGGCTGAGGATGTTAGGAGATTCCCAAACCTGAGCTGGCTTTGTAGCTGACAAATCTGAGGAACTGTCACAGATTGAAGTGTCACTAGGGAGGTTTTGGAATTAATTGATAAACTCAACATTAACAAGTCACGGGACCAGATGGCATTCACCCAAGAGTTCTGAAAGAACTCAAATGTGAGATGGAACTATTAACTAAGGTTTGTAACCTGTCCTTTAAATCGGCCGGTACCCGATGACTGGAAGTTAGCTAATGTAACGCCAATATTTAAAAAGGGCTCTAGGGGTGATCCGGCAATTACAGACCGGTAAGTCTAACGTCGGTACGGGCAAATTAGTTGAAACAATAGTAAAGAATAAAATTGTCAGACACATAGAAAAACATAAACTCTTGAGCAATAGTCAACATGGTTTCTGTAAAGGGAAATCGTGTCTTACTAATCTATTAGAGTTCTTTGAAGGTCAACAAACATGTGGACAAGGGGATCCGTGGACATAGTGTACTTAGATTTCAGAAAGCCTTTGACAAGGTCCCTCACCAAAGGCTCTTACGTAAATTAAGCTGTCATGGGATAAAGGAAAGGTCCTTTCATGGATTGAGAACTGGTTAAAGGACAGGGAACAAAGGGTAGGAATTAATGGTAAATTCTCAGAATGGAGAGGGTAACTAGTGGTGTTCCCCAAGGGTCAGTCCTAGGACCAATCCTATTCAATTTATTCATAAATGATCTGGAGAAAGGGGTAAACAGTGAGGTGGCAAAGTTTGCAGATGATACTAAACTACTCAAGATAGTTAAGACCAAAGCAGATTGTGAAGAACTTCAAAAGATCTCACAAAACTAAGTGATTGGGCAACAAAATGGCAAATGAAATTTAATGTGGATAAATGTAAAGTAATGCACATTGGAAAAAATAACCCCAACTATACATACAACATGATGGGGGCTAATTTAGCTACAACGAGTCAGGAAAAGATCTTGGAGTTATCGTGGATAGTTCTCTGAAGATGTCCACGCAGTGTGCAGAGGCGGTCAAAAAAGCAAACAGGATGTTAGGAATCCTTCAAAAAGGGGATAGAGAATAAGACTGAGAATATATTATTGCCCTTATATAAATCCATGGTACGCCCACATCTCGAATACTGTGTACAGATGTGGTCTCCTCACCTCAAAAAAGATATTCTAGCACTAGAAAAGGTTCAGAAAAGAGCAACTAAAATGATTAGGGGTTTAGAGAGGGTCCCATATGAGGAAAGATTAAAGAGGCTAGGACTCTTCAGTTTGGAAAAGAGAAGACTAAGGGGGGACATGATAGAGGTATATAAAATCATGAGTGATGTTGAGAAAGTGGATAAGGAAAAGTTATTTACTTATTCCCATAATACAAGAACTAGGGGTCACCAAATGAAATTAATAGGCAGCAGGTTTAAAACAAATAAAAGGAAGTTCTTCTTCACGCAGCGCACAGTCAACTTGTGGAACTCCTTACCTGAGGAGGTTGTGAAGGCTAGGACTATAACAATGTTTAAAAGGGGACTGGATAAATTCATGGTGGCTAAGTCCATAAATGGCTATTAGCCAGGATGGATAAGAATGGTGTCCCTAGCCTCTGTTCGTCAGAGGATGGAGATGGATGGCAGGAGAGATCACTTGATCATTGCCTGTTAGATTCACTCCCTCAGGGGCACCTGGCATTGGCCACTGTCGGTAGACAGATACTGGGCTAGATGGACCTTTGGTCTGACCCGGTAAGGCCTTTCTTATGTTCTTATGTTCTTTCTATCCATTTCTCGAACACTGTGAGGTGAAATCACAGATTTTGCTTTTCTCTTCTCTTGAAAGCTGCAGGAACTTCTGGTTCCACTGGGAAAATTTGTTCCCCCCAGTCCTTGTCCTAGATGTGGGGGTGAGGGAGGTGGGAAGGGGGTCAGCACTGCCACACAATGGTCATTCTGGATTTATTCTTTCTGAAATCTGGTTTCATTGAGATCATTGTTAATCCAGAGTCACTGAATAGAAAGACAAGGAGTGACTCCAGATTGACAAATGAGATCAGCAATTCTCCCTGCGAGGAGGGACTGTCATTTGCTGCTCTCCCCAGAGAGCTAATGGAGGGAAGCTGCTCAATCGCTCTGTCCCTCTCTGCTCAGGATATTGGGGTTCAGCTTCCTGGGTCAGACACTGCAGCCTCCATTGTGATCTGGGAGACCAGGCTTAGCAGCTGCTGCTCCCCCATTGGGGGTTCTGTGCTGGGCAGTGACCTTAATTAAAGCTGCTTCTCTGCCCGGCCCATGTGACAACTTTCTCTAGCTGGTACTAGCCCTTGGGAATTTTGAATGTCCCACTTCCCACAGAGACCGATTATATTTACAGACCCATCCTGAAATTAGAGCAGGATATTTTAAAGTTTTGTCTTGTAGTAAAGTAACACAATTCAAACATGTCGGCACAGAGGAGAAAGCACTCCTTCATTTCATATTTATTGCTGCTGATCTCATGGCCAAACTTCCTTTTCTCAGGGCTGCTCCCAGCACTTTAGGGAGTTTTTCTTCTTCTCCCTTCTAGCTGTGGTGATGGGACTGCAGCAGCTCCCCAGATGGCCAGCTTTGCTCTTTCACTTACATCAGGCCTGCACACTGAAAAAAAAATCAGGTTCTTAAAAGAAGTTTATTTAAAAAAAATAAAAATAAAAGAATCATCTCTGTAAAATCAGGATGGAAGATAACTTTACAGGGTAACAAAAAGATTCAAAACACAGAGGATTTCCCCTCTAGGCAAAACTTTAAAGTTACAAAAAACAGGGATAAACCTCCCTCCTAGCACAGGGAAAATTCACAAGCTAAACCAAAAGATACTCTAACGCAGGCCTGCACAACATGTGGCCCGTGGGGGGTGCGTAGGTGGGCTCACAGTGCGGCCTGTGGGGGTGAGTAGGCAAGCGGTGGGTGAGGGAGGGGGGCTGAAGAGGTGGGTGGACAGTGGCGGGGAGTGAGGCGAGCCGGGGGAGTGGGGGGCTAAGGAGGCGAGTGGGCGGGCAGTGGCAGGGCCTGAGTAGGTGAGCCGGGCGGGTGTGGGGCTGAGGAGGCAAGCGGGTGAGCAGGCAGTGGCAGGGGGTGAGGAGGCGAGCGAGGAGTCAGTGACTGACCTGTTCTACTGATCTGGTCGGGCACCCAGCCCCTCTCCAAGGGTTGCAGCTGTCTGGAGGTGCTGCCTTCCACGCCTTCCTCAGTCACACCTCATTCACTCAACAGGGCAACTGATTACCAAGTGAGGTATTCTACTTCTAGCAAAAACACATTTTTCTTTTACCTTAATTATACTACCTTAGGGGCCTGCTATAACATATTACCAAGGTTCAATGTTTCGGTGGGGCTGCCCTGGGGAAGGAGGGTTTGTTTATGTGGAGTGGGTGGTGCTGGGTGGGGAGTCTTTCAGGGGCTGGGTGACACTGGGGGGATGTTTCGGGGGGGGCTTGGCGGTGCTGGCGGGGGGTTGGCAGGGCTGGGGGGGGTTCGACTCTCAGCAGTTTTCTTTGGAGTAATATGGCGCTCACCGCTTTACGAGTTGTGCAGGCCTGACTTGCATCCTTCACTTCTTTGGATGAAGCTGTGTTTGCCACCAGTTTAATTCATATCTGAGACCTCAGGTACCAGCAGCTAGTTACAAAGGCTAAATTCCCATTGCCATCAATGGGAAGTTATCCTGGGCTGCAGGATTTTTTTAAACTTCTCTCCCTGCTCAAGCCTTTAATCATTCCTGTGGCTCTTCTCTGAATGCTCTGCAATTTACCAGGGAAAGCAGCCAACCCATCAACCAACCAACCAAGCCAAACCAGGCTGTTCTGACTGATGTAACAATCTATTTACTTCCAAGGTTGAATATAAATCAGATCATTCTATTCACCAAATCCTGTGCAACAGCATCATTGTTAACTCACCACTTGGTCACTTCACATTCACAGGTTCACAAAGTTCACAGGTCCAAGTCTTTCCTCCCACAGACTCTCACTGGGGGAAGTCTCCTTGGCTTCAGCAGCTCCTCAGACCAACCTTGGACCTTTCAGCATCCCTGTTCCATCCCGAGACCTTCCTGTTGTGAGTCCATCTGAATAGGACACCTGGGAAAACCTTACACACACACCCCCCACAGGGGAATCATGCAGCCCCAACTTCCACAATCACCAGTGACTCTCAGCTAGCGTTGTAAAACAGAAGGTTTATTAGTGGTCTGGAATACAGCCTGGGAAAGTTGTGTTAGCACAGGAAGCAGGAAGATTCAGCAACGTCCATCTTGGGGAGACCCCGAACTCAGAGCCTGGGCTCTCCCCTTGAGTCCCAAAACCAGCAGACTCCTTGCTTCCAACAGCCCAACTCAGCCAGGCCCTTTGCCCCTCTCCTGTCCTTTGTTCTGTTTCCCTGGCAACCTGGTCACCTGGCCTCCACCTCATTCTTTGTTCTCCAACTCGTCCCAGCCAGCTGGCCTCTTGCAGCAGGTGCACCCCAGCCATCGGTTGCTAGGAGACAGAATTTGTGGCCATTGTCTGGGCCCAGGCAACTAGACAGCAGCCACATCTGCCCCTTACGGGTCTCTGCCAAGATTTAACACCCTTGTCCCACCACTGAGATCAATGGTCCCAAAGCATTTCAGGGTCATGGCCCCCCCCACCCCTGTCCATGCTCCCCCGAGTCATGGCTGGGAGTGGGGCCGCAGCTACGGGGGAAGGGACACAGATGGGGTAAGGGGGCTGAGGCAGGGGCCAGCTCTGGGGGTGGGGGCAGAGACCAGGAGTGGAGCCCGCAGAGTGGGGCTGGGAGTGGAGCCCCAGGACTGGTGGCGGCAGCCAGGGCCAGCAGCTGGGGCTGGGGCCAAGAGCAGAGCTGGGTGGCTCCCCCTCCCCACCCCCCATGGGGGCTGGCCTGGGCCCAATTGCATCCCCCTGAATGTTACTCCATTCCCCCTGGCAGGGTGCACCCCACATTTTGGACCTAGGTAATCGTGCACCAAATAGGGGAAACAATATGCAAAACTATCAGAAAATTCCCACTTCGTCACAGAGGTGTCAGTGGGGTCTGAGCTGGGCAGCAGCACAGGGAAAGTGGGGAGGTTTCCCTTTGAAAAAAATTAAACTGCAAAACATCCCCCTGTGTTCCCACGAAAGCCTCTCATTTATCCCTTAACCCCCTCCCCAGGAAAATCTCCACCCCTGTCCTGGCCCACCGAGACCCCCCTCACTCCAATGCAGATTTTTAACTTTTCTTTCTTTTCCTTGACCTTGTACAAACATTGTTCCCATCAAAATCATCAAAGGCTTTTACAATGAGAATGAGAAAACAAACTAAATCGAACTCAAAGACACCGCTATCAACCTCCCGACCATACACAGTTTGGGTCTAAATTTTTCTACTGAAATACTGAGGCAATAAAACTCTCACTGCCATTGTCCAGAAAAGAAACCAAAACCTCCCATGCAGTACCTGGGACATCTATGTCTGACCCACCAAGGCTTCAGCTTCTTTGGTGAGATTTCCAGCTGCCCAATCCTGCTGCTATTCCAGGGGAGCAATTCCTGACTCCTGTCAGCATTTATCTCAGCCCCGTTCTGTGCATCACAGGTTTCCCTAGGAAAGGGCAGTGAATGGTTCTAGGGTCCAGTGATCCTCATTCAAATCAAGCTAGAACCTGAGAATCCTTCCCCTTTCCCAGGCTGTGGGCGGGGAGGCATTTCAAAGAGCTCTCGGCGCTATAGCATGTGGCTAAGGAAAGAGAAAAAGCCTCATATCCCCCCCTGCTTTAGGTGCTGGGTTTCCTCCTGAAGCCTCTGCCACCCACCTAGTGCCCTATGGGCTCATTCCTGACCCTTGCTGCTGCTTGCTATAGACTGTGAAAGGAGTGGAGGCAGCGCAGGAGCCTTCTGGGGACGCAGATCTGAGGCTTTGGGAGATAGACATTGTCTGAGACATCAGAGCACTGTAAACCATGCAGCCACCCCCTCAATCAGGGGCCTGTTCCAGCCCTGAGTCTGGGCTACCCCGATCCCTCCCCCAGAGCAGGGCGCCCACAGATTACAGCCTGAAAATAGGCATGTGAGACTAACTCCTGCTTTCCCTGACAGGGCCTCCCTAGACCAAGTGGCATCCCAGGCTAGAAGTGTCTTCAGTGCCCCACCGCCCCCTGCTCCATATGTTAGACCATTGAATACCTGATTTTTTTATTGCATTTGTAGCTCATTTCATGATTTTGATGCACAATTTGGATGCACGATTTACTCTATCATATAAGATAATAACTTTTCATGCTAGGATGTGTAAATCTGTATTTATTCATGCCATATATAAACAAATAAAAAAATTCATTTCCTTTAAGCACATAGAAACTTTTAATTTTAACCGTAACTGAAATGTACTAACATCTAGAAATGGAACTGTCTCCAGCACAGGGTGGGCCAGTATTAAATAGTGTTACAGTACGAGACAGCAATAAGATATTAACCCCAGGTCTTTACTTCAAAGGTCACTTCTCGCCTTTCCCCATGAACTGAAGTGCAGCAGTTGAGAGATCCAAAGACTAGTTGATGACGTTTCCAAGTGCTAAAATAGCAGCGATGTCTGTCTTGCATTGGCCAATGTTGACTGGAGAGATGTTTTATTGAGAATAAGCTTCAAGGTGAGAAGCAGCAGCCCAAAAAGCCCCTGTGGGTGCTGAAATAGCTCAGATGGGAGGCGTTAGACTGAAGCTTTAACAGTCCCTGGTTCAATCCCAGGCTTCAGGAGGCTCTTTCATCCTTTTTTCTGCAGCAGTGGGCTGTTTTCTGGAAACACAGCAATGCCTTTACCCCATGCAAGTCCCTTATTCCAGGCTTAGCTGCAGAAAATGGCAGCATTGGCTTCTGCACCCAGTTGGCCCACCTGACCTTTCTTTGTTCTCTTGCTCTTTCTCAGCCAGGGGAAGGAAAAGAAGCTCTCCCTCAAGCTGGGGTCACAAGGGTGATGTGAGGATGACTTCCTGAGCCCGGCTCCAGTCCTCTGCTTTTCCAGCTGACCCATCGAAGAACTGCCGCCATTTTCTCCACGTTCACCCCTTGGTGTGTGCCAGGGAGAACATGGAAAGTGCATGGAATTTCAGGGGTGGGGCAGGGCAGTGCACTGTGATGGCGTTTCTGTAATGTTGTGGTTATCACGTTTACCTAACACACGAAAGGGCCTCAGCCCAAAACCGGGCAGAAACATAGCAGCTTCCTTTTCCCAGCTCCCCTTGCTGTCCAGCATGGCGCTCCTCCTTCTGTCACTGGCCTGTCCCTGGAATAACCCCAACCCCCGCACGTTAGAAGGTGGTGACATCAGTGGAGAAAGTACCTTGGCGTCAGCCTGGGGAAGCGAGATGAATCAGGCCAGTCACCTTTTGGAGGCTTGTGGCTTGGCCTCCTCTGCCCTGGGAGGTTGGCCTACAGAGGCCGGCTGTTCCTGCTGGCCTCCTTTGCGTGACTTGCCAAAGGAGGAAGTGAGGCAGAAATGGGGCAAAGAGGAAAGTCGAGCTGAGGAAGGCAGGGCAGAAGCTAAGCGCCTCAGTGCGGCTAAGTGGGGTTAGTAGAGCATCACCATTCATTCTGCAAAGCCTGGGGAGGTGCAGTTGGCTGCTGGGAGGTAGAATCCTGTGCCTGCCTCTTGGCATCCCAGGGGTGGCTACTTGCAGTTCAGGAGAAGAAGTGGGGTTCTGGGTGGAAGGAAAAGAAGCAATGGCGAGTCCTAGTGGGCTGCTTTCTGGCAAGATGGTTTTCTATTTTAGGCCTGGGAGGAGCCTGTGAGCTGTGGGTGGAGTTGTTCCAGTGAGAACCGCTGCTCTTGTCTTGCAGACCTGGGGGCGCCAGTGACAGCTTGAGGGGGCAGGTGCTGGTTTGAGTGACTGGGATATAGGAAACCCCAGCCTGCCCCTCCGGGGCCAAGTCCACTGCTTGTCTCCTGCATTGTGACATCCAGATTTAAATCTTCCCAGCATGTGCTGCGGCGTGTGTATTAAGCCTTCCTGGTCGTTGCCAAAGTAGCTCAGCTGGGAGTGCATTAGATTGAAGATCTAAATGTTTCTGGTTTGATGCCAGGCTTTAGCACCCCCTTCATCCTGGGCGTGTCGTGCTGGGCTTTCCTCTGGGTGTGCAGCTGTGCCTTGAACTCACGAGTTTTCCTAATTTCAGAGACAACACTTGCAGAGGGCACGTGTGGGGTCATCTGCCCCACCTGGGTTAGCTATGGCCTGGTACATCATGTGGTGCTGCCAGGCTCCCTCCCTGCACAGCAGCTGCGGGAGGGGTGAGTGGAGAGGGGCTGCCTTTGCTGCTTCCTCGCCCTGCACTGTTCACAGCTGCGAGGGGCTGTTGATCATAAGGGGGTGGGGATGAACCTTGACATTGTGCCCCCTCCCTCCAGGAGACACCAGTCGTCTGTGCCTGGTTTCCAGCTCCTCAGCCAGAGAACAAAGTGGTTTTCTACACCTGAGTTTCCAGCTCTTACTTTCTTTCTCCTGAAAGGGAGGAAAAAATAATCTCTTTTTCAAACCCCAGTACTACTGTTGGCTGAGGTCTGACTTTCTATGTTCCTGCTACAGAGGAGGATTTAGAGTTAGTGAGGCCCTGTGCACATAAAATCCAGGCAACAATCCCCTTTCCTCTGAGCCCTGGTATGTCTCCAATAGCTGATGTCCCCTGGTGGCAGGGAAGGAACTTACCACCTATCCAGGAGACCCTAGTCCGGGACTAAAGTCAGTTTCAGGCTTCTCTCTCCCTTCTTGGAATCAAGTTCATGTTTTTACCAAGAGTTAAAGCAGCCTGAACCCCCAGAGTCTAGCTCAGTGTCACAAGTTCCCAGTGTCTCCATGGAAGAGAATTTGTTAGATCACAGATGAGTGGAGTTTTATCAGTTCTCAGCCTCAGGTCTTAATCCTGAGGATATTGTCCCATCATGGGGCCATTTCCAACCTCTCTTTCATACAGAAGCACAGTTTTCTTTGCACAGACACAGGAACAGCAAGATCTTTCTCTGTCCCTTGTGAAAAGCAGGGGGCCAAATTCCATGGAAACAATGGACAAATTGGGGGCCCTGGGCACATCTAGCCCTGGCTGTGAGATGTTCCCTCCCCTCTTTCTTTATGCTCCTGTTGTTATTTCATGGAATTTCTGGGATGGGAAAAGCTGAGTTCACTCCAGGTGGAGGAAAGAACCCTGAAAATCTCAGGGCCTCAGAGAAAACTCAACCCCTGCTATTGGGGTCACTGAGGTGCTGGGGATTTGAGTAGGAAAGGGACTGTGTGAATTGTCAAGGTGGGGAATGAATAACAATCTACAACTAGATCCAACTCATTAATTAACCACCGACACAGGCTTATCCTGCTGCAGACAGAAGGGAAACTGGGAGTGATTCTTTGCTGTGCAGCCATGGAAACAGTGACCCAACTGCAGCACAGTGAATGTGCTGGGGAAAGCTGGACTTCACAGGCAGGTGGAAATAGCAGATCCTGAAAACACCTGGAGCTCCCCACACCACTTCTGCCACCAGGGTCAGGTGTTGAGATTTTCACACTCCCATTACCTTCCATCAAGGGGTGGCAGCACCCCCCACCCAATGCAGGGGAGAGGGCTGAGTGTATCTCTGCACCCTGAGTCCAGGGCACCCACTTTCTGCCCCACACATCGAATCTGGCCCTGCTGCAAAGTGACCCCTATGAACCAGCTGCCTCCAGGACAGCAGGATTGGCCCTCAGAGCAGGGACTGTGTCCCCCATGCTGCTTTTAGGTTGCTGGATGCTCTGGAAACAGGAGGGCTCTGAGTGTTAACCCATAGCCCCCACAGCTCATCTGGGGATGTAGCTCAGTGGTAGAGCATATGCTTTACATGTATGAGGCTCTGGGTTCACTTCCCAACATTTCCAGGTTCTTCCTTCACCCAGCTGCTTTGCTCATCAATCTCCTGCAGAAGTTTCAATTCTGCTCAGTGAGGGCATGTGCTGGTTGGGGAGGTTCTGTCTGGGCGACCCAGAGAATTCCGGGGGCCTGGGGCAAAGAAATTTTGGGGGCCTCTTCTATAAAAAAAATTGCAATGCTATATTCTCCTGGGGGCCCTTGCGGGGCCAACGGCAAATTGCCCCACTCGCTCCCCCCCACGGGTGCCCCTGGGAAAAATAAACCTTCCACATTTCGGCACAAACCCATCACCGGTTCTCAGCATCAGCTAGTGCTAAAAGGCACTAAACCTCATTAAAAGGGTTGGACAAATATTTTCCGTCAAAACTTTTTCTGGATCGAAAACCAGGGGTTTTTTAAAAGCAGAAAAAAATCACAGACAATGTCTGCTTTCCTTCAAAATTTGTTGTGTTTTTTTTAATTGAAAAGCTGAAATTAGTCTGCCAAAACCTGAACATGGTTTGAGGTTTCAGAAGTGTGTGGCCAAATATTTGCTGCTGTGTTTGATGGTTTAAAGAAACAATAAAAAAATTCTGCTTAAAACAAATCCAAAACTTTTGAACCACCTCAGCTTGTAACCAAACACCTGAGCCCCTCCAGGCAGAGATTTTTCCAGGTTTCTGAAACTTTGCTGGCTTCTTTGACTCATATCTGTCTCCATAACTTTGGGTTCATTTAGGTTAGAACATAAGAACAGCCATACTGCATCAAAGCAAAGGCCATCCTGCCCAGTATCCTGTCTACTGACAATGGCCAATGCCAAGTGCCCCAGAGGGAGTGAACCTATCAGGTAATGATCAAGTGATCTCGCTCCTGCCATCCATCTCCACCCTCTGATAAACAGAGGCTAGGGACACCATTCCTTACCCATCCTGGCTAATAGCCATTAATGGACTTAATCTCCATGCATTTATCTGTTTCCTAGAGACTGGCTCCATGGGGGCCCTCACAAACTGGAGATGGTTACTGTGGGTTTGTCTTTAGTATAGCTTATGTACATACTCCACGAACTGAGCATTTGAGCTTGTTCCAGAATCTGGGATGAGCCTATGTTGTGAAAACTGAAATGCTCAAAATAGCACATGCATGTGAATGGACACAGGGTGCTAAAATTAAATTAATCCAGGGGTTCTCAAACTGGAGGTCAGGACCCCTCAGGGGGTCACGAGGTTATTACTGGGTGTCATGAGCTGTCAGCCTCCACCTCAAACCCCGCTTTGCCTCCAGCACTTATAATAGTGTTAAATATATAAAAAAGTGTTTTCAATTTATAAGGGGGGAGGTCGCACTCAGAGGTTTGCTATGTGAAAGAGTCACCAGTATAAAAGTTTGAGAACCACTGAATTAACCCCTCTGAAGCCTCAGGGAATGCAGGGTGGGGGGGGAGGTCTTCCTTGGTAGGGTTGGGAAGGAGCTAGGTGGTGTAGGATATTGCTCTTTTCATGTGATCCCTCTCCCAGCGGCTAATTTTAAATGAAGCTACCCTCCCCTGACATGAATCTCCCTATGGCACTGAAATTAAATATAGACTATAACTTGGCATTTGAGAAGTGAAAGGGATGGTAGCCCTAATGGAAAAGCTAACAGCTTGGCTCTTCTGCAAGCCTCAAACTGTTGAATGAGCTTTAGGGTAGGGAAGGCTCTGCCTCCCAAACAACCTGGCCCTGCCCCCTATCCAACCTCCACCCACTTCCTGTCCCCGACTGCCCCCCTTAGAATTCCTGACCCATCCTGCTCCTTGTCCACTCACCCCCACCCCCACCCCACCCCTGGGACCCCACCCTGGCTCCCTGTCTGCCCCAACCCCTATCCACCCCGCCAGAATGCCCACAATCCAACCCACCCATTCCCTGCCCCTGACCGCCCCAACCTCCGCCTCCCTGTGCCCTGACTGTCCCCAGGACTCCCTGCCCCTTATCCAACCCCCAGCCCCAGCCTCTTACCCCCGGCTCCCTCTTCACCTGGAGCCTCAGCGCCTCGCTGAACAGCTGCAGCATGTCTCCGGTGGGGCCTGAGCCCCGCCCCGCGCCGCGTGGTCAGGGCTGTGAGCTCCATGCCGAGCGGAGGGAGCTGAGCTCAGCCTGGAGCTCGCAGCCCCTCCCCCTCAACACATGGCTCTGAGCCGGGCGGAGCTCAGGGGCCCCGGCAGAGCCATGCTGCCGCACTGTCTGAGGACGCTGCTTGATGCGCTAAGGCTCCAGGAGAGGGGCAGAGGCGGGAGCCTCAGCTGTTCTCTTGCGGGCCCCTGTGGAGCCCAGGGCCCAGGGCAAATTGCCCCACTTGCCCCCCCCTCTGGGCAGCCCTGGGTTCTGCTCCTAAGTCACCTTGGTACATTTAAGATTCCCACCCACTGTGCTGCTTGGGACAACGGTAGGTGAGAAGGGTGAATCCTCCAGCACTGGAGGGAAAGGTCCCATCTGCACAGACTGAGAGGCAAGGAAACAGAGGGGCAGTTAGTGCTCAGAGAGGTCAGTGATTTACACCCCCCAGGGGACACTGACTTTTTGAGGTGAGTGCAGCTTGCTTGGGATGGTGCTGAGAATGGATAGAAAAAAGGGTGGAGTCAATGACAGATGAGACCATAGAAGGGGGAGGGGAATGGCAGCCCCACAGAAGGTCCTGGGTGCTCAGATGCCCCAGTTATTGCACCCTGGCCTATCGTAGAGAGAGAAAAGACATAGCGGGACCCAGTCCCCCTACAGTGATCCCATGGACGAGAACCTGGTTGGGAGTGGGGTGAAGGTTCCCTCTGGGCAAACGGGAGCCAAAATCCCAGTGTCCTGGAATTTAAGCAATGGAAGCTTCAAACCCTGCAAGGGTGTGGGCTGAGGTGCATCAGCAGAAGGTTGGGCTGGACAGGGGCAGGAGGTTTGTATAATTTTTGGTGGAGCCCAGAATGGGACCAAGTCCTGCCCTGCCCCACACCATGGCCAGATTTAGGCCAATTCGCCTGATTCCCCTGAATCAGGCCCCGCGCCCAAGCCCCCATATGGCCTACCAGCAAGAGCCAGTGTGCCACACTGGGGTGGCCCGGCTTCCCCAGGGGGCAATTTAAAGGGCCTGCTTCATACCTCTGGAGGGACTTTGTTACAAACTGAAGCTCTATACAAAGGACTCAATGGCCCATCCCAGCTGTGGCTGGACTCCAGAGATGTGATTTGAACCTGTAGTTTATTCCATCACTGCTACAACCCTGAACCAAGAACTTTGCCATTACTGTATGTGAAGGGTTCAAATCCATGTGCATTTTATATAACAACCTGGTCTATGGATTGTGCCAGCTCTTTTCCAGACCCAAAGTCCAGAGTATGGTCAAGGGACCAGAGGCCTAGCAAATAGTGATGAGCTAAGTGAAAGCTGGGTAAACAGAAAGTCTTTCTTGCTAAGATAGGCCTGGTCAGCAAATTGCCAGGCATTGGCGCTAAGAACTAAATAATTGTGTCTTAGTCAGAGTTGCAGATTGAACAAAGAATCCCTGTTCATATTATGTTTGCTTCTTCTGTAGGGAGACGTTCTTCCCACAGATCCAACCTTGAATTTATGAGAAGTTGGCACATGTCAGTCTAAGACATGGCATCCTTCCACCTCCCTTCCCAGGGACCAATGCCTGTCTTAAGACACACAGAAAACAATCTTTATTGCCATATACTTTCTGTTTCTTTACTTTAATCTCTAGGCATTTACCTGTTGGACAATCAAAGGAGTTACTCCATTCCTATGGACCCCAAAGCAGAATTCAACATATATATTTTATAATAATAACATTTTATCAAAGTGTTAATTAAATGTTAACTTGCTAACTTGAGACTATGGGTGGAGACATTATGTAACCTGTTAACCATCGGCTAATGTGCTTATCTTGTCTTGCTGCAAAACCTATCCTGGGGTGTGGAACTACCTACCCCGTCACTTTCCCCCACCCATGGAAAAACTATATATTCTATTGTAATCGACTGATTGACAGTGTCTCTGAGCCTAATACACAGGTGACACTCCGCCAGCACTGTGTGTAATAAACTCCTATGCTTGACCTCTACACGGTGTGGATTTATGTCCTTCAGAGAACAAAGAAAGAGCTGGAAGCCAGGTGACCAGGTTGCCAGGGAAACAGAACAAAGGACAGAAGAGGGGCAAAGGGCCTGGCGGAGTTGGGCTATTGGAAGCAAGGAGTCTGCTGGTTTTGGGACTCGAGGGAAGAGCCCGGGCTCTGGGTTTTGGGACTCGAGGGAAGAGCCCGGGCCCTGAGTTCTGGGTCTCCCCAAGATGGACTTTGCTGAATCTTCCTGCTTCCTGTGCTAACACAGAACTTTCCCAGACTGTATTCCAGACCACTAATAAACCTTCTGTTTTACAACGCTGCAAAAAAAAAGCAAAAACATGCTGCAAGAAGTGATGCACCAATCTCTCACAGAGAATCAAAAAGCACAGGAGTGGAGGGAGAGGGAAAGCAGGATCTGCAAGGAAAACGCAGTGCAAAGGAAGCAATGCATGGAGCGGCTGATAAGCATCCTGGAGCGCCAAGCTGACTCTTTCCAGGTGCTCGTAGCCATGCAGGCGGAGCACTACCGCCACTGCCACCCCCCGCCGCCGCCCTTGTCCCAAAGCTCTTTCCCTTGTGCCCCCATGTTAGCTCCACACCCATGTGATCATTCCCCTCTATTTAGCACTGTTGAGGCCTCATTTGGAGTACTGTGTCCAGTTTTGGGCCCCACACTACAAGAAGGATGTGGATAAATTGGAGAGAGTCCAGCGGAGGGCAACAAAAATGATTAGGGGGCTGGAGCACATGACTTATGAGGAGAGGCTGAGGGAACTGGGATTGTTTAGTCTGCAGAAGAAAAGAATGAGGGGGGATTTGATAGCTGCTTTCAACTACCTGAAAGGGGGTTCCAAAGAGGATGGATCTAGACTGTTCTCAGTAGTAGAAGATGACAGAACAAGGAGTAATGGTCTCAAGTTGCAGAGGGGGAGGTTTAGGTTGGACATTAGGAAAAACTTTTTCACTAGAAGGGTGGTGAAGAACTGGAATGGGTTACCTAGGGAGGTGGTGGAATCTCCTTCCTTGGAGGTTTTTAAGGTCAGTCTTGACAAAGCCCTGGCTGGGATGATTTAGTTGGGTTTAGTCCTGCTTTGAGCAGGGGGTTGGACCAGATGATCTCCTGAGGTCCCTCCCAACCCTGAGATTCTATGATTCTAAGAAGTTCACCTAGCCTAGCTGACACCCGACCAGAGGAACCAATAGGGGAACAAGATGTTTCAAAAGGAAGGAGGGAAGTTTTCTTTGTTTAGTCAAGTTTTCAGTTTCAGCCGGAGTGAAAAAGATCAAGGAACCAGCCTCTTATCAGAGTAGTCAGTTTTAGAAAACAATAGGTTTATGTTTATTTTCTTTTGTACTTGTCTTGGTGCAAATTAAGGGAATTATCAAATTTGGGTATTCTTGTGTGTATTAAGATTTTTGCCCAGGGGAACATCCTGTGTTTTCAAGTTGTCTGTGAGATTAGCTGATATGCTGTCTCTGAGGGTTTTTTTTCTTTTTACCTTTCTTTTCTTTAATTAAAGGCCTTTTTAAGAACCTGATTGATTTTTCCTTGTTTTAAGATCCAAGGGGATTGGATCTGGACTCACCAGGAATTGGTGGGGGAAAGAAGCGGGGATGGTTAAATTCTCCTTGTGTTAAGATCCAAGGAATTGGATCTGGACTCATCGGGGAATTGGTGAAGGAGTCTCTCAAGGCTACCCAGGGAGTGGAAGGTTTTGAGGGGAAAGGGAGTGATCCAGACACTGAGAATTCTGGATGGTGGCAGCGATACCAGATCTAAGCTGGTAATTAAGCTTAGAAGTGTCCATGCAGGTCCCCACATCTGTACCCTAAAGTTCAAAGTGGGGGTAAGACCTCTGACAACCCCCTTCCCCAGTATCCGGGTTCTTACCACTACCAGCTGCCTCCAACACCTGTACGTTCACCAACCAGCCCTGAGAACTACGACCCTTACCCTCTGCACTCAACCCCCATCACCATGCAGTATAGCCATTCTGAAGTGCAGCAGTCATTGCACAGCACTCCAGACAGGACATATGCAAATCTGTGATTGTACCCCACCCCACCCCCTTGCCCTTTCAGATTCCAAAAAAGTTGTGTGTCTTCAATAAATGAATTTTTGGCTTTGAAAACAGTATTTATTATTGCAGAAAGTTAGATACCTTAGCCCAGGAAAGAAATAGGCACTGCAAATCAGCTTAGGAAACAGACTCCTACTAACATTGTAACCACTGCACTTCACTCCCGTGCAAGGCACCAAACATTACTGTTGGTTTTCAGCCTCAAATTCCTCCCTCAAGGCATATCCTTGTAGCCCTGTGCTGGGCCTCTCTAGTAGCCCTGCTCTTTGGCTGTGCAAATTCAGCCTCCAGGCGTTGAATCTCGGAGGTCCATACCTGACTGAATCTTTCACCCTTCCCTTCACAAGGAGGGTACAGCATGGATATAACCACGGGGATGCTGCTTTCCTCCAAGTCCAGCTTCCCATACAGAGATCACCAGTGCCCCTTTAAACGGCCAAAAGCACACTCCACAGTCATTTGGCACCGGCTCAGCCTGTAGTTGAACCATTCCTTGCTGCTGTCCAGGCTCCTGTATGCGGTTTCATGAGCCACGGTATTAACGGGTAAGCGGATCCCCAAGGATCACAATGGGCATTTCGACGTCCCCTACTGTGATCTTCCAGTCTGGGAAAAAGTCCCGGCGGCAGTTTCCCGAACAGGCCAGTGTTCGAAGATGCGTGCATCATGCACCTTTCTGGGCCAGCCTGCATTAATGTCAGTGAAACGCCCATGGTGATCCACAAGCGCCTGGAGAACCATAGAGAAATACCCCTTCCGATTAATGTACTCGGAAGCTAGGTGGAGTGGTGCCAGAATAGGACTATGCGTCCCATCTATCGCCCCTCCACTGTTAGAAACCCATTTGTGCAAAGCCATCCACAATGTCCTGCACATTACCCAGAGTCAGATGATACTAAACTGCTCAAGATAGTTAAGACCAAAGCAGATTGTGAAGAACTTCAAAAAGATCTCACAAAACTAAGTGATTGGGCAACACAATGGCAAATGAAATTTAATGTGGATAAATGTAAAGTAATGCACATTGGAAAAATAACCCCAACTATACATACAGTATGATGGGGCTAATTTAGCTACAACGAGTCAGGAAAAGATCTTGGAGTCATTGTGGATAGTTCTCTGAAGATGTCACGCAGTGTGCAGAGGCGGTCAAAAAGCAAACAGGATGTTAAGAATCATTAAAAAGGAGATAGAAAATAAGACTGAGAATATATTATTGCCCTTGTATAAATCCATGGGACGCCCACATCTCGAATACTGTGTACAGATGTGGTCTCCTCACCTCAAAAAGATATTCTAGCACTCGAAAAGGTTCAGAAAAGGGCAACTAAAATGATTAAGGGTTTAGAGGGTCCCATACGAGGAAAGATTAAAGAGGCTAGGACTCTTCAGCTTGGAAAAGAGAAGACTAAGGGGGGATATGATAGAGGTATATAAACTCATGAGTGGTGTGGAGAAAGTGGATAAGGAAAAGCTATTTACTTATTCCCATAATACAAGAACTAGGGGTCACCAAATGAAATTAACACGCAGCAGGTTTAAAACAAATAAAAGGAAGTTCTTCTTCACGCAGCGCACAGTCAACTTGTGGAACTCCTTACCTGAGGAGGTTGTGAAGGCTAGAACTATAACAATTTTTAAAAGGGAACTGGATAATTTCATGGTGGCTAAGTCTATAAATGGCTATTAGCCAGGATGGGTAAGAATGGTGTCCCTAACCTCTGTTCGTCAGAGGATGGAGATGGATGGCAGGAGGTAGATCACTTGATCGTTGCCTGTTAGGTTCACTCCCTCAGGGGCACCTGGCATTGGCCACTGTCGGTAGACAGATACTGGGCTAGATGGACCTTTGGTCTGACCCGGTACGGCCGTTCTTATGTTTATGTTATGTTAGAGTCACAGTTCTTCTTAGCAGGACGCGATTAATGGCCCTGAAAACTTGCATCAACACGATTCCAACGGTCGACTTTCCCACTCCAAACTGGTTCGCAACTGATCAGTAGCTGTCTGGAGTTGCCAGCTTCCAGATTGCAATAGCCACATGCTTTTCCACTGGCAGGGCAGCTCTCAATCTTGTGTCCTTGTGCCGCAGGGTGGGGACGAGCTCCTCACACAGTCCCATGAAAGTAGCTTTTCTCATCTGAAAGTTCTGCAGCAACTGCTCGTCATCCCAGACTTCCATGATGATGTGATCCCACCACTCAGTGCTTGTTTCCCGAGCCCAAAAGCGGTGTTCCATGGTGCTAAGCATGTCCATGAATGCCACAAACAATTTCATGTCATACACATGACGTGACTCACTATCATCGTCAGACTTCTCACTATCACTTTGGATCTTAAGGAATAGCTCAACTGCCAAATGTGATGTGCTGCTCCTTGCTTTGTCACCTGCCACTACTGAGAACAGCCTAGCTCCATTCTTTTTGGAACCCCCTTTCAGGTAGGTGAAGGCTGCTATCAAATCCCCCCTCACTCAGTCAGTCCCCAGTGTGTAGCAGTGTATGGGATTCTTCCATCCTAAGTGCAGGACTGCATTTCTCCTTGTTAAAACTCCTCAGATTTCTTTTGGCCCAATCCTCCAATTTTTCTAGGTCACTCTGGACCCAAACCCTGTCCTCCAGCGCTTGGATTCTTTACATGCTTTCACAGAGCGAAGAGCACATGTTCCATGATTTCATAGGGCAGAGTTTTATGCTATAGGGAACTTTCCCTGTGTGGATCTGACAGGTGGATCAACAAAGACACATTGTGACCCTTCTCAGGGTGCTGAGGGCTGAGAGTCTCCTTGTTACCACCTGCCACAAGGAAGAGGGACTTTTGCATTTGGCAGTGGAGGGCAACAAAAATGATTAGGGGGCTGGCTGGAGCACATGACTTATGAGGAGAGGCTGAGGAAGCTGGAATTGTTTAGTCTGCAGAAGAGAAGAATGAGGGGGGATTTGATAGCTGCTTTCAACTACCTGAAAGGGGGTTCCAAAGAGGATGGATCTAGACTGTTTTCAGTGGTACCTCATGACAGAAAAAGGAGTAATGGTCTCAAGTTGCAGTGGGGGAGGTTTAGGTTGCATATTAGGAAAAACATTTTCACTAGGAGGGTGGTGAAGCACTGGAATGAGTTACCTAGGGAGGTGGTGGAATCTCCTTCCTTAAAGATTTTTAAGGTCAGGCTTGACAAAGCCCTGGCTGGGATGATTTAGTTGGGAATTGGTCCTGCTTTGAGCAGGGGGTTGGACTAGATGACCTCCTGAGGTCCCTTCCAACCTTGATATTCTACGATTCCCACATAGTAACTTTTAAAGCTCTTTGAACTGTTTGCAGCACCATTATCCCTCAGCTTGTCCACATGAGTGCCCCATTTTTGCTTTTTGCAGTTTGCTCTCTTTTGAGATGGACCCATTTGTCCTTTCTATTGTCCCACAAGTAATCTGAATGTGCCCTTCCTATCAGGAACTAGGGAGCATCACATTTATACCACTCCTCCTATTGCAAAGTTATTGTTAGAGTCACCAATGATAAAGAATGCATCATTGCCAGTTCTCACATTGCTTTGGGTTGTGCTGAAGAGCAGTTATATTGGGAATTTTTAAAATTATATGTAAATGAAGCGGAGCAGGGGCAGGAAAGAAAGTATAATTTCAGCTTCTGTGACACTGGAAGGAGATGGGGTGACTCAGAGAATCCCTCCTTCCCCATCACTGCAGAACTGTTACCTTTTGCCTGAGCCATGCAGTTTTTATCTTCATCATATTCTATCCATCCACTTCTCAATGTGTTCTGTGATGAAGCATTCTCCTTTGTCTGTGCTCGCAGATGATGTTTTGACTTCTTTAATCCTATACCAGAGTCACTATGACCGGAGATGAAAGTGTCAAAGTCCTGAAAGGGGAATTCAAATGGATCCCAAACACAGTGTGATCATTTGGAGTTTAAATCCCCAGTTCCATCTATTGTAAAGCCACTTTTGGCAAGGTGGGCGTTTTCCCCTCATTATGGGGATGCTAGGATACTAAAAATTTTGTAAACAACATAACTGACTCTTGAGACAGGGCAGAGTGAATCAGGTTTGAATGGATCAGAGGAGAATGTGATGGGAGAATCTCTTGTCCTGATTCTGAATAATCAGTTTTTACCCACTTAGACTGTAATGGTCACTGAGTTCCCCACTTCTCTAATTTGCAAAGGAAAGGCATGACCTCTGTCATAGGATGTGTCCAGCATGTAGAAAAGCTGCACTCATCAACAATCAATATAAAGCAAAAAGTTGAAATCCATTGCCTTTCAGGTCAACAAGCCATCTAAAGGCTGGTCTATGTTGAAATCTGTGTTGGCAGAGCCACACCTCTCAATGGTGTGAAAAGTCTTCTCCACTGAGAGAAGTAGTTAATGTGACCTGAGCCCCACTATAGACAGTGTTAGGTTGTCAGAAGAATATTTCCAGTGTTTGAAGTGTAGACACAGCCTTAGACAGATTGATCCCCTCTGGGAAGCGAGTCATGACATCAGTTCCAAATTTGACCCATCCCCTATATGAGAAAGTTACTAATATGGAGGCTGAGCCAGCTGTCTGATCACCTGGTTCCTCAACTGTTGCTCCATTGTCAACCTTTGCACCAACCCAGAAAAGCCAACGGAAAACCATCAAAGACAAACTATAGACATTGAAACCCTATGGAAGTGACAATGACAATATGAAAATGAGGAGATCGTCCTTTCTGTCAAAGAAAAAGACTGATTCAGTTTATGACAGGGTGGAGAAAAAACTCTGGGTCCATTCACCAAGGAGATTCCTAATGACCAGTGATGGTTCATGAAAGGCAGGGCCCTGGCTCCTAGGGACTAGCAATCAGCGAAATTGACTGACGTGTGAGGTGAGAATCTACTTAGATAGGAAAGGAAAGTAACTATTAAAAAGTACAGGTTCCATTTTCTGATTTTGTTTAGTTGGTAACGGTTGGTTTCCAACACTCACATTTGTTTGTTTAAATCTCTGTCATTAAATAAATTTTTGCTTGTTCGATAACTGTACTCAAGTGCTGTGTGAGATACAGTAGCAATGGTCCACAGTAAAACTAGTAACGTGGGATACCTCAGGAAGAGGGGATCTGGGATTTCACTGAGTATCTGATGATTCGGTCTGGACCCCAGAGGGGGACACATTGAAGGAATTCATGGGTTAGGATGGCTACTGTAGCTCAGAGGAGGGTCCTTAGGTTCCAGCAGGCTGGGTGAGTTTGGAGGGCCGTTGATCACTACCCGTTGAGCCCGACGATCTAGCTAGCTTTCTATCCACCTTATAGTCCAATCATCCAGCCCATACTTCTTTAACTTGCTGGCAAGAATACTGTGGGAGACTGTATCAAAAGCTTTACTAAAGTCAAGGAATAACACATCCACTGCTTTCCCCTCATCCACAGACCCAGTTATCTCCTCATAGAAGACAATTAGATTAGTCAGGCATGCGTTGCCCTTGGTAAATCCATGCTGACTGTTCCTGATCACTTTTCTCTCCTTCAAGTGCTTCAGAATTGATACCTTGAGGACCTGCTCCATGATTTTTCCAGGGACTGAGGTGAGGCTGACTGGCCTGTAGCTCCCCGGATCCTCCTCCTTCCCTTTCTAAAGATGGGCACTACATTAGCCTTTTTCCAGTCATCTGGGACCTCCCGGATCAGGAAAAGTATTAAAGAAAAAAAAAAGTATTGATAGCCTAGAGGTTTTTATAGTGTTTATCTCCCTTGCAGATTATCTGATGGCTAACATGACTTGAGTGCCAAGAGGTGGTTTTCCCACACTCACTGCATTTATAGGGCCTCTCCCCTGTGTGGATTCTCTGATGTTTAGAAAGGTCTGAGCTGCTAGTGAAGCTTTTCCCACAATCACTGCATTGATAGGGCCTCTCCCCTGTGTGGATTCTCTGATGGGTAATAAGGTTTGAGCTACGACTGAAGGTTTTCCCACACTCACTGCATTGGTAGGGTCTTTCCCCTGTGTGGATTCTCTGATGTCTACAAAAGGCTGATCTGTCCGTGAAGTTTTTCCCACACTCACTGCATTCATAGGGCTTCTCTCCTCTGTGGATTGTTTGATGACTAATAAGGTGCGAGCTGCGATTGAAGGCTTTTCCACACTCACTGCATTCGTAGGGTCTTTCCCCTGTGTGGATTCTTTGATGAAGAGAAAGGGCTGATCTGTAAATGAATTTTTTCCCACACTCGCTGCATTCATAGGGCCTCTCTCCTGTGTGGATTGTTTGATGACTAATAAGGTGCCAGTTGCGACTGAAGTTTTTCCCACACTCACTGCATTCATAGGGCCTCTCTCCTGTGTGGATTCTTTGATGACTAATAAGGTGCCAGCTGTGAGTGAAGCTTTTCCCACACTCATGGCATTCATAGGGCCTCTCCCCTGTGTGGATTTTCTGATGAACAGAAAGGCGTGAACTGTGAGTGAAGGTTTTTCCACACTCAGTGCATGTATTTTTTCTCTTTCCCATGAGGATTTCCTGCTGGGTTGTGATTTCCTTAAGGTCTTTCAGAGTTCCCCGAGAGGAAATAAATTTACCCACTGTCTCCCCTGGCTGGTTTCCCTGCTCTCTTTCTGGTCTGTGCTGAATCTCACAGGATTTTCCCTGCTCATGACTCCTGGACACATTCCTTTTCGGTCTTTGCGATAATTCTCTGTGTTTATCCACTTGCTCAACATTTTCCTGCTGGGAATTCTGCTCCTCTTTCTCACATGCCATTGCATCACCTGCTGTGACAGAGACAGAAACCTCAAACAGGGATGGAAAGGGAAGACCAAACCAAAGAGTGCTGAAGACAGGTCAAATAAAAATCAGGAACTGAACTCCTCAAACTCTTCCCCTAAATAGGAGAGGAGGGGATAAATTCAGCCTTAACATCCCATCCAAATTCACAGGGGAAGGGATGAAGCTATTTCCTGGTGTCTGCTAGGATCTACAGGAAGCCATGAGCTATATTTACCCAGAGGAGCCGATCCTGCAAGGGACAATAATGAACTGAGACACCTCCCAACCTTTTGTAGGGCATCCCAGATGTTTCCTTCAGGCACTTACAGATTCTGAGTTGGTTTAATGTTTCCTCACCTGTGCAGGGAACTCTCAGGATCTCTCTTTCCTCATAACCCTGCAGGTCTGGGACCCATGGCTCTTCCCGTTGTTCTAGGTGGGAGATCACATCAGGTTTTAAAACTGGAAACCCTGCTCAGATGAAAGAAAACAAAGGAGTTGAGTTGATTTCATAAGACTTTGTCAAAAAAATTCTATTAATTTAACTTCAGTGCTTAGTGTGACCTGGTGTGCCTGTGGCAGTCCTCACTGAAAATGCCAAGGGCAGGTCAGGCTAAAAAAGGGAGAGCAGATGCTCTCAAAACTGGTGGTTAATACTGAAGTTAAACTCACAGACCAGTCACAAACCGTGCTTCTGATCACCCACACGGGTAATTGAGAAGCTGAAAAAAGAAATCACGCAGCCCCCTTTATTGCATCCCAGTTCTGACTTCCAATCAGCACCTCAGTACAATACAGTGAGAGGTTATTTAAAAACTCTGCTCACACACAAAGTGTTCTTCTGACCCCAAAGAGTCAGCCACATTACTGGGTCACTCTAGGTTTGGACCTTACCAAAAATACCTTGCTGCCAGCCAATCCTTTTGTGACGTTGTTGACAGAACCTGTAACTGTGTAAATCACTGTTGCAACCACTGTTACATATTTGCATCAAGAATTGTACAAAGGCTGGCGTTTGAGGTGTCTATGACAAGGTTCTGGTTTGCTGGTTATGATTAGTCTGTCTGTATGTATCGTTTTTGTAGTTGAAGTTACGAATATTGTCTCTATACTGTCTGTATTAAAACTTATGCTATGCTTCTGGGTGACATCTCACACAAGTTGGCATCAGCTCTGCCTAGCCTGCTTTATGAACCAAGAACTTTGCCAGTAGTGTATGGAATTGATTCCATTTAAACAATTCTAGCTCTTTTTCCTTTTATGAATAAACCTTTAGGTTTCAGATTCTAAAGGATCAGCAACAGCACGATTTGTGGGTAAGATAAGATTTGTATATTGACCTTTGTCTGGGGCTTGGTCCTTTGGGATCGGGAGAACCTTTTTCTTTTACTGGGGTATTGGTTTTCATAACCATTTGTCCCCATAGCAAGTGGCACTGGTGGTGATACGGGAAACTGGAGCGTCTGAGGGAATTGCTTGTGTGACTTGTGGTTAGCCAGTGTGGTAAAACTGAAGTCCTCTCTGGCTGGCTGGTTTGATTTGCCTTAGAGGTGCAAAAACCCCAACCTTGGGCTGTAACCACCCCGCTTGAAGCAATTTGTCCTGAATTGGCACTCTCAGTTGGGTCCCACCAGAACCAGCATCGTTACACCTTTAGCATCACAACTAAAGGTTTATTATAAAAGAAAGATAGAAAGAAAAAGGGAGTTGTTAAATGGGAAAGCCATCATATACATTCCAAAATCTATATATTGGGTTCTTAGCAGTATTGGTGAGTTGCTGGCGTGAAAGTCCATCTGGAACACATCCACAATTTGAATGGGTCATTCAGTCCTTTGTTCAAGGCTTCAGTTTGTAGAGAAGTTGTTTGAGATGTAGGAAGAGGGATTGAAGACAAAATGGAGATGATGCAGCTGCCCTTTATGTTCCTTTTGCCATGTGGATTGTACTTCCTGTGTCCCAAACACAAGCATCATAGCACAGGGCATGGAAAGGCCTTGGAATTCTCAGTACACAGGCATACCCCTGCATGTCTTGCTGACTCAATAGGTGTATCTTGATCACGGAGAGGGCAAACTATGGCCTGGGGGCCACATCCACCCACAGGACGGTCCTGCCCGGCCCCTGAGTTCCTGGCCAGAGAGGCTAGTTCCCCCTCTTGCTGTTCCCCATTTCCTGCAGCCATGCCACTGTGCAGGTAGTGCTCTGGGGAGCAGCTGCGCTCTCCTGAGGGCAGCGTGTCTAGCTCCATCCGGGCCCCATGGCTGCCGGCCATGCGGCTCTGAGCGGCATCATAAGAGGGCCAGGGGTTTGGATAAAGGGCAGGGAGTCCCGGGTGCAGTCAGGGGGCGGTTGGATGGGGCTGAGGTTCTGGGGGGGAGGGGTTCAGGGGACAGAGAACGTGGGGGTTGGATAGGCACGGGAGTCCTGGGGGTCTGTCAGGGGCTGGGTGGGTGGATAGGGTCAGGGCATTCAGGGACAGGGAGCATAGGGGTTGGGTAGGCGGTGGGGTCCTGGGAGAGCAGTTAGGGTGGGTGTTCTCAGGAGGGGGAGGTAGGAGGTCAGGGGATAAGGAGCAGGGGGGGTTGGATGGGTCAGAGATTCTGAGGGGGGCAGTCAGGGACAGGAATTCAGAGGGGGCGGGGCCAAGCTGTTTGGAGAGCCTTCCCTACCTGGCCCTCCATACAGTTTTGCAACCCTGATGTGGCCCTTGGCCCAAAAGGTTTGCCAACCCCTGCCCTTGATCCTTTCCATGGGCTCATTGTACAGCTGAGGACCCTGAATGGGCCAAACAGCCTAAGCAGCGCTGATGCCTATATGTCTGGGGGTGTCACTCAGAAACACTGCACAAGTCTGGAAATACAGATATACTCTAAATATCAAACTCACAATACAAAGGTGATACAAACAGAAACAAAATCATCATACTTGGAAAATCATAACATTTAACATGGCATATCTAGAACGATTCATTGCAATTTTATCACATTGGTATTAATAATAAAATAATAATATAAAGTGCCTCAATTCCATACAGTGTCACACTTTGTAAACCAGTAAATTCCCAGGACCAGCTCCCCAGGTCCTTCAAGATGCTGAATACTCTGCTTATGACGTACTGAAATACCCACATATCTGCTGGGAACACACACAGATAGTGCGCCAGTCTGTACCCCTATGTTGACTCTTCAAGAAAATTATGACCAATTTTGTACATAGTACAGCTTGTGAGGTATCATTTGAAAACGCATAATCTACTGAATATTATCCTCCTGTTAAAATATGTGTAGCAACACTATGTACAGTTATGAGATTTTACTGTATTATATTACTGAAAAAATTACAATTCTGGAGAACACCCACAGACCACCAGTTCCTCAGAGACAGCAAGGCAAACAGCTGGTCAAATAGCCATTCTCTAGAGGGGGAAGGTGTGAAGAAGACATTTACATTCCTTCACTGGAAGCTCATATCTATAACAGACAGCCTGTCACCATGACTCAGCTGAGAACCGAAGTTGTTTCTAGTACAAAGGACTGAGTTATAAAAAGAGGTGAGGAAAATGCTTGACGCTCTCTCTCTCCCACCTTTCCCTCTGCTCATGAAAACTCATGAACTGAGTTTGGGTGGCAGGGGCGGGTTAGGGGGAGTCTTGGCTGAAAGGACAGCCAGCCTCTCTCAGCATATGGTGAGAGAAACATTTGCTTTTAATCCGTTTTAGCTTCTCCCGTTAGACATTAGTTTGTTTTTATCTTGCATTTCTTTTGTAAACAATTCTGACTTCAAATCTTTAAGGCAGTTAACTACCAAAAAAAATAAAAAATAAAAATAAATATTTTTTTTAACAATCTTGCTTAATCCAAACACACTGGTTAGCTAGAACAATAAAAGTGTGTTGGAAACTCCTTTGGGATAACAAGGCTGGTGCATGTCATTTTCCACTGATGAAATTACAGATTTCATATGAGCTTGCGTTGTTCAGTAGTGTACTGGACAGGGCAAGATGCACATTTCTGGGGGAAATCTGGGAACAGAGAATTTTCCAGGGTTCTCCGGTGGTGTACTGCAATTCGTGAGTCACTGATTAGCAGCACTCAATACTGTGTGGCTGGGAGTGAGTTACATGCTGGAGACTGTGTGTTAACTGCCCCACAGTGGCTTTTCTCACAGTAAAGCAGTGTAAAAGGCACCCAGCTTGGGGAACTGAGGGGAAACAGCTGTTCAACAGTCCAGATTGCACTGTGGTTAATGTCACAGACACTCAGTTTCAAAGCAGTTCCTAAAACACTGAGAAACTAAATCCATGTCCCAGAAATCGAAGTCTCCAGAGAGAGGGCAAGTCTCCCTGGCACTGCTTCTTGCTGACGGACAGGTGGGAACAGGAAGCATGGGAGGGTGGGATTCGGTGGAGAAAGGGAACAGGAAGGGCAGGAATATTACTGAATGCAGGATTTCAGCAATACTAGATGACAGGATAACACATAGTGCAGTCCACTGGAAAACATAATCCCAACTATACATACAAAATGATGGGGTCTAAATTAGCTGGTGCCACTCAAGAGAGGGATCTTGAACTCACTGTGGATAGTTCTCAGAAAACATCCACTCAATGTGCAGAGGCAGTCAAAAAGCGAACAGAATGTTGGGAATCATTAAGAAAGGGATAGATAATAAGACAGAAAGTGTCAAATTGCCTCTATATAAATCCATGGTACGCCCACACCTCAAATACTGCATGCAGATGTGGTCGCCCGATCTCAAAGAAGATATAATGGAATTGAAAAAGGTTTAGAAAAAGGCAAAAAAATGAGTAGAGGTATAGAAGAGCTTCTGTATGAGGAGAGACTAAAAAGACTGGGACTTCTCAGCTGGGAAAAGAGACGAAGGGGGGAGAGGAGAGAGGTCTATATAATCATGACTGGCATGGAGAAAGTAAATAAGGAAGTGTTATTTATTCCTTCTCATAACACAAGGACTAGGAATCACCAAAAAAAAAAAAAAAGTATAGGCAACAGGTATAAAACAAACAAAAGGAAGTGTTTCTTCACACAATGCACAGTCAACCTGTGGACTCTTTGCCAGAGGAGGTTGTGAAGGCCAAGACTATAACAGGGTACAAAAAAGAACATGATAAATTCATGGAGGATAGGTTCATCAATGGCCATTAGCCATGGTGAGCAGGGAAGATGTCTGTAGCCTCTGCTTGCTAGAAGCTGGCAAAGCATGTCAGATGATGGAGCATTTGATGATTACCTGTTGTGTTCATTCCCTCTGGAGCACCTGCCATTGGCCACTGTCTGAAGACAGTATACAGGGCTGGGTGGATCTCTGGACAGACCCAGTATGGCTGTTTTTTATGTACTAGGGAACTGAGTGAGTCCAGTGCAATGGGAGGGAGTAGGGAAATACCTGGGTGTGGAGAACACTGGGAAATTAGAAGCTATAATTCAGGAGCAACAGACTCTAATTAGTCTGGAAAAGCAGAATGTGAAAAAGGAGAATCGGGGTCTTGTGAGTTCGGGAACAAGGGACTCAAAAATCCAAGGACCCTGCAGAGAAGAGAGATTGTAGCTATTTCACATGGTGATGGGAGCAAGACTCTCCATGTCTCAAGAAGTTTCATTACCAACCTAAGCCATTTCACATGCTGGGTGAAATCCAGATCAGTGAGGAGTTGTTTCATCTGTAATCCTGGGTGAGATTCAGTGTTCTGCTGCTGGCGCTCCCCTTTCTGGATAACCCCAGCCAGCATTCAAGGATGCACTCAGTGTCTGTGTGACAAGTAACCCTGGACCGGCAGCTCTGACACCAGCAACCTGTTTGCAACACCCCAAGCACATTCTGGTCCGGGTGCAGTAGGCTCAGGGTTTGAGTGAAGGTCAGGGGGAAGCTTCTGTTCATTATTCTGGACCTAACCCCCGTTTTACTTAAGCAAAGAGGAGATATCTGACACTGTGTGATACTGCTCCTGTGCTCTGATCCCAGAGTTTTCTGCAGCAGGGGAGGGTCTCTGGTAGTGTATGTGTCACTGGCATATTCGGGTGATGCTGAAAGAGGTCAGAGTAGAGGTGGTATTGTGGAGGTGGCATGAACCTTAACTCTTCATTTTCCCTTCCAAGAACTGAGGGACAGTAGCCCTACCCAGAGAGGTCACATTCTCATAGTTCTCCTGCATGACAGCTCTGTAGAGGGCTCTCTGAGCGGGGTCCAGGAGAGCCCACTCTTCCCTGGTGAAATACACAGCCACCTCCTCGAAGGTCACTGGCCCCTGAAATAGCAAGCGTCCAACACTCAGTACCTATTGCCCAACTCACACTCCCAATCAAATGGAAGCTGTGAGTGGACCGCAGTCAACAGAGTCCCACCCCAGCTGTTCAGAGCATCCTGAAACACCAGGGTGAGGGGATGAAGAGAGAGCGCCTTGTCTCTCCCACCAGATCCATCACACACCTACTAGCCACAGACTGATACAGGAGATGGAGCCCTAGCAGGGTCAGGGAGAGTTCCATGGAAGGAAGCCCAACACCCTCCTCATTGTGAAAAGCTGCATTTTCAGCCCCATAAAGGTGGGTTATTTTCTGTTGAACAAATTAGAGCATTTCCACCTGCTAACCTCATGGGTCTGTTCCTAGAATCTAGGCCACTTATTAAACAACTCCCAGCAGGTTTGCCACAACCTGTCCTCCTCCCTTTCTCCACCCTGTGAATTTCCTGTCCCGCTCCAACCTCCAAACCAGACTGTGCAAACCTTCCCATCTCTAGTGTATTTGGTGTCCCTCTCCTCCAGCAGGAGCCCACCAGCAACCTCGATAATCCCTACCTGAACTTGCTCCACTGCAGCCATTTTCTCCCCTGTCCCATGGGAGGATGGGATGTGCTGGAGTGAAAGATGGACGTCATTCTGCAGCCTGGGAGGGTGAGAAGGGCAATTGTGAGGGTTTCAGAACAGGTTTTAGTTCATTTCACATTGTGATCCTCACAAGCCCTTTCCCTGCAGACGGACATCCTAGAGTCTGCCATGCTGGGAAAATGCTCGATCTCTTTATTACAGTGTAGACCTGGACCCTACTGCCAGGCTAAGTCAACAGAGAGATTTTTTAATGTCCCTTCTCCCTCTCCCCATCCTGTAACAAAGACTGAACACAATGCTAGAAAAGGAGCCGAACCAAAGGAGTCACTGTGGGGGATTCTCTTGGACACTGACCCCACAGCAGCAGGAATATGGAGTCAAGAACCAGCTTTTCCTCTGTCTGATCCTTTTCTTGTTCACTGGAATATGATTCTGCCCAGGGATCATAGACCATCAGGGTTGGAAGTGACCTCAGGAGGTCACCTAGTCCAACCCCCTGCTCAAAACAGGCCCAATCCCCAATTTTTTGGCCCAATTGGCCCTCTCAAGAATTGAACCCAGAACCCTGGGTTTAGGAGGCTAATGCTCAAACCACTAAGCTATCCCTCCCCCTCATCCTAGGATACCTGTGTCTGGGTGGATTAGAGAGCTGGAAATCTCTCCCTCACACTCATTTCTACCACTGCCCCTTTCAGGCTCTCCTTCCCCATCCTCTCTCCCTGCCCCTCTGGCTGGGAAAGTCCCAGTCCTGGGGGCTTTGCTCTCCCATGGCTGGATTTTCTCCTGGCAATTGCTAATGGGAGGAGAAATGACGGGGGCTGTTTGTGCAGTCACTTTTATGCCAGACCCCAGCAATATCAATGATACCATGGAATTGTATATTTATAGTTGGAAAAGTGGAACTGATTGACTTGATAATATATCACTGTCCAATAAATAAACAGAAAGTGATAGTCATCCCCCGCCCTGCACATGGGCAGCAGGAGCCTTGAGGAGCTACTTTAAGAGGGCAAGGGAGGGGGAGCTGGAAGGTCCCTGGGTGAGGGAAGGGGGCAGCACTCGAGGAGCAGGGAAAGTGACTGGTAACTGGTGGCTGGGTTCAACTGTGTTTATAGTTTGGGGCAGCAAGTGGGATTGGGAACCTGGGTATGGACAGGCATCATGGGGGACACCTGATCCTCCCTTCCCCACCCTGGCAGAGAACGGGCATCTCCTCCCATCCCCACTCCAGGGCAGCCATGTTCTGGGGAATGACCCTGGGCAACAATTTCCCACCTTAACAAGGACAAATCGCTGCAGATAAAACGGGTGGGAAAATGCCCCACATCAGAGAGGTTTTAAACTGACATTTGAGACCTATGGAGAGAACGGGAAATCGGGAGCAGAGAGCTGATCATTGGAGGAGATGGGGGGGGGATCGCCCCAGATTTTATAGCCCCATGTGAGACACTGAGCGAGAAAAGAGGCAAAACTAGAGACAATTTGTATCGGGGTCAAGAGGCAAGTGGCACAAACAGGGACAAGATCCAATTAACCCCCCCCGCCAGGCACGCCCCCCCGGGGAATGTCCTGGCGGCACAGAGACAGGTCAACCCCCTGCCCCGCGTCCCACTGACCCCCCCGCCCACAACCCCGGCTTCTCCTCCTGCCCGACACCCCACAGGACCCCCGCCGGACCCAGGCTCTGCCCCGCCCCCCATCAGCGGGGCCAAGGGATCCTGCTGCAGCTCCGCTAGGGCCGAGGCAGCCCTGAGGCTTCTCCCACGTTCCCGGGGCAAAGTCACTTTCCCGCCTGGCCCAAGGGCCCCGGGGGGTCTCTCACCACCGGGGCTCCGGTCCGGGCTGGAAGAGCCTGGGGCTGCCCAGGGCGGGGCCCAGCTGAAGAAAGCCCCGGCCGGGCACGGAGGTTAATACCGACACACGACACGACAGACAGACCCGGGAGCAGCAGCTGCTCAGCCTGGGCCCGCTCTCACGGAGGCAATAACTTTGTTCTCCTGCCCCGCCGGCTCGCATGGAGCATGCGCAATTTCAGCTGCTGAAACCCTCCTTTACCCGGGAAGGAGAGGGGGGCGCCCCGGGGCAGGCTGGGAGATGTAGTTCCGGACTCTCCTGGACCTGAAGTGACGTCAGCGGGGCCGGAGAAGGGTTTGTGTCGTTCGAGCCTAGGCATGCGCAGATCGTGGCGGGAGAGACCTGGGGTGCAGCTTCCAGGGACCGGAGCGAGCCCGGGGCCGGGCGGTGACTCTGCCCCAGTGTCCGTGGGGACCCGGCATCTCACAGCGCCGGATCTGCGCCCTGGGGACTCGGAGCTGGGCCCCACGGCAGGTCCTGGGGTCCCTGCGTGGGGGCCGGGCGGGCTGGGGAGACCTGGGAAAGGGGCGGTGGAAAATGTCTGTGCAGCCCGGACATGGCAGGGAAGAGCAGGTGACCCCCGAGGAGCGGGGAGAGAAGGGGGCTGAGATCCTCAGATTTACCTGCTCCCTCCCGTGGGGACCCCCCATCCTCTCCCGTCCTGCCCCCTTTCTCGCTAGAGAGCAACGAGCAACAACCAGGGTGACTCCCCCACCCCCTTCCCACAAATTCCGGAGAAGTTCCCTGTTCCCCTCCCGATTGTGCCCCCATTTTCTCTCTTTGCCAATCTCCAGTTCAAATCTCAGCTTTGGGTGTTTCCCTGCATTTTAACCTGCAGTGATTTGTCCTTGTTTAGGTGGGAAATGGTTCCCAGAGTGATTTCTGAACTGGGCAGAGGCTGGGGAACCCTGAGACAGGGACACCTCTGGGCTGGGTGGAGGGGGCACTCTATGATGGCAACAGGGCATGGAAAGGCCCAGGAAGGGAGGAGCAAGTGTCCCCATAGAGAGGGTCCAGCCCCAGGCTGCTACAAGTAGCACGTCCCTACACCGGCCAGGGGCTTTCTCCAGCTGGGACGGGCCCCTGGGCAACCCGGCTCTGCCCGCATCAGCCCTGGGCCGGAGCCCCTTGGTGAGTTAGAGGGTGGGTGTGTGGGGAGGGGCGCTGGGCCCTGGCAGGAAAGTGACTCGCCTCCCTCAGATCTTGGTATTTTTCACTCATGTTATCAAATACGTAGTTTGTGACACTTTTTCTCTGCAAATCTCAAAGATTCATATAAAATAACCTAAACATTTGCCCCATTTCTCTCTAGGTGTCTATTTCTAACTGAATATGCCCTGAGGTTTTCTTAGTATTTTATAATTAGAAAGACAGGAGAAAATCTCAGATTTATACTCTTTCTCAGATTCTTGAACATGGATATGAAATGTTTGCAAATGTTGCCTACTTCCTCTTTATTCATTTATCAAATATTCATGTGAAACACTCAGATTTTATCTCCTATCAACAAGTGATATAAAATCCCTCTGATTTTCCACTTTCCTCTCTATAATTTGCAAATGGATCCAAAATTCCTCAGATTTCCACCCTTTCTCTTTCATTGCTGAAAACTGATCTCAAATCTCAGGTTTTCCTCTTTCTGTGTCATTATCAAATGTCAATTAAATATCCCCATGGTTTCTAAATCCCAACAACTTCTTTTCTTGAGGAGAACCCATTGCCCTGAGTCATTCTCCATCCTGGATGTTTGTAGGTGGTTAAATTGCCCAGAGATCATCTTTATGAGAATCATTTGTTCCCTCCTTTAGCTCTGTTAAAATGTTTGCCGATGAAAGAGACCAGCCACACATTTAATACCCATCAAATCCAGAGGCCTCCCCCTGTTTGGGGATCAGTGGTTCCCAGCTGATAACGGGAGAGTTGGCTGGACCCTTTTCTTTTCTCCAGCTGGCATGGGATGAGAGGTCACTCTGAGTGCAGTGTGGGTCCAGTATCCCAAACCCCATGACAAATGGTCTCTGTGAGGGCTGCTTCCCACAGTGCTAAGATGTAGGCACCTCTGGGGTGGATCCATGGTGGCTATTATTTGAGTGACAGGGCATGGAAATTTCTTCCTATTTTGGCCTCCATGCCTTCCATTCTGTTAAAGAAACATCCCCAGGGCCTCTCTGCCTGTGTGATTGGCCAGCAGGGGGTGGTGATAACTTTCTATCCACGTATCAAACACTGTGAGGTGAAATCACAGTTTTTGCTTTTCTCCCCTCTTGAAAACTGCAGGAACTTCCAGTTCCGTTGGGAAAATTCATGCCTCAAGTCCTTTTCCTAGATCTCGGGGGTGAGGGAGGTGGGAAGAGAGTTAGACTGTCACACAGTGGTTTCTTCCACAGCATTCTGGATTCATTCTTTCTGAAATCTGGTTTCATTGAGACCATTGTTAATCCAGAGTCACTGTATGGAAAGACAAGGAGTGACTCCAGATGGACAGTGGGGCAAATGAGATTAGCAATTTTCCTGTGAGGAGGGCTCCCAGATTGCCAAAGGAGGGAAGCTGCTCAAATGCTCTGTCCCTCTCTGCTCAGGATATTGGGTTTCAGCTTTCTGGGTCAGATGCTGCAGCCTCCATTGTGATCTGGGAGACCAGGCTTAGCAGCTGCTGCTCCCCCAGCGGGGGCTCTGTGCTGGGCAGTGACTCAATTAAAGCTTCTCTGCCCTGCCCAGGTGAACAAGAAAAGGATCAGACTGAGGAAAAGCCAGTTCCTGACCCATATTCCCCCTCCTCAGGTGTGGCTGCCGTGGGGTCAGCGTCAGGAATCCCCACAGTGACTCCTTTGGTTCTGCTCTTTTCTAGCCTTGTGTTCAGAGACTTTGTTACAGGTGGGGTAAAGGGAGAAAGGAGGTTAACAAATCTCTCAGGGCTTAGCCTGGCAGGAGTGGCCAGGTCTACACTGTAATAAAGAGATCAAGCATTTTCTCAGGATGGTAGAAAGTAGGATGTCTGTGAATTATGATGTGAAATTAACTAAAGCCTGTTCTGAAACCCCACAGTACCCCTCTCACCTCCAATGCTGCAGAATGACGTCCATCTTTCACTCCAGCACATCCAATCCTCCCATGGCACAGGGAAGACAAATGGCTGCAGTGGAGCCAGCTCAGGTAGGGATTAGTGGTGGGGTGGTTGGTGGTTCCTGCTGCAGGAGAGGGACAGCAAATACACCGGAGATGGGAAGATTTGCACAGTCTGGTCTGGAGGTTGAACCAGGGCAGGAAATGCACAGGGTGGGGAAGAGAGGAGGACAGGGTGTGGCAAACCTGCTGGGAGTTGTTTAATAAGAGGCCTAGATTCTAGGAACAGACCCATGAGGTTCGGAAATGTCCTAATTTGTGAAACAGAAAATAACCCACCTAATTGAGATTAGGAAAACTACCAGACTCCCAGTGCTGGAGCCTGATCCGACTAACAGCGGCTGCTGTGAGGATATGAAGGGGCACCCACTAGTCAGGTTTAGAGAAGCTGCCCCTCCCTTCATATCCAGCTCCTCAGAATGAGGAGGGTGTTGGAGGCTTCCCACAGGAGCTCTCCTGGACCCTGCTAGAGCTCCATCTCCTGTATCAGTCTGTGGCTAGTAGGTATGTGATGGATCTGCTGGGAAAGCGGACAGGCTCTCTCTTCATCCCCCTTAACCTGGTGTTCTTCTTTGAGTGCTTGCTCATATCAATTCCAGTTAGGTGTGCGCACGCCACGTGCATGCTCATCGGAAGACTTTTACCTAGCAACACTCGGTGGGTCGGCTGGGCGCCTGGAGTGGCGCCGCCATGGCGCCAGATATATACCCTGCCGACCCAACCGTCCCTCAGTTCCTTCTTACCGTCCGTGTCGGTCGTTGGAACAGTGGAGTGCGGTTTACTGACCTCCACTTCCCTAGCTACTCATAGTTTCTCTAGTATTTTTTGTGTACATAGTTCATAGTTAGTTTATATAGTTAAGAGGGGTTCGGGGATTAGTCCCTTCCCCACATCCGGTGCCGGGGCCCATGCCCGGTTCACCGCGTTTCAAACCGTGCTCGGCCTGTCACAAGCCGATGCCGACAGGAGATCCCACGACTCCTGTCTTAAGTGCCTCGGGAATCTCACCTGACAGTTAAGTGTGCATTTGCAAGTCCTTTAAGCCTCGAACAAAAAAGGAGCGGGACTCTCAGCTTAAACAGCTCCTTATGGAGGCGGCTCTTACCCTCCCATCTTCAGCACCGAGTGCTGGACAATCAGCGGCCAGAAGCGCCTCCTCGGTACCGGACCGCCCCAGTACGGCCAAGAACTCTCGGCACCGGCCCTCCCCGGCACTGAAGTCGACTAGGCACCGCTCCCTCTCCCCGAGGTCGAGGAAGCCTAAGACACCAGCAGCTTCCTTGCCACCAGCACCGCAGCCAGAGAGCTCATCTGAGTCAGATCGCGGCACCGACACCTGCGCGGCACTGACGACATCGGCACTGTCGATTCGGTCCCACAAGGGCTGTCTAGTCGGTGCCTGTCAACTCCCGGCACGGGCCGTGGTTGAGCTACAATTCCATCCACACGGAGGCGTTCTCGCGGCGCATGATTTGATTGCCATGACAGAGTCGACGCTGCCTGGTCCCCGGCACCTCCGGTGCGGGTAATTCAGTCGATCAACAAGCCTGCCTTGATACGACCATCCTCTGTTGGCACACCAGAGCGGCATTCCCAATCACGGTCCCGCAGGCGTTCTCAGTCCTGCCGGCTCTCCCGCTCCCAATGCTGCTCGCAGTCCCGGCACCGTTCCCTCGCCGGTACCAGTTGCACTCACGGCGGCGTTCAGTATCCCGTTCGCCGGCCCGCCACTCTCGGCACTGCTGCAGCTCCCAGCACCGCTCCAGGCACCATGACTCTCGTAGCCGCTCCCGACGTCAAGCCTCGAGATCTCGGTCGACCTCCCGGTACCGCTCCGGTCGCAGGTCCCGATCTCATTCCTGGTAGCAGTATGCCTCCCGGTACCAGTCCCCAGTGCCGGGTAGAGTGAGGTCCACTGGAGACAGAGACTTTGCAGGGCTTCTCACCTCCTCCATGGCCGTCCAGACACGCATCAGGTTTTTCCCACGCGGACAGCTCTTATGCACAGGACCATGACTCTGAGGTACCCACCAGAGTCTTCCAAGAGACCCCGGCTCAGGACCAAGGCCCCCAGCAGTGGTCTTTCTGGACACCGTGGGCTTATCACCAGGCCTAGGGCGCACTGGTAGTGCCGTTCCGTGCTGTCCCTTCAGAGCACAGAGTGCCAGAGGCGACGGTTAGCTGTCCCTCCGACTGCTCGAGGATGCCCCAGTTCACCACCGGACTCCCAGGCTCCACTGGAGCAGGAGCTTGCCAAGAGCAAGAGGCCGCACAGGACCTGCTCGCCCCAGGTGTCTCTTCTTCCTCTTCTCCAGATGAGGCGGTGACAGGAACTTCCTCCTCGGGCCCTCCTCCAATAGACCTGAGAGCCCATCAGGACTTCCTCAGGAGGGTAGCGCTTAACATGAACCTCCAGGTGGAGGAGGTCCCGGAGGTAGAGGACCCGGTAGTGGACATACTGTCAGCGGATGCCCCCACTCGTGTGGCTTTACCGTTTATTAGGACCATCCAGGCCAATGCGGACACTATATGGCAGTCTCCAGCCTCTATCCCTCCTGCGGCCAGGGGAGTCGAGCGTAAATATATGGTGCCCTCTAAAGGGTATGAGTACTTGTATATCCATCCTCCTCCTTGCTCACTGGTCGTCCAGTCTGTTAATGAGAGGAACGCCATGGCCAGCAGGCGCCAGCCCAAATCGAAGGAGGCTAGGCGGATGGACTTACTAAACCGCAGTTTACTCTGCAGGTGTCCTACAGCTCCGGATATCAAATCAACAAGCCCTGCTTAGCCACTATAATTATAACACCTGGGCGGGTGTGGGTAAGTTTCTGGAGCTTCTCCTCAAGACTCCTCCAAGAGTTCGCTGCCTCTTGGAGGAAGGGAAAAGGTGGCCCAGGACTTCCCTCCAGGCTTCGTTGGACGCCACCAACTCAGCAGCCAGGATTCTGGCCTCAGGTGTTACATGAGGCGCATCTCATGGCTTCAGGCCTCAAGCCTCCCACCGGAGCTGCAGTATACCATCCAGGACTTGCCTTTTGATGGTAATGAAAAGACTGACCCCAGGCTACAAAGCCTGAAGACAATAGGGTCATAATCGTTCTCTGGGCATGCATCGCCGGTGACCCAACGCCGGCCTTTCCATCCCCAGCCTCACCGCCCATTCTCTGCGCCTAGACAGAGACAGGACTTTAGCAGGAACGCGGCCGAGGTGGTCGTAGGCGACCTTCAGGATCCCAAGCAGGCCCAAATCAAGGTCCCTCGAAACCAACACCGAGACCAAGCGAACTTTGAAGGTGCGCCGAGTGGCGTGCCCGGCAGAGGCCAGGATCCCTCTCCTCCCTTCTCCAACGTCTCTCCTACTTCCTCCTGGCGTGGTCCCAGTTGACTTCGGATCGCTGGGTCCTACGCATGGTGGAGCATGGCTACCACCTCCAATTTATTTCAATCCTGCCCTCCTGCCTCCAACCCAGTCCTGCTTCAGGGCCCCTCTCACGAGCAATTCCTCTTTCAAGAGGTGCGGACACTCCTCGCCATGGGAGCTATAGAGGAGGTGCCAATGGATGAAAGGGGCAAGGGTTTTACTCCTGTTATTTCCTAATCTCCAAGTCAAAGGGAGGTCTCAGACCTATCCTAGACCTGCGAGGACTCAACCAGTTTATGGTAAAGTTGAAGTTCTGATGGTATCCTAGGGACCATTATGCCGTCCTTGGATCCTGGAGACTGATGCGCCACCCTCGATATGAAGGATCACGTGCTTTCACATCGCCATTTTCACGCACAGGAGATTCCTTCGCCATAGCCAACCGTCAGCACTTCCAGTTTACGGTCGTGCCGTAAACTGCCGTTTGGCCTTTCTGCAGCCCCGAGGTCTTTACATAGTGTATGGCCATAATCGCACCTACCTCCATGACGTCGGATACACGTTTTCTGTATCTGGATGATTGGCTCATCCGAGGACCCTTCGAGACACAAGTTACTCAGCATGTGGGCAGCGTCAAGGACCTATTCACCCGCCTAGGCCTGATGATCAATGTGGAAAAATCCACTCTGGTTCCACGCAGAGGCTGGAATTCATAGGAGCTATCCTGGACTCCAATCTAGCCAGAGCCTGCTTGCCACAGCCACGCTTTCAGGCGATAGCAACAAACATCCGAGGTCTACAGAATTTCCCAACGACCTCGGCTCGCGCGGTTCTCGGTCTCCTGGGTCATATGGCTGCCTGCACGTTCGTAACCAAATATGCCAGCCACCACCTCCGCCCTCTCCACGCTTGGCTCAACTCGGTATACCGCCCAGGCAGGGACCCAATAAACACGATAGTCACCATTCCCCGAGCACCCTAGCTCCTAGACTGGTGGCTAACCTCCTTGGTGTGAGCAGGGCTGCCGTTCCATCCACATCAGCCCTCAATGTCTTGGGAGACAGCTTTCCTTAGCCATTACATCGGCCCGACGAGTCTCAAGCTTAGGGCTCTTTACGATGGACCCTCCGTACACTGTGTTCCATAAGGACAAGATGCAGTTGCGACCACACCCGGCATTCCTCCTAAGGTGGTCTCAGCCTTTCATGTTAACCAGGACATCTTTGTCCCGGTCTTCTTCCAGAAGCCACACTCAACGCACGGAGCAGCAATTACACTCCTTGGACGTCCGTAGGGCGCCGCTTTTATATCGAGCGGACAAAATCCTTCGAAACGCCCAGCTCTTTGTCGCGATAGCAGAACGCATGAAAGGCCTACCTGTTTCCTCTCAGAGGATCTCATCTTGGGTGACATCGTGCATCTGCACGCTATGTTTTGGCTCATATTTCTCCAAGCCACATCACGCGCATTCTACCAGGGCTCAGGCTCATCTGCCGCCTTCCTGGCTCGTGTACCTATCCAGGAGATATGTCGTGCAGCTACCTGGTCTTCGGTCCACACCTTTGCCTCACATTATGCTCTCGTTCAACAGTCCAGAGATGATGCAGCCTTTGGCTCAGCAGTTTTACATTCCGCAACGTCTCGCTCCAACCCCACCGCCTAGGTAAGGCTTGGGAATCACCTAACTGGAATGCATATGAGCAAGTGCTCGAAGAAGAAAGAATGATTACTCACCTTTGCAACTGTTGTTCTTCGAGATGTGTTGCTCATATCCATTCCAACCCGCCCTCCTTCCCCACTGTCGGAGTAACGGCAAGAAGGAACTGAGGGACGGTTGGGTCGGCAGGGTATATATCCGGCGCCATGGCAGCACCACTCCAAGGGGGCGCCCAGCCGACCCATCGAGTGTTGCTAGCGTAAAAGTCTTCCGATGAGCGTGCACACCTAATTGGAATGGATATGAACAACACATCTCGAAAAACAACAGTTACAAAGGTGAGTAACCGTCTTTTTCCAGGATGCTCTGAGTGGGCTGGGGTGGAACTCTGTTGACTGGCGATCCACCATTTGATTGGGAGTGTGGAGTGGGGCAGCAGGTACTGAGTATTGGGCTCTTGCTCTTTCAGGGGCTGGTGACCTTCGAGGAGGTGGCTGTGTGTTTCACCAGGGAAGAGTGGGTTCTGCTGGACCCCACTCAGAAACCCTCTGCAGGATGTCATGCAGGAGAACTATGAGAATGTGACCTCGCTGGGTAAGCATTCCTGTCCCCTCTGTTCTTGGAAGGGGAAATGAAGAGTGAAGGTTCATGCCAACCCCACAATGCCATCTGTACTCTGTCCTGTTGCAGCATCACCCCAATATGCCAGTGACACACACTCCCCTGCTGCAGAACACTTTGGGAACACAGCACAGGAGCACTATCATACAGTGTCAAATATCTCCTCTTTACTCAAGTAAAACTGGGGGTTAGGTCCAGCATAACGAACAGAAGCTTCCTACTCGGCCTTCTCTCAAACCCTGAGCCTTCTTACCCAAAACCAGAATGTGCTTGGGCTGTCACAAGCAGGCTGCTGGAGTCAGAGCTGCTGGTCCAGGGTTACTTATCACACAGACACTTAGTGCGTTGTTGAATGCTGGCTGGGGGTATCCAGACAAGGGAGCTCCAGCAGCCAGACACTGATCTCACCCAGGATTATAGATGACACAACTCCTCACTGGTCTGGATTGCACCCTAGTGTGTGAAAATGGCCTAGGTTGGTAGTGACATTTCTCGAGACATGCTCCCATATCACCATGTGTAATAACAATAACAAGAAAGACCGAATATGGAAAACTGATTGTTCAGCTTGCTTTTGACCTGCATCATATTTTGCAATATATTCCAAATAAGGAAATTAACGTGCAACATATGTGTCATTGTTTGTGGTTTTAAGCTTTAAAAGGCTTGTGTGATTTTTAGCTCAGGGGACAGTATTCCAATAGCTGTCGCCCCTGCGTGATTGTAACCAATAAAGAGCCTCAGGCTGAGCTGATTCAAAATCAATCGTGTGGTCGTTTTCCCAGCAGCTTCAAGAGGTCCCTGTGATGGAATGTAAATGTCTTCACACCTTCCCCTGCAGGAGAATGGCTGTTTGACCAACTGTTTGCCTTGCTGTCTCTGAGGAACTGGTCTATGGATATTCCCCAGAATTGTAACTTTTCAGTAATATCATACTATAAAATCTCATAACTTTACATACAGTATTACTACACATTTTTAACAGCAGGATAATATTCAGTAGATTATGTGTTTTCAAATGATACTTTACAAGCCATACTGTGTACAAAATTGATCATAATTTTCTAGAAGAGTGAACATAGGGTACAGACTAACACAGTGTCTGTGTGTGTGTTCCCAGCAGATATGTGGGTATTTCAATCCCTCATAAGCACAGTGCTCAGCATCTTCAAGGACCTAGGAATTCACTAGTTTACCAAGTGTGACACTGCATGGAATTGTGAGACACTTTGGTATTAATAATAAAATAATATTATTTGGTAAAATTAAAATGAATCGTGCTAGATATGCCATGTAAGGTGTCAGTGAAAATGTTATGATTTTCCAAGTATGATAATTTTGTTTCTATGTTTGTATCACCTTTGTATTGTGAGTTATAGATGTGTAAAGTATATTTGTATTTCAGATTTGTGCAGTGTTTTCTGGGTGACACCCCATACATATTGGCATCAACACTGCCTAGCCTGTTTGATGGCCCATTGAGGTCATCAGCTGTAATGAGCCCATGGAAAGGACCAAGGGGATACACATATTGAGTTGGCAAGACATGTAGGGTATGCCTGTGTACTGAGACCTCCAAGGCTTTTCCATGCCATGTGCTCTGAAGCTTGTGTTTGGAACACAGGAAGTACAAGCTACATGGCAAAAAGGAATGTAAAGGCAGCTCCATCATCTCCATTTTCTCTTCAATCCCTCTTCCTACGTCTGGAGCAACTTCTCTACAAACTGAAGCCTTGAACAAGGACTGAATGACCCATCCAGTCTGTGGATGCGTTCCCAGACAGACTGTGAAGCCAGCAACTCACCAATACTGCTAAGAACCTGATATATCCATTTTGGAATGTATCTGACTGCTTTCCCATTTAACTTCTTTCTTTCTTTCGTTTAAACCTTCAGTTTAGATGCACAAAGGATTGTACTGTGTTAGTCTGGCAGTGTGTATTTTGGGTAAGATCCAAACCCATACTGACCTGGTAATGTGGCTGACCCTTTGGGGTCGGAAGATCATTTTGTTTATGAGCAGAGTTTTTAAATAACCTCTCGTTGTACTGGACCTAGGTGCTGATTGGGAGTCAGAGAACTGGCATGTAATAGGGGCTGTGTGATTTCTTTTTCAGCTTCTCGATGACCGCGTGGGTGATCAGAACCACAGTTTTCAGAGTAGCAGCCGTGTTAGTCTGTATCACCAAAAAACAGAATTACTTGTGGCACCTTAAAGACTAACAAATTTATTTTAGCATGAGCTTTCGTGAGCTAAAGCTCACTAAGTGAGCTTTAGCTCACAGCTCATGCTAAAATAAATTTGTTATCTTTCACAAGCATCTCCTGTTTTGCAGAGACTCTGATTTGTGACTGGTCAGTGAGTTTAACTTCAGTGTTAAGCAGCAGTTTGGGAGCATCTGTCTCCTTTTCAGCATGCCTGACCTTTGCATTTTCAGTGAGGGCTGCCCCAGGCATACTGCCCATTTAAATTAATGAATGTTTTTTTTACCAAGTCTTATGAAATCAACTGAACTCCTTTGTTTTCTTTCATCTGAGCAGGGTTTCAGTTTCCCAACCTAATGTGATCTCCCAGCTGGAACTAGGGGAAGAACTATGGGTCCCAGACCTCCAGGGTTCAGAGGAAAGAGAAATCCTGAGAGCCCCCTGCACAGGTGAGGAAACATTAAACCAACTCAGAATCTGTAAGTGCCTGAGGACACATTTGGGATGCCCAACAAAGCCCTTGGGAGGTCTCTCAGTTCATTATTGTCTCTAGCAGGGTCGTCTCTCCAGGGTAAATATAGTTCATGGCTTCCTATAGATCATAGCAGATACCAGGCAGGCTTCACTCCCTTCACCCTGCATATTTGGATGGGATGTGAAGGCCAGATTGATCCCTTCCTCTCTCCTATTTGGGGAAGAGTTTGGGGAGTTTGGTTCCTGATTTTATTTGACCTGTCTTCAGCACTCTTTTAGTTTGGTCTTCCCTTTCCATCCCTGTTTGAGGTTTCTGTCTCTATCACAGCAGATGATGCAATGGCATGTGAGAAAGAGGGCAAAATTCTCAGCAGGAAAATGTTGAGCAAGTGGATAAACACAGAGCATTATTGCAAAGATCAGAAAGGAATGTGTGCAGGAGTCATGAGCAGGGAAAATCCTGGCAGATTCAACACAGACCAGAAAAAGAGCAAGGAAACCAGCCAGGGGAGAAAGTGGGTAAATTTATTTCCTGTTGGGGAACTCAGAAGGTTCTCATGGAAACCACAACACAGCAGGAAATCCTCAGGTAAAAGAAAAAATATATGCACTGAGTGTGGGAAAAACTTCATTCACAGATCAAGCCTTTCTGAATCCACAGAGGGGAGAGGCCCTATGAATGCCGTGAGTGTGGGAAATGCTTCACTAGCAGCTCACGCTTTTCTAAACATCAGAGAATCCACACAGATAGAGACCCTATGAATGCAGTGAGTGTGAGGCCTGGTCTACACTACTGATTTTAGCAGCGTTAAACCAATTTAATGCTGCACCCATCCACACAACGAGGCCCTTTATATCAATATAAAGGGCTCTTTAAACCAGTTTCTGTACTCCTCCCCGACGAGAGCAGTAGCACTGAAATCGGTATTACCATATCGGATTAGGGTTAGTGTGGCCGCAATCGATGGTATTGGCCTCCGGGAGCAATCCCACAGTGCACCATTGTGACTGCTCTGGAAAGCCATCTGAACTCGGATGCACTGGTGAGGTAGACAGGAAAAGCCCCGCGAACTTTTGAATTTCATTTCCTGTTTGGCCCAGCGTGGAGCGCTCATCAGCACAGGTGACCATGCAGAGCTGATCAGCACAGGTAACCATGCAGTCTGAGAATCGAAAAAGAGCTCCAGCATGGACTGCACGGGAGATACTGGATTTGACCGCTGTATGGGGAGAGGATTCTGTGCTAACAGAACTACGCTCCAAAAGACTAAATGAAAAAAACATTTGAAAAAATTTCCAAGGCCATGATGCAGAGAGGCCACACCAGGGACTCAGTACAGTGCCGTGTGAAAGTTAAGGAGCTCAGACAATCCCACCAGAAAACCAAAGAAGCAAGCGAAAGGTCAGGCAGGGCCGAAAACATGCCGCTTCTACACTGAGCTGCCTTCAATTCTAGAGTCCGCCACCACTACCCTACCCCTGTCTGTGGATTCTGAGGTAGGGGTGGTAATCGCAGCCATGGCTGAGATTCTGCGGACAGGGAAGATGAGGAAGAGGAGGACGAGCTTATAGAGCACACAGCACTCCGTTCTCCCCAACAGCCAGGAGCTTTTCTCCTGACAGAATTTTTCTCACCCCTCCCAGCCCTCCCAAGCAACTATCCCAGACAATGAAGCCATGGAAGTGACCTCTGGTGAGTGTACCTTGTAAATATAAAACATGGTTTTAAAAGCAAGCGTTTTTAATGATTAATTTGCCCTGAGGACTTGGGATGCATTCGCGGCTAGTACAGCTACTAGAAAAGTCTGTTAACGTGTCTGGGGATGGGCGGAAATCCATGAAGCTCTCCTGCAGGTGCTCCAAAGCCTTTGCAGAAGGTTTCTGGGCAGCACTGCTTTATTCCGTCCTCCATGGTAGAACACTTGACCACGCCATGCATGTAGCAAGTAATCTGGTATCACTGCATGACAAAGCCTAGCTAGCGTATGGTCCCGGTGATTGCTGGCATTCAAGCAACATCCGTTCTTTATCTCGCTGTGTTATCCTCAGGAGAGTGATATCGTACATGGTAACCTGGTTGAAATTCAGGAATTTAAGTAAGGGGACAGAGATGGCCATTCCTACTGGGCTGTTTGCCTGTTGCTTAAAAGAAATCCTTCCCTGCAGGTAGCCAAGTGGGGGGAAGGGGAGGGGGCGCAATTGGCACTGAGCTTTTCCGCATTTGGCTGCAGGGATCTTTCCTGCTACCAGCCATGCGGTTGGGAGGGGGGAAGCAGCACTCAACAGGCTTTGCTTGCTATTTGGGAAAGGAGGGTGCTGGATAGATGAAGGCTGCAGAAGACAAAGGACAGTGGCTTACCATGGCGCATGCAAGCAGAATTCTGATGCCGGACCTGCATTTGTGATCTGTAACACCAAAGGTGCAGGCACTCCAATATTAAGATGCAAAATGTGACCTTGTAGTGAAAACACATGTGCTATGTAAGGTGAATAGTGTTGTTCACCGTGAAAGAGTATGACCATTGTTCTCTGAAATGTATCTTTTAAAATACTTCTCTCTCTTTTTCCCTCCCTCATGCAGCTACAGGTTTTCAAGCCTCCCTACTCCATCCCGAAGGCTAGCTCCAGATAAAGCGCGGAAAAAGAACGTGAGAAATGCTTTGAAATCATGGAGTGACCCGCAGTGAAAGAGCTCATCTGAATGAGCGGAGGACGTGGTAGCAAAGTACAGGAAAGATGCCAGTGACCGTGAGGACAGGAGGGACCAATGTGAGGATGGAGGCACGAGCGTGAGGACAGGAGAGGCGCTCGAGATGAGAGGAGAGATGCTCGAGATGAGAGGTGGCGGCAGAAAGATCAGCGGTGGCGAAGGATGCAACTCTGGGGCTGCTGCATGATCAAACTGACATGCTCCGGTGTATGGTGGAACTTCAGGAACGGCAGCAGGATCACAGAGTGCCGCTGTAGCCACTGTATAACCACCTCACCATGTTCCTTAGCCTCCTCACCCACCAAATGAGTAAGAACTCGTGGGGTAGGCTCTGTGCACCACCCACTCCACCCCAGTGGACAGCCAAAAGGCTGTCATTATTATGAAATTATGAAATTTTATAGTGGGCTTTACTTCCCTACTATTCTCCTCAAAAACCCCACCTGGGCTACCTTGTCAGTTCTCTCCCTCTTTTTATAATTAAGTAATAAAGAATACATGACCTTTAAACGAGGTGACTTTATTTCCTTAGAAAGCAAGCTGTGAACGAAGGGGTGCGGTGGGGGGGTGACTTACAGTGAATGAGTCAGTCAAGGGCGGGGGTTTCATCAAGGAAAAAGAAACACAACAGTCAGACTGTTCCCTGGCCAGTGGTGAAACTGGTTTTCAAAGCTTCTCTAATTTGCACCGCTTCCTGGTGTGCTCTTCTAATCACCCTGGTGTCTGGCTGTACATAATCAGCGGCCAGGTGATTTGCCTCAGCCTCCCACCCCTCCATAAAGGAGATTGTGGAGCACACAGCAAGCAGCAATAAGAATGGGGACATTGGTTTGGCTGAGGTCTGAGCGGAGTCAGTATTGTGCGCCAGCCACCTTTAAATGGCCAAATGTACATTCTACCACCATTCTGCACTTGCTCAGCCTGTAGTTGAACAGCTCCTGACTACTGTCCAGGCTGCCTGTGTATTGTTTCATGAGCCATGGCATCAGGGGGTAGGCTGGGTCCCCCAGGATAACGACAGGCATTTCAAATCCCCAACTGTTATTTTCTGGTCTGGGAAGTAATTCCCTTGTTGCAGCCGTTTAAACAGAGTAGTGTTCCTGAAGATGCGAGTGTCATGAACCCTTCGGCCATCCCATGGATGTTGGTGAAACGTCCCTTGATCCACCAGTGCTTGCAGCACCATGGAAAAGTACCCCTTGCAGTTTTACATACTGGGTGGCCTGGTGCTCCAGTGCCCAGATAGGGATATGGGTTCCATCTATCACCCCACCACAGTTAGGGAATCCCATTGCAGCAAAGCCATCCACTATGACCTGCACATTTCCCAGAGGCACAACCTTTCGTAGCAGCAGCTTAGTGATTGCTTTGGCTACTTGCATCACAGCAGCCCCACAGTAGATTTTCCCACTCCAAATTGATTCCCAACTGACTGGTAGCTGTCTGGCCTTGCAAGCTTCCAGAGGGCTATTGCCACTTGCTTCTCCACTATGAGGGCTGATCTCATCTTGGTATTATGGTGTTTCAGGGCAGGGGAAAGCAAGTCACAAAGTTCCATCAAAGTGACCTTCCGCATGTGAAAGTTTTGCAGTCACTGGGAATTGTCCAACACCTGCAAAACTATGCGGTCCCACCAGTCTGTGCTTGTTTCCCGGGTAAATTGGCGTTCAATGGCTAGAACCTGCCCCATTACCAGCAGGATCTCCAAAGCGCAGGGGCCCGCAGTTTGACAGAATTCTGTGTCCATGTCCTCATCACTCTCGTCGCCGCGCTGCCGTAGCCGCCGCCTCCTCGCCTGGCTTTGCAGGTCCCAGTTCAGCATAGACTGCACGAGAATGCGCGAGGTTTTTAAAATGTCCATGATTGCTGTCTTGAGCTGAGCAGGGTCCATGCTTGCTGTGCTATGGCGTCTGCACAGTTCACCCAGGACAAGAGGCACGAACAGTTGGCTGCTGCTGCTTTCACAGAAGGAGGGGTGGGGCTGTACCCAGAAGCACCTGCGACAATGTTTTTTGCCCCATCAGGCACTGGGATCTCAACCCAAAATTCCAAGGGTGGGGGAGACTGCGGGAACTATGGGATAGCTATGGGATAGCTACCCACGGTGCAACGCTCAGAAATCGACACCAGCCTCGGTACATGGACACACACGCCAGATGCGTGCTTAGTATGACCACGTGCACTCGACTTTATACAATCTGTTTTACAAAACCTGTTTAAGTAAAATCGTAATAATCCCGTAGCGTAGACATACCCTGACATACCTTCAGTCGCAGCTCAAACCTTATTAGGTATCAGAGAATCCACATGGGGAAAAGGCCCTACGAAAGCAGTGATTGTGGGAATACCTTCAATCACAGCTCAAACCATATTACACATCAAAGAATCCACACAGGGAGAGGCCCTACAAATGCTGTGAGTGTGAAAATGCTTCACTTCAGCCCTTTCTGAACATCAGAGAATCCACACAGGAGGCCCGATGAATGCCGTGAGTGTGGGAAAACCTTCTCTTGGCACTCAGCCTATGTTAGCCATCAGAGAATCTGCAAGGGAGATCAACATGATAAAAACCTCTAGGGCTATCAATATTTTTTTTCTTTAATACTTTTCCTGATTCCCACGTAGTAACTTTTAAAGCTCTTTGAACTGTTTGCAGCACCGTTATCCCTCAGCTTGTCCAAGCAGTGACCCATTTTTGCCTTTTGCAGTTCACCCTCTTTTGAGATGGACCAATTTGTCCTTTCTATTGTCCCACAAGTAATTTGAGTGTGCCCTTCCTATGAAGAACCAGGGAGTATCACATTTATACCATTCCTCCTACTGCAAAGTTATTGTTAGAATCACCAATGATACAAATTGTATCATTGCCATTTGTTCTCATGTTGCTCTGGGTTGTGCTGAAGAGCAGATATATTGGAAACTTTTCAAATTTTATATGTAAATGAAGAGGAGTGGGAAAAAAGTGTCATTTCAGCCTCTGTGACACCTGAAGGATACGTGGTGACATGGAGATTCCCTCCTTCCCATCACATGAACTTTTATCTTTTGTCTGAGCCATGTAGAGTTTTCATCACATTCTATCCATCCACTTCTCAAAGTGTCATGTGATGAAGCATTCTCAATTTTCTGTTCTTGGAGATGATGTTTTGAATTCTTTAATCCTATATCAGATTCGCTATGACTGGAGATGAAAGTGTCAAAGTCATGTGAGGGGAATTCAATTGGATCTCAAATAGTGTTATTGGAGTTTAAATCTCAGGTTCCATCTATTGTAAAGCCACTTTTGGCAAGGTGGCTGTTGTCCCCATTATGGTGATGCTAGGGTACTAAAAATGTTGTAAATAACATAACTGAGTATTGAGACAGTGCTGAGGAAGTATGTTTGAATGGATCAGAGGATAATGTGATGGGAGAACCTCTTGTTCGATTCTGAATAATCAGATGTAACTTACTTCGAATTTCACTTGACACTTTCTTTGTAATGTATTCCTCTCTCTCTGTGATGTGGGTTTCTATCTTCACTGAAGGCTGTTTGGTCACCTGTTTGGATATTAGTTCAGTTTGATAGGATGTAGCTCAGATTTATTGGAGAATTTAAGACAATGACCCTTTGCTAAAGTCCTCATTTATTATTTCAGCTATGCTTTTTCTTCATCCCTCCATGACGACATGGAGAAAGTTCGAGTGCAGTTCTGTCAACAGGAGAGAAATCTCCAATTTACCGGACATTCTCACAAAGACACAGCAGTGAATTAAAATCTCCACTCAGAAATGGTGAACAACAGCAGAACTCCAAGTAACTGAAGGAAGTGTATATGATCACAGTGTATTTCAGTTGTTTAAGGCAATATTGTCTCAGATGATCTGGGAAGAGAATTCCATAGTAAGTGATTTTGAACTAGGCAAAATGTTGATGTATTTGGTTCCCAAAGCATTTTGTAACCCAGGCCCTACAGAAGATCTCTCCTAGCTAATCCTGTGTTATGAAATGCAGGCCTTCATGACACACATTTTGAGGAAATAGAAGTGGAGTTTTGTCAGATTTATCTTTTGTAGGTGCTAAAGATATGTATAAAATGAAACCAGTGTTGAAAATGTAATATCTTCAGAAAAATAGCCATTTTTAATAGAATCTCCAGCTCTGGTAACTAATGAAGATTCTGATCCAGGCCTGTATCTAGTCCTTTCCTGGACCTGTGCCACCGAATTAAAGAAAAGCTGGGCATGTTTCAGAAGCCATTCCTCATTAACACTGCTGAGATTTTTAAGTGGTTTTGTAAAGGAATTCTACTTCAGAGAACTATAAATTTACCCTATCCAAGACCAAGGATTTGGAAAGAGCTGAGGTTGAAAGATTCCACACCGAGTTCTTAGTTTCTACCCCAGTAAAGGAAGCTATGGTGACCCAAGGAAAATTGTTTGTACAACTCCACTTCCTAGTGCAGTGTCACTGATTACACTTCCAAAGTATGCCAGGGTTAGATTGAGAACAATCATCCTTCACTGTGTGGATGCAAAGAGAGAGTGCTTCATGGGACAGTCCTTCCCGTGGATCTCAAACTGGCTGCCTGGTTGGGTAACAAGGACTTTCAGGCTGTAGAAATGATGGTAACCAATGAGGCAACAAATCTGTCAGGCTCCAATTTCAGGCTTCGAATACCTGCATGTTGAGTCCTGATTCTATGGTTTTGTGTCTGGCGCTGTGGCTCACAATAAAGCTGATGTTGGTGCAGCTGCATGATGTAGCTGCGCTGCTGTCTTTGCTATTACAGACTCTTTCAGCCAATGGGAGAGATCTCTCCTGTCTGAGTTTATTAGTCCAGCCCCCATAGCGGCGATGGCTATGTTGGCAGAAGAATCTCTCCTACTGATGTAATGCTATCTACACAGGGAGTTAGGACTGTAATTATGTTGCTCAGCTGTGTGGATTTTTCACACCCGGAGTAATATTGTTATACCGATAAATGTCTTTAGTGTAGACCAGACAGTTCTCTCTTGTGTTTTATGCATTTACATCACTTCTCCTCTCCAGGGCCTTAGAGGATTCAGGGGGCCTGGGGCAAAGCAATTTCAGGGCCCCTTCCATAAAAAATACTGCAATACTATATTCTCGTGAGGGGCCTGTGGTGGCTAAATGCCCCACTTGCTCCCCACCGACTGGCAGCCCTGGGAAAAATAAACCTTCTGCATTTGGCACAAACCAGTTTTGAGAAAACTTCTTTACAAGGTATCACTGGCGCTTAGCATCTGCGAGGGCTAAAAGGCACTAAAGCTCATTCAAAGGGTTGGACAAATATTTTCCGTCAACTTTTTCTGGATTGAAAACTAGGGGTTTTTAAAAAGCAGAAAAAAAATCACGGCCAATATCTGTGGGTTTGTCTTTAGTATAGCTTATGTACAGAGTCCACAGACTGAGCATTTGAGCTTGTTCCAGAATCTCAGCTGAGCCTATGTTATGAAAACTGAAATGCTCAAAATAGCACATGCATGTGAATGGACACAGGGTGCTAAATTAAATTACCCCAGGGTTCTCAAACTGGGAGTCAGGACCCCTCAGAAGTGGTCACAAAGGTTATTACTGGGGTCACGAGCTGTCAGCTTCCACCTCAAACCCCACTTTGCCTCCAGCATTTATAATAGTGTTAAATATATAAAAAAGTGTTTTTAATTTATAAGGGGGGGGGTCGCACTCAGAAGTTTGCTATGTGAAAGGGGTCACCAGTATAAAATTTTGAGAACCACTGAATTAATTCCTCTGAAGCCTCAGGAAATGTAGGCGGGGGTCTCCCTTGGTAGGGTCGGGAAGGAGGTAGGTGGTGTAGGATATTGCTCTTCTCATGTGATCCCTCCCCCAGTGACTAATTTTCAATGAAGCTGCCCTCCCCTGACATGAATCTCCCTATGGCACTGAAATTAAATATAGACTATAACTTGGCATTTGAGAAGTGAAAGGGATGGTAGCCCTAACAGAAAAACTAACAATTTGGCTCTTCTGTAAGCCTCAAACTGCTGAATGAGCTTTAGGGTAGGGAAGGCTGTGCCTCCCAAACAGCCTGGCCCTGCCCCATCAGACCCCATCCACTTTCTGCACCGACTGCCCGTGCCCCTCTCAGAATCCTGACCCATCCCCCTCCTGGTCCCCACACCCTCCCCCCGAGACCCCCCACCACCCAGGGAACCCACCCTGCTCCTGTCCCCTGGCTGCCTGACCTCTATCCACCCCCACTGAGTCCTGACAGATCCCTGGAATGCCCACGATCCCAACCCCCCATTCCCTGTCCCTTGACCGCCCCCAAACTCTGCCCCCTCCTTTGTGCGGACTGTCCCTGTGACTCCCTGCCCCTTAGCCAACCCCCAGTGGCTCCCACGAGGCCTGAGCTCCTCCCGCTCAGAGCCGTGTGGTAGAGCTGCGGAGAAGCTCCATGCTGGCGGAGGGAACTCAGGCTCCACTGGAGCTCACAGCCCCGATGCTCTGACCACGCAGCTCTGGGTGGGGCAGAGCTCAGGCCTCGCCAGAGCCACGCTGCAGCTGTCCCGGGGCGCTGCTGGATGCGCCGAGACTCCAGGAGAGGAGGCGGAGGCAGGGGTCAGGTCGGGGCCGGGAAGGAAGCCTCAAAAAGCCATTCTCGTGGGGGCCTGTGGAGCCCGGGGCCTGGGCAATTTCCCTCACTTGCCTCCCCCGGGCGGCCCTGCTCCTCTCCCTCCTCCTACTTTGAAAGATTTAAAGTGTGACAAGAGAGGTATTTTTCTCCATGATGCAAACATTCCCACATAGAGGCCTTCTACCAACACATATTGCAGAAGAACCAGAGATATATGAACTCACAGAAGTGGTTGGGACAAACCACAACTTGAGCCAGGGTTCAGTTGTTGAAATGGGCATTAAAGAAAATTAACATATATGATAAGAATTTGTGATCTTTGAATATGTTCTTTTTACCAATGAAAATGAAATTATAGGTGAAGTTATTGGTTAAAGAATCAGAGACTAATTGTGTGATCTGAATTATTTTGGAAAACTAGAAAGTTGTCTTGTTTTGTTAGTGATGCAGGAAATGATGGCTAATATTGAAAAGTTAATTTGATTTAATTTACCCCTGTAGTATAAGGAGTTCTGGTAGAAAACCTCACTCCAAAGGTTGAGGTGGGAGAAGTGTGTGAGAAAGTGTGTATAAGAGAATATTATTGATATAGATTTTAATATTTTGTGTTTTCAAATAGAACTTATTTTGCTTTGTTTCAAACTCAATTTCTATTAAAAGAAAACTACTCAAGGAGATAAATTGTGTAAGTTTTTACCTACTTAGACTATAAGAGTCACTGACTTCCCCTCTTCTCTAATTTGCAAAGAAGGCCTGACATCTGTCACAGGATGTGTCCAGCAGGTAGGAAAGCTGCAATCGTCAACCATCAATATGAAGGAAAGGCTGAAATCCATTACCTTTCAGGTCAATAAGCCATCTAAAGGCTGGTCTGTGCTGAAAAGCTGTGTTGGCAGAGCCACATCTCTCAAGGATGAGCAACGTCCTCTCCACTGAGAGAAGTAGTTAATGTGGCCTGAGCCCCAGTGTAGACAGTGTTAGGTTGTCAGAAGAATATTTCCAGTGTTTGAAGTGTGGACGCTGGCCTTAGACAGATTGATCCCTATGGGAATCAAGTCATGACATCAATTCCAATTTTGACCCATCTCCCTGTATGCAGAAAGCTGCTAGTATGGAGGTCTGAGCAGCTACTCCAATCGCCTGGTTCCTCAACTGTAGCTTCAGCTGTTGGTGCCCATCAGTCCAAAGACAGAGAAATGGAGAGTTCAACCATTGTCATTTTAGTATCTTATTGTTCCTCTCTCTATTTTTGTGCTGGCCTTTCCTATTCTATCAGGGTGTGACTGTACAGCTCAGTGCATGTGTGACAAAGCTCATTGGTGCCAATTGGTCTGCCTAGGGACTTTGAAGTGGGGAATGGTTTCCCAGGAGAAGTCCGGGACTCCTGGGTTCTGTTTCTTCTCTAGCCTGGGCGAGGGGTGGGGGTGGAGAGTGTGAGTTTAGCCTGGGCTGGCAGGAGGAGCTGCTTGTCCAAAGTGACCGATGGTCTTTGTGACTGGCCCCAGTGCTCAGGACAGAGACTCCCCAGTTCTTGCAGCCCCAGGGATGACGAGGGAATGTTGAGGAGCAGATCATGCAATGAACTCCTGCCAGTGTGTGTGGCTTGCACTTCCTGCCTCTGTGGCGGAAGGAGGAGCTGCTCTGGCTGGGGCAGGGATGGGGAGGACCAAAAGGTTGGTTAGTGAGAGGCTGTCTTGACCCCAAACTCCATGCCTGCTCCCTGCTCAGTTCCAGGATGGCCAGGCTCCCTGAGGATGTTCAGGAAGAAGGCTTTGCAGGTGGCCCCAGAGCTGAGGAAGCAGCTGCCATCTTCCCCAGGAGGCAGGGCAGCCCCCTCCATCCCCGCTGGCAGATGGGGATGCACTGGGACCAGCTCCTGGCTCTCTTTTGTGAACTGGTTCCCTGTGAAGACACCACCAGAGATCACTGCAATCTACCTAGGGAGAACTTCCTGGAAATATTCTCCAGGCCCCAGCTGATTTGGAGAGAGTTAAACATGATATTTATTGCACAACACAGTACTATGGGGCCAGGTCCTCAACAGAGCAGGAGCAGGGAAGAGGCACAGAGAAGAGAGAAGGAGAGATGGGATAGAAAAAGTCTCTAGCGAGGAGCAGCTGGAGAGAACCAGGAGTGCAGTGGACAACAGGGGGTGCAGGTTTGTAGAAATTTTGGTGGTGCCCAGAATGCACAGAAGCCCACCCCCTCAAACTCCACCCACCCGCACCTGCCTGCCGGGCTCTGGGAGGGATATTGGGTGAAGGAAGGAGGGTCTGAGGGTGCAGGGGTTTGGGGTGCAAGCACTGGGAGGGAGTTTGGGTGCAGAAGGGGTGAGAGTGGGCTCTGAGAGGGAGGATTTGGGTGGGAGGGTCTGGAGTGCAGGCTCTGAGATGGGTTTGGGTGCTGGGTGCGGGCTGGGATGGGACAGGGTGGGGGATGCAGGCTCTAGGAGGGAATGGGGTGCAGGCTCTAGGAGGGAATTTGTGTGGCAGGAGGAGGTGTGTGGGAGGGGTGGGGGTGCAGGCTCTGGGATGGAGTTTGGAATTGCAGGCTCTGTGAGGGTGTTTGCAGGAATGGGAGGGGTGCGGAGAGTGGGTGCAGGCTCCTGGGGATGCAGTTTGAGGGAAACTGGAGTGCAGGCTCCAGGCTGCAGGAGCAGAGGTGGAGTGCAGGAGGGGTGAGGAGTAAAGGCTTTTGGATGGAGTTTGGGTGCAGGCTCTGGGTATGGGAGTGCACCCAGGCTCTGGGAGGGAGTTTGGAGACAGGGAGTGGAGTGGACAGGAGGGAGGAGGTGCAGGCTCTGGGAAGGAGTTTGAGTGAAAGGCTCCTGGCTGAGGCCCAGGAGCTAGAAATTTGCAGGAGGGGTGAAGTGCATGCATTCCAGTCATTTCATAGGGCCAGAGTTTTAAGGCTATTAAGATTTGGGAACTATTCTTCCTAGCATCTTCCCTGTGTGAATTTCAGAGGTGTTCACACACTGCCACCCACTGAGGCACTATTGTTTACACCCCAATCCTACACTCAGAAAGGCTGGGAGGTCTCCAAGTTCATAAAAGAAAACAGAGACAGAAAACAGAAAAAGGGACAAAATGTTTGTAAGATTATAAGTGGTTGGATCTCTGCACCTCTCGGGCTTTGGATCTGCACCTGGAATGGGAACTGTAGCTACAGTTTAGGAACCAGGTAGTGGCATATAAGATAGCTTCTGACCTGTAAGCCATTGTGCTTCCATTCCCCAGAGGGGATCAGTCCTGGGATCCTGGCTGTCAGTCTCTCTGAGGCTATGTTTACACTGGCAGATTTACTGCGCTGGGAGTTACAGTGTTGTGCTCAGAGGCGCTGAAGAGGAAACCGCTATTGCATGTTCATACTTGTGGCACTTGCAGGTATTCAGAGCAGTGCACTCACTATCCACTGAGCATCCTCTTCCTCTTATGCTGCTAAGAGTTGTGGGAAGGCAGAGGGGTTGCAGGGCATCTTGGGTCCTGTCCCAATGCCCCATGATTCATTACTTCACATCTTAACAATCCCTGTGCTTCCATCTGCATTTGAGTGCCATCTTTCAGTGGTTTTGTGTACTAAGCTTTCTGCCTCTTTGTGCTGCAGGAATGGATCCCACACCTGTTGACCAATATGCTACATGTCCCTCGGGCCGTAGCAGGGAGTGCAGGAGCTCCACCAGCCCTGGGGCTGACACTTATGGGGAGACTTTTTCAGGGGGCCTAATTTGGCCAGGGCCCCTAGTCATGGGCCCCACTGTCCCCTTGGCAACGCAAGGTTTGGGAGGCTGAGGCCCTGCCCCCGAACCTCCTGTTACACGATGCTGCCCAGGCTACCACTGCTCAGTGTGTGGCCAGTCTCTCTGTGCTCTCTGCTGTTTTTGTGTTGGGGAGGCCTGGCCAATGGCCTTAGGGGTGGGGCCCCCGGCAGCTGCCCAGGGCCCCATGGGGTCAAAAGAGGCACCGTGTGGCAGTGCAAAAGTGCTCACTGCTCTCCCCTGCACCAATGCTCTCTGTGCTCCCCATAGAGAGAGATTGGGGCGTGAGGAGCAACACTATATGCTCCATGCGTCTGGTCACTTTCCCCACCTGGGCTGTGCTGCTTGAGGGGGAGAATCAGAAGCTGCTGCTCTCTGCCCTCCCCTGATGCAGCCCGGCTGAGAAAGTGACCTGGATCTCAAGGGAGCTTGGATGATGTTGCTTGCACGCCCCAGACCTTGCAGCCCCTAGGGGTGCCCAGAGGAGCAGCATTCCAGGGAGGAGCAGGCAGCAATGCCAGCTGTTCCATGAACACAGGTCAGTGTTCCGACGTGGGTGAAGGAGGGGAGTGCAGGGATTAGGGGGTAAAGGGGTGCAGGAGAGGGGGCAATGGCTGGCCTGCGAGTGGCACAGGAGGAGTGCGGGACTTAAGGGCAAAGGGGACACAGTGTAGGGGTTAGAGGCACAGGAGGGGGCAGGAGTTAAGGGATGAAGGAGGGGTGCAAAGTTGGGAGTGCAGGAGCTAGTGGTGAAGAGGGTGAGGGGATCATCCAGGGACAATCAGGAAGTGACAAGTACAAGTTTTCCCCAGAGGCACCATTTCCCCTAACGCTTCAGTCCTAGAGTAACATTTCTTGATGGGTGGAGAGGGGAGAGGGCAGGCGTTTTCTCTCTGTTTTCTTTCCTCTCCATTTTCTGCTCACTTCCTTCAATTCCAGAAACTATCCCTTGTGTTTCAGACTGTGCAGTGACACCCTCCCCACCCCAGGACTATGGAGCCTTTGGAGCAAAAGATCCTGGAGCTAAGGATGAATCCAGGGGTGAATAGCTGGCAGGAAGGAGTCCTAGCAACTCTTCTGGGAGTGCAGGAGAGGAATGACTCCCCCTTCTCTACATTCTCCCCATGGGGCTCTGGGAGCATGGAGGGTTGTGTGATAAAATTCCATCCAACATTTCCCCTTTGATCCAAGCCGAGAGACATCTCTCCAGCTATGCACGATCTCCTTGGCAGCACCAAACAAGAGGATGTTTTCCACTGCCCAGGAGACCCAGCCAGGGACTGATGTGCTGGGAGAGATATGTTGGAGGCAAGGACTGTCTGAATTGCCAAGGCAGGAAGCAGAAGCAATCTACATAACATCATTAACCACAAACCATGCTCCAGCCAGAAGGAAATGGGCAGGTGCTTGCTGTTCAGCCATGGCCACACATACAGAGCTGCACAGCAGTGAGAATGCTAGGCAGCTGGTCCTAGGCAGACAATTGGAAATGATCCTTCAGTGAGAATGGAACCAGAGTGTAGACAGGCTGATGTTAAGTGGTTATGACTTCTTTACTTGAACAAAGAGGAACAAAAGACACTGAGTCTCCTCCTGTCATTAACCCCTGCTCGGACAATCAGGGTAGAGACTGAGGATGGAGGCTGGGGATCTCACAGGAAGCTCAAAGGATGGCCCAGGTCACTGTGGCAGGATGCTACTTACAGCACTGCAGCTCCACAGTTTTGGGTGGACCTCCCAGTGAGAGCTGCCAGGCACTCCACAACACACACACACACACAAACACAAACACACACACACACCCTCCTGGTGTTGGGAGAGGAACAGGAGAAAGGAGAAAAGAAGCAAGAGAGGAAGAGAAAGAGAGAGATGGATAGGCGGAAAAGGTGGAAACAAAAGGACAGGCCCCTAATGTCCCTCCAGTGATTCTGAGGGACAAGATCCCAGGTTTGGGAAATAAAATTCTGCCTCCTTAAGATCATATTTTCCATGAATTCAACTGTCACAAGATGGATCAGACTGAACAGTTTCAAACCTCGAGGGCTTGCCTAACAGCTCAAACAGGGTCGGCTGTTTCTAGTCAAATCACTAAAAGGGAAGGGAGAAAACTCCCGAAAGAGTTCCTCTGGCAACTCACGTCCACGTGAACCCAATACTCCCCCAGTCCTCAAGAGAGACCTCGAGAAGGAGACTTGCTGAAGCAAAGCCACAGGGTCTC